>NC_091638.1:62370074-62673341 GCF_027580195.1 Bos mutus | reverse complement strand
GGCCCCAGGACCCTGCGAGGGCCTGCGGGCTGCTGATGTTTGTAAAGACAACCCTTTACAATGATTTTTGAAAAAACCAGTATTTTCAAAGTGGAAAATTCAGAGAAGCAGAAGTTTAAAAATTGCAACCCAAAACCCACACCCAGGGGCGACCACCAGGAGCCCCTCAGCGTCCACTTCCGGGCCACCCCATCTGCTCAACTGTGCGTTTTGGGCCCTGTGACGCCGGGACCCGCCGTATGCCATGGTCACAGCCGGTCCAGGCCGCATGCGCCCCGGCACCCCTGCTGACCGCGCTCTGCCTCACTGCAGACACAGTCCTTCATCCGGGTCCCCTGGCAGCAAACCAAGCCCCACACCCAACAAGGAGCCCCCGGGTGCTGCTTCCACCTTCCCTGTGATGGGTTTGCCGAGCACTTCCTGGGGAGCCGGCCCCAGGGGCATGGACCCTGGAGTGGCCGGTGTAGCCAGGGGCCTGGCCAGCCGCTTCTGGGCTGACCCCCTCCTAAGAAGCATCCTGGGGTCTCAGGAAGCTGGGAGGCCACTGCTTAGAGCCTCGAGTCCTCCAAACCCGGGTCAGACCTTGGCCCTGTGGTCTCCGAGCTCCCTGAGCGAGTGCCGAGACACCCCAGGGGGGCACAGGGAGCCCTCCCCAGGTGACCGCCTGCCACCCTACCCCCACCGAGGAGGCCCGCGGACACCCAGGGCGGCGTGACTTGGCGGTGGCAGGCGGCCTGCCAGAGACCTTGATAAGAGCGCGGAGGGGGGGCCTGTCCTGGGGATGAGGCCAGCGAGGCCCACAGAGCCCCCGGCCCCGCCCGTCCCCCTCGTGGCAAGGGCAGCCAGAACATTCCAGCGCTGCCTGGGAAGTGCCCAGGAGTGAGGTGCCCACACCCCCGCTGAGCTGCCTGCGGGACTTTGGGCCTCAACCAAGGGGGCCAGATGAGGGAGGGCAGAGAGCAGCCTCCACCCCCGGCGGCTTCTCACCCACTTCCTGTTTCATCCTCAGCCTGGGGACGGGGGGTGGAGGGCAGGCCTCTCCAGGGACACAGGGGGTCACCAGTGGCCCCCAGGTACACACAGGTCAGGGACAGGCCAGGAGCAGAGCCATGGGGTGGGGCTCCCACCAGGATCAGGCAAGCTGGGGCCTCCTGGGATCCACCTCACTCCCTTCACCCCCCCACTCAGCAACCCAAGGGTCTCAAACACGCCAGGACCCTCACCTAGGCCCCCACACAGCTGCTGGACTCGCTCGACTGAAGCTGGAACTCTGCCCTCCCGTGCCCCCAGGCCCCTTGCCCCTGCCAGGCCTCCCCGAGTGGTTTGATTCTTTGTGGGGTCACCCTTCCCTTCCGCACCCCAGGGCACACGAGAGGTGGGCGGGAAGCAAGCACAGAACAGCCATGCCCAGTGCCGTGGGGTCTCCAGGGGACGCGGGGACGCTGCGAGGGCTGCCACTGCACGAGGCTTCCACGGCGCCTGAGGCAGCACGTTCCAGAAACGGAGCCCTCGCTGGAGCCTGTGGGGCAGCCGGACAAGACAGTCGGAGGGAGGGAGCGCGTCCAGACTCAACGCCACAGATGCAGTGCAGGCACTGGCCCCGCCGGCCAGCAGGCTCACGTCCACATCACCCACCGTGGCAGGCAGCCTGGGGACAGTGTGCAGATCCGCCCGCACGACCACGGATCGCTCCCGTGGCTTCCCAAGTGACGCCCGCAAGGACAGCCCTCCCGAAGACAGGCCTGGGGACCCCGGCAGGACGGCGGGACTGGTCTCCCCCACCAAGGACTTTCCGCAACTTTTCTAGGTTGTGGGCTCAACTAGGTTGTCCCCGGACAGCCGATCCACCCCAACCACCCCGGGGACGAGTCTGGCCAAAGTCACACTGCCTGTAGACCCTCTCAGGACAGCAGGTGACCAGTACACCCAGTGGGTGCTGGAACCTTGTGGAGTCATCCGGCCACCTGTCCACCCATCCACCCGCACGTCCATCCATCCGCCTGTCCATCCAACATCCCACTCTACATCTGTCTGTCCCCCATCCACACCCACATCCATCCATCTGTCCATCCGTCCATCTGTCCATCCAACATCCAACTCTACATCCATCTGTCCACCCATCCAGTCCTACATTCCATCCATCCATCTACCATCCATCCCTACGTTTGTCTGTCCATCATCCACACCTACATCCATTCATCCATCCATCATTCCACCTGTCCATCCAACATCCATCCCTACATCTGTCCATGCATCCATCTCTACATTTGTCTGTCCACCCATCCACTCGCCCATCCCTTGGGGACACTTACTCCAAGCTGTGCCCTGTACTGGCCCGGGGATCTCAGACCCTCCCCCTTATTCCACAGCAACTACAGGCCTCAAACTCCTGAGACTCAGGAAGCACCGCGGGGGCACGGGGCTCCTTCCCACAGCAGGACCCCATCCCCAGGAAGGGGCGCAGGGCCTCAGCCCACCAGCAGACAAGACTGATGTGAAGGCTCCCTGTGCATGGATGACAAGGACCCCAAACAAGAAACCAGGAGCCCCGTGCCTGGGCGCAAGGGCGCCTCCGAGATGGACCTCCCTATCCGAGATGGATCTCCCCCTCCGAGATGGGCCTCCTGTCTCCTCTGGCCCCCACCTTCCGGCGGAGGGGCCTCGACGAGTCAGGGCGCTGGGTCTGACCAGGCCCGCTGCTCCACACCCGCTATGTCCCCTGAGTGCCTGACCCCACCTGGGAAGGGAAGGAACCGCTCGGACTGTGTGGGTGAGACAACAGGCTGGCCGGGCTGTGGGCCAGGGACACCGTGGCCCAAAGGCATGCATCGCGACGACGCTGGGGAGCAGCCTGGGGCTGAAGCTCCTCATGAGGCCCACTCCACTGGGGGGTTTACTCTGGACTTGTTGCGATGTAGCCAACAGGCATGTCCTCGAGTTGACTCCAAATCCCGAGACGGGGCCCCCGGCGCCCTGACAGGATGCCTGATTTCCCTCGTGGGGCGATGTTCCGGGCTCACCTGATGTGTCCCCGACCCTAACCCTGCACGTGGATGTTTCCCCAGGACCCCTGGTGTCCCTCCAGGGAAAGGGAACCTGGGACCACAAACCGGGGCCCAGGGATGCTCAGAGCTACAGGTCCGTCTTTCTGTCTAGCCCTTTCCTGTAAACGAAGAAGCGTTTTGTTGTTGTTGTTTTAACTGGAGGATGACTGCTTTACAGTGTTGCCTTGGTTCCTGCCATACAACAGTGTGAATCAGCCACAAGGATACACGCGTCCCCTCTGGAAGTCCTCATTTCATGCACCCTCGAAGCCTGGCTTGAAAAACTGTGAGCATTACCTTGCTAGCTTGTGAGCTGAGCGCAGTGGCACAGTAGTGTGAGCATTCTCTGGCATCGCCCTTCTTTGGGACTGGAATGAAAACTGACCTTTTCCAGTCCTGTGGCCATTGCTGAGTTTTCCAAGTTTGTGGGCATATTGAGTGCAGCACTTTCACAGCATCATCTTTTAGGATTTGGCCACCTGAGGAAAAGAGCTGACTCACTGGCAAAGACCCTGAGGCTGGGAAAGATTGAGGGCAGGAGGAGACGGGGACGACAGAGGATGAGGTGGTCGCATGGCATCACCGACTCAATGGACATGAGTCTGAGCAGACTCCAGGAGACAGTGGAGGACAGGGAAGCCTGGCGCGCTGCAGTCCATGGGCTGGCAAAGAGTCAGACGCGACCGAGCGGCTGAACAGCATCTGCAGCTCTTTTCTGCGCTCAACGTCCCAGCTCTCAGGGACACCAGCAGAATTCCTCGGCAGCCTCACCCCACGATTCCCGCACAAGGCACTTAGAATAACAAAACAAATACCGTCACAGCCGTGACACCATCACAACAGCACGTGTGCCCACACTCAGCTCTGCTCGTCCTGAGCAGACAACCCACTGGCAACAGGTCATCTGAAATAAGACCTTTTCTGGGAATCATTCCACCCCGTCAGTGAAGCTTAGGGTCATTTATGTTTTGAGGGACTTCTTTTTCTAGTTAAGATTTATTTAGGGATTTGGGAGATCGGGGGTTGCTTTTATATTTAAAATTATGGGAACTATTTATAAGGTTCCAAAGTCAAGCCCATAAAACCATCAAATTATCCTTAGAAACATTTAGGTTCTGTTACGTACCCCCTGCCCAGAGGGTTTAATCCTTCCACTACTTTAGGTTCTTAATATAAAATTGCAGGTAGATTCTTTACCAGCTGAGCCACAAGGGAAGCTCAATATAGAGTATTTATCAGTGCCCCCTTCTATTAGAGGAGCAGCAGCTTACTATATTTTTATCCACTGCCTGTGTGGGGTTTTTTTCACGTAAAAATATTTCCTGACCAGACTACCCTGACGGTCCAGTGGTTGAGAATCCACGTGCCAATGCCAGGGACATGGGTTTGATCCCTGGTCGGGGAGCTAAGATCCCGCATGGCACACAGTGTGGCCAAAAAATAAAAATTTCCGTTAAAAAAAATCTAAATAAAAAACATTTCCTGGTAGTCCCTCCGTTAAAGCATGTGGAGACTGCGTTGTCCCTCTGGCACACCTCCACAACACTCTGCAGGCCGTGAGTCCAAGCTGCCTCCTATGGTAGGCACTTGAGTTCCCCATCTTCTGCTATTAGAAACAATGCTTTAGCAGTCAGCCTTGGGCTTCTCTGGTGGCTCGGTGGTAAAGAATCCGCCTGCCAATGCAGGAGACATGAGTTCGATTCCTAGGCGGTGAGGATTCCATAGGCCGCAGAGCAGCCTACGAGTCTGTGCTCTGGAGCCCCAGGGGCCGCAACTGCTGAAGTCAGGGCTCCCTAGTGTCCATGCTCCCCAACGAGAGACACCCGCCGACCACAGCTACAGAGTAGCCCCTACTCGCCACAACTAGAGAAAAGCCTGTGCAACAGCATGAAGACCCAGCACAGCCAAAAATCCAGTTTCCAAACAATTTAAAAATTCAATCAGCCCTGTGCACATGTACTTTGGTTTTGGCGGGGCCGGGGGAGAAGGGGGCAGTATCTTCAAGACAGGTCCCCGGAAGCGGGACTTCTGGGCCCGGAGTACGGGCAAGCACGCTCGCGCCAGGTGCAGCCAAATGCCAAAGCCCGCTCCGCACGGAGTCTACCGTCCTGCAGGCCCTCCAGCCGCAGGGGTGCCTCTTCCCTGCCTCGGCTGCTACCAGCTGAGGGCGACGTCCGCATTTCCGCCAGCCCGGGGGGCCCGCGAAGCCCCACCTCTGCGTCTCTGACCTTCTCACACATCTAAGGAACTGCCCCGCCGGCTGCTTTGCCCACGAGCTCTCTCCACTCACATCTCTCGCTCATCTCCTTGGGGCCACTGGGCTTTTCCTCCTCTGTTTTAGAAAGGTTCTCTGTCTTAGAGACACTAGCCCTGTGGCTGTATTGCGATCCTTCCTTGGTCTCCACCACTCTCTTTACGTCTCATGAGCTGGTGCTGCGCACAAACGCCATTTCCCTCCCACCCTAATGCTTCCCTAATGCGCTGGCTTTGAGCCACAGAGAAGCGACCCCACCCTCACCCTCCGGCTGCGGAGGGTCCCCAGCCTCCTCCTGGTGCTCGAGTGGTCCTCTGACCACTTGGGAGCCACCCCAGGGTGCAGCGAGAGAAGCCGGCCCACCCTCACCTGCTCCTCCCGGTGCGTCAACCACTGAAAACCGCGTTGGCTGGAAGTGCTGCCTACAGCTCTGGCTAAATTTCCATGCGCGGCTGGGTCCACACGTGGATTTTCTTTACTCTGTTTTATGGCTTGTCCGCATGCCAGTACCACACTGCTTTTACTACCCAAGCTTTGTTTTATTACATTGTGAGCCTCCCAGCCAGGAACGTGGATGTGACTTCTGAGAGAGACCAGCTGGGGATGTCTTGGAGCAGAAATCCAGGCCACGTGGCCCATCGGGATGACGCATCCCAAGCACGTGGTCGCAGGGCTGCTCAGGCACCATGTGGCACTCCCCTGGGTGCCCTGGGAACCCTCAACTTCTCCCCATGACAGGTCTGGGTCAGGGCTCCTCCTGCGGGCCCTTCTCAGCAGGGCCGGCCTGGCAGTTGAGGAGGGGCCCCTGGCCCAGACCGGGGGCGGCGTGTGGTGAAGTGGGCTCCTGGCATGGCTGGGCATCTCCATACGGAGAAGTGTTCCAAGGCTGGAGGGACTCAGGGGCAGGGCGGGGACTCTGGTTCATTTTCCTGACTTCCTCTAGATCTTTGCAGTGCTCAGCGCAAATCTGGCAGGAGGATATGGAGGGACTGTCCCAGGGCATGCTTTTCAGAAGAAGGAGAGAAGGGGGCCCACCCCTGAGAGAAACAGAGGGGAAGCCCACAGCCCCTGGTTCCTGGTGAACACCCGATGGGCAGGGGAGGCCAGGAGCATGCCCGGGACAAGAGGCAGGCGTGAGACCGGTACTATGGGAGGTCAGAAGGGGGCGGCCATCAGGCACTTCCTGGATGTGGCCAGGGGGACCTCTGAAGAGTGGGGGTACAGGCCAGAAGGGCGGGTGCCCACGCGCACACCAGGCGTGACGCAGGGAACCTCAGTGTCGGAAGAGATCAGGCAGAAGTAGAGCAGCTTTCTGGGGTGGCTGAGCCAAGCAGCCCGGCCTCAGTTTCCCCATCACGAGTCACTGAGCAGAGAAGGTGAGCAGAGACCAAGCCCAAGGCCCAGAGTGGGCAGGGCGGGCCCAGGGTCAGCCACCGCAGCCCCTGTGAGGTGGCCACAGCGTGTGCAGGTCAGGGGGCTGCTGGGAGAGTCCCCCTCTGATGGGTGGAGCCAACATCCCCACGGAGCGCCTGGGACCGCAGCTGGTTCTCCCTGTGCCCAGAGCCCACCACAGACACCGACACGCTGCCTCCCTGGGCCAGGCGTCCCTTCTCAGGCAGGGACCACACACCCACGGGGGCTCCGGCCCCTCCTTGGGACACACTCCCCTTGCAGGCTTTTCACTCGGGCAGCGAGGATCGGCTCCCACCCAGAAAGGGCTGCTGTGAGAGTGGAGGCATTCCAGGAGAAAGGAACCCCCACGAACACTTGGGGGCCTGCAGGACTCTCCCACAGGCCCAGGAGGGTCCCGGGGTGCCTGCCCATCACTCTCTGAGCTCACCCGCCTCCCCAGCTCAGGAATGTCGCTGGATAAAAATACCCACAGCCAGTGTCATCAGGCCCGCCCGCCTGTGGGGCTCAGGGCTGCCGGGCAGCGGGCTGACCGCCACGGCCGGGCCACAGGGCTCCTGGGCCGGACACCACGTGACCCTGCCCCCAGCACCTACCCCTGCTGGGTGCAGGCTGTGCATCGAGACGGCTTCCAGTGGCCCTGCCCACCCACTCGGACCCTTCAATGCCCAGGGGCACTGAGAACAGCACACACTAATGCCCCACCAGCTCCGGAGTGGCTGAGCCACTGGGGGCTCTGAGCACCATGGAACAGGGTGGCTGTGAGAGATGGCATGGCTCTGCCTGGCACAACATGGGGAGGCTTCCTGGAGGGGGAGGCCTCCGAGCTGAGGCTCAGCCTCTGGTTCTGGGCAGCAGGGCTTTAGGGCAGAGACCTAAAACAGCCCATCAAAGGCCTCCGAAGGCCAGGCCCCCACCCACAGGGTGGCAGCCCCCAGAGTGGACAGCCAGGGCCCAGTCAGGCTGGCACGTCTGGGAAGGCCCGGCCTGTGCTCCAGATATAGCTTCCTTTTCTCCTCTCTTCCTCCAACAGATGGTGGCACCCACCCCTCACAGCCCCACACCACCCCAGGGTCAGCATTATGACCCCCACCCAGGGCCTCACCAGGCCTGCCCAGATCCTGGGCAGGATGAGCTTCAGGCTTTGGAGTCAGGCAGCCTTGGGCACACCAGCTGTGTGACCACGGGCCTGTCCCCTCCCCTCTGTGGGCCTGGATTTGCACAGGGCACAGGCCCATCCCTGTCCACCTTCCTCCAGGGCCCAGGGAGAGCCAGGATGCCCCTCTGCCCCAGCACCTGCACCCCAGCCAGTGCCCACGGGGCTCAGAGAAGGGGCCCAGGGTCACCTGGACCAGCCAGAAGGCAAACCATGGCGGGGCCAAGTGCCATCACGTGGTCAGAAGCCGCGTGTAAAAACGGCCCCTGGGGCTCAGGTCACCTGGAGTCACAGCGGTCATTCCACCTGCAGCAGAGCTGGGCCCCACACCTTGCCAACTGCACCCCTACCTTCTGTGAGGTCTGGGGTGGTCACAGCACCCGGGGGACTGTGGGAGGGAGAGCCCTGGCCCTCCCTGCCCTCGAGACAGACTGCAGCCACCTGACCTGCCTAGGACCCCAGGCCACCTCCATGCTCTGCCCCTTGCTCCAAGGTGCCTCCCCGGGGAGGAAGCTGGCCCTGCCAGGCCCCCTATCCAGACCCAGAGCCTCGACGCCCGAGGTGAAAGGTCAGGTGGTGGAGCTGGCCCTCACTCTCCCCGCAGTGGAGCCCAGGCACCTGCACACGTGCGCGTCTGTGGCATCTCCCGGCATGACCACACCCATGGACACCATCTCTACCTCACGGGGGCCGCGTGTGACACCGTCCCAGCGGGCCATCTCACCGGGGGCAGGAGCCACGAGAGATGCCACACGAGCTGAGAGTTGACTCAGAACGCGGTTTGAGAAGAGCTTGCCCAGGTCCCTGGACCAGACCAGGAGGTGGGCGTGCTTGGCCCCTGTCAGGAGCACCTCCCCACCCGGCGCCCAGCACCCAGAGCTGGTGGGAACCAGGACCTAGGCCCCTGACCACGGACACCCCTGGTTTCTAGCAGCGTCCCCAGGGCCTGCTGGTCTGCTGAGCCCCGTTCACACTGAAGAGTCAGCCTGAGAACCGGCTTCTGCAAGAGGACTGCAAGCTGCTGCACCTCTAGAAGCCAGGGCATGGGAGCTGGACACCCCAGGTGGAGCCTGGACCCCGGGCGGGTGGGGGGTGCAGCGCCCCAGGCCCACCTTGGCTGCTCCCGCATCTGTCTTCTCTGGTTCAAACCCCACCCCAGCTCCACGAAACCTGCCGTAGGCAGCTCCACGAAACCTGCCGTAGGCAGCTCCCCAGGCACAGGCGCTGAGTGCTAACGCACCCCTCCTGCCCCTCCAGCCCCGGGCACAGGCTGGGGCCATGGGCACCAAGTCCCTGGGCAGCTGATGGTTCAGCGCCAGGCACGGGCAAGCATTCCCTCCCACCTGAGCAGCCCTGCCCAAAGGTGCCAGCACACACCAAGCCTGCCACAGAGGAGCGGGTGGGGACTCGGGGTGGCCCAGCCACGGGGCAGCACGGGGCATGAAGCCTGGGCCCTGCCAGGGGCCGAGTGCCCAGCCAGCCCTGTGTCCTGCACCAGGCCGCCCCCCTGGCCCCAGACCCTCGGCGTGCACTGGTGCGCCTTCCAGCTCAGGGCTCCAGCCTCCCAGACCGTCCCTCCCCTCCCACTCTGTCTCCTAGGAGCCCTCCTCCCCTGCTGGTGGCCCTGGTATGAGGGACACAGGGGGCTCCCCAGCTAACGCCAGGCCAGGACGAGACGCTGGACATGCAGAGGGCAGTGGGTCCAGAAACACTTGGATGGGTCTGGGGTGGCAGTGTGGGGTCTCCAGACAGCGAGAGGGAGACCAGGGTCCAGGTCCCGGAGGACGTGACGTGGGGAGAAGTAGAAGGAACCCCCCCAGCTTCCCAGGGTGTTGGGGGCCGAGGAATAGTTAGCGGAAAGTCGTTAGTGTGAGTCACTCAGTCGTGTCCAACTCTATGCGACCCCGTGGGCTGTGGCCCGCCAGGCTCCTCTGTCCATGGGATGCTCCAGGCAAGAATACTGGAGTGGGCTGCCATTCTCTTCTCCAGGGGATCTTCCCGACCCAGGGATCGAACCCAAGTCGCCTGCATTGCAGGCAGATTCTTTACCCTCTGAGCCACGAGGAAAGCCTCAGGGCGTCCTAAAGGGCCCGGTGGGGAGACCAGGGAGCCTGACCACCTCTGCCCTCCCCTACTGGCTCCCCTTCCAGGCCTGTAAGGCCCTGACTTGAGCCTGGGGTGAGTGGCACCAGGGGCCGGGGAGTGGGGCATACACTCAGCAACTGGCCTCCACTTTCCGAAGGGCGGGCGGGCTCTGCCCAGCAAACAGCCAGGCCAGCTGCCAGCGCCATCAATGATTAACGCCCGCTGTGAAGGTGCCGCCCAAACCGCCGGGAAGTGGTTGGGAACCTGGGAAGGGCAGGGTGGCGGGAGGGCAGGGATGGGACAGGATGCACTCCCAGGCGCCCCATCACAACCCCCCCAAGACTCCCCCGCAGTGTCCAAGCTTCTCCCCACCAGCAGGGTGCAGGTGGAGGGGACTTGGGGAAACTGAGGCAGGGGGTTTCTCCCTGGCTGGCAGTGGGGGCAGCCAGGAGGAGGCAGGCATCTGCCTGTGTCACCCTGTAGCTCCCAAGAGGTGGGGTTCGGGGGAAGGGGTGTCGGGGAGAGATGAGGAGGGGAGAGGGCGAAGAAGTGAGGAGCGGTTCCGGGGGCTCCTGACCTGGCAGGAGGGATGAGGAACCTGGGGGCCCTGTCCACCCAGCCTTCCACAGTTGGAGGCAGGGGCCCGGGTCAGTGGTGGGACCAGCTGCTACAGGACCCCTGGGCCTGCCTCCAGTGTAGGCGCCCCCCCCCAACCAGACAGCCTCCCCAAGGCCCATGAGCAGAGAGGCCAAGGCCCCCGCCATGCCCTGAACTAGAGTAGACACCGCCCCACAGTGAAGAGCCTCAGACCAGGACTGGGGGCAGTGGGCAGGAAGGCCAGGCGGGCAGGGGCAGTGCCCGGGCAGTGGCCTCCTGCCCCCTGACCCCGGCAGACGGGGCAGGCCGGGTGCACACAGGAAGGGCTGCTCTCCTTTTGGCCGGAGCAGGGGTTCCCCGACCAGGATGGGGACAGGATATCCTGGCCTCTTTCCCCAGCTGCGCCTGGGACAGCGTGCCCAGCCCTGCGGGGCCGTGGACAGCGGCTCTCACACCCGCCTGGGCCCCAGCCCTTCAAGGCCAGGCTCATCCTTCCTGGGCCGGAAATCCAGCTCGGCCTGGGTCGTAACAACCATCCTGCCCCTTTCACAGTCAGCCTCACCAAGGACAGAGCTCTCTCTCTGCTACTGTCTTGGACCCTGCCAGAGCTGCAGCGGGTACCATCCACCCCTCTTCTAGGGGCTGTAATCAGCCTCTGGCCACTCAGCCCAGGCTGCCCCTGCCACCCCAGCTTGAAGCCAGGTGCCCTCGAGAGACTGGCCAATTCAGAGAGTGTCCCGTGGCTTTCGCCAATCTCCTAGAAATGAGAGGACACCTTCCCAGGCTCCAGGGAAGCCACGTCCCCCGGCCAGCCAGGGTCCACCTGCAGCCCCACCCTGCATGGGGGGCTGCACCCGCCTCTTACGGACAGGGACACAAGCAGGAAAAGACTGGCCCAAGGTCACCAGGCCACCCGCACGGCCTCGCCTCCCCAGCTCCTCTTCCCCACATGGGGAAGCCGCTGGGCCACTGTCCCCAGAGGCCACCACAGTCCGCAGAAGCCACCCCGGCCCTACAGCTCCTGGGGAGGCTGGGCAAGGCAGACCGAGCTGAGCAAACTTCCGAGAGCTAAACAATCGGCATCAGGAAGAAAACACGAGCGCAAGCAGTGACTTCCTCTGGGGTGCGGCGGGCCCTCTTCCTCCACAAGGCACCGTGGCCTCCAGGGAGCCGGGGCGAGGCGAGTGCCCCCGGGCATGTGACCCCAGGACGCGAACCGGTGGCGTGTCTGCAGGCCCCTCACTCAGCAGCCCTCAGGGGATGTGGGGGCACTGCTGACCCCTAAGTGGTGCTCTGCCTGGTCCTCCCATCTGTGCCTGGCGCTGGCACGCAGGGTCCCGGCCAGAGAGGCAGCTGGGCAGGGTCTGCTTTGGGACCAGCTGTGGGCTCCCCCACGGTGGGCACCTCAGGGATCCTGGGGCCCAGCAGCTGACGGCGGTGCACAGAAGCTCCCACGAGCCTGCTGTTGGCAGGGTGCTCACATAGCCAGCATCAGACGGGGCGCGGTCCCCCGGGGCCAGTGCACACACACATCCCCCAAACCCCAAGAAAGCCTCTGCTGCTGCAGCCAAGGGCAAGGCCACCTTCTCTGCAGATAGCCATGGCCACGGCGAGGCCCCCTCCGCCCCCACGGAGGGCGGGAAAGGCGGGTGGGGAAAAGGCTGGAGGACTGTGGCCCCTCTGTGCCTCTGAGGACACTGTCTCCAGGCCCGGCCCTGCTGCTCTGGAAGGGCCACCCCACCCGCACCTCTAGTACCCTCTGAGCTCGGAGGGGAGAAGGTAAGGGATGCAGGCTGTGCCCCCCCACCTCGCCACGCCCACCGACACCCTGCTCCATGGCCACCCCTCTGCTCCCCGGGGTTCCAGGGACAGCCCTGGGCACCCTGCAGCCAGGGGTCTCCCAGCCCCAGGCCAGCCAAGGTGGGAGGGCCAAGCACCCGCCTCGACCGATGGGAGATCGGGGGAGGTCCCTCTGGGCAGCCCCCAGAGCAGCCCACGAATGTCAAGCCCAGGCTCTGAGGCCGGCACCACACGGAGAGGCCACCGACCAGGCTGGGCCAGGCGGGAGTAGGCCCAGGTGCCGCCAATAGGGCCCAGCTCTGGCCCGCGCACAGCTTCCTCCGATCCACCAGCAACCAGCAGAGTCAGGGGCCCTCTCTCTCCTCTCGTCCCAGACCTGACCCCTCCAGGCCCCTCTGCCTCAACCCAGATTTCTAGGAGTCAGGTCAGGGTCACGTGGGGCCATGGGCACCCCTCTCAGCCATACTGATGCCTCGGCCACAGCACAAGGCCGGCCACCGCCTGCGAAAGCCCTGCTCTGCTGGCCGGGGAGACCACCCCTGTTGGGGGGCACCGGGACCCTGTCTCCTCTTATTTCTCAGCTCCCCAGAGTTCTCTCCCCTGCAAACGTGCTCTCTCGGAAGGATTAACACCTGGGCCAGCCCTGCGGGGCCCAGCAGACGAGCCCTGGGCACGGGCACTGCTCCCAGCTGGCTCCCCCACCCACACACATGCCCGGGCAGCGCCAGCGGGGAGCTCCCCACCCGCGCAGGGTCAGACCCACAAGGCCCTGAACTTCTTCACCTGACAGGCTCCCTGCTGTTTCTGTCTTTCCCATTAACCCTTCCCTTCCCTCCCGGCGGGTCTAAGCCGCACTCTAGCAAGGTCCCTCTGGCAGCAGGTGGCACAGGGATTTCGCTGCCCGCGCGCCCTCCCCAGCCCCGCGGAAAGCCCTTCCCCGTGCCGGCCGGCGGCGATACTCACACAGCGAAGTGGTAGACGAAGCACTTCCAGCCGGTGGGGCGCTCGAGGAAGTTGTAGACGCGGCCCTGGATGTGAGTGCGGGCGAGTAGCGGGCGGCGCGCGCTGTAGATGGAGACGCGCGGGTCCAGGCTCACGCGCGGCCGCGGACCAAGGTCGGCGGCGGCGGGGGGCGCGGCGGGGGACACGGGGCCCGGGACGCCAGGCGGGGCGATGGGCGCGTAGAGCGCGCTGCCTGCCGGGCTGCCCTCGGCCAGCTCCAGCGAGAAGGGGCACTTCTTGGCCAGGCCCGCGCTGCCCCGCCGGGCTCCCGGCAGGCGGCCGCCGCCCCAGCGCTTCCTCTCCGCCCTAGGAGGGGAGGTGGCCGCGGCCATGGCCAGGCAGGAGCTGCGGCGAAGGCGGGCGCCCGGGCGCAGTGCGGGGGACCGCTGCTGCCAGCCCCGCCGGGGCAGCTGTCCGCCGGCCGGGCGTGGGGGGCGGGGCCGGCTGCCAGGGGCCGGTCCGGGGGTTGGCGAGCCCCGCCCCAGGCCGGACGCCCCGCCCCTCACCAACCTGTGCGCACCCGGGCACCCCAGCCCGCCCGGTGGGCCCCGCTCCGTCTGCTCCCACCTGTTCGTCCGCCCCTGCAGCGTTCACCTGCTGCGTTCACCTGCTCGGCCCGCCCTCCCCACCTGCTCGGTCCGCCCCATCCCGCGCTCCTCGCTTCTCCGCCCGCCTGCGCCCACGTGCTCCTCGCAAACGCCAAGCCCACCTGCGCCGCCTGCACGAAGCACATACATAAGCCAGCAAGGGAGGCTTGGGGTCCGCAGGGTGCCGGGACCGCGAACTGCTTGGGCAGGGGGACGGGGTAGGGCGCAGACATCCTCTTCACCGGCTCTGAGTCCCTCCACAGAGGGTAGGGGTGGGGAGGGGCGCGCCGGGAGGATGGCGGCAAGGCCCCGTGAACTATATGGGCCCCCCCGGGCGCCCCAACGCACGCTGCTGGCAGAAAACGCAGTCCGGTCAGTGCCCACAGGAACAGTGAACTCTGGAGGCCAGTCGGGAGCATCCGGGCCCTCGTGGGTCAGCATCCGGCCGCTGGGACGCCCTGTGCCAGGGAGGATGCGGGAGTTCCTGCAGGCACCGCTGCCCAGGGCTGCCTGGGCAGGTCAAGGGAGAGGCCTTGGAGAACCGCTTTCTGGTCCTCCTCGCCCTCTGGACAGGGCTGCTGTGGTGCCCTGTCTCCTCTGAGTGGTGGTGGTGTCCAGGTGGATCAGAAGAACTCAAGTCCCCTACCCAGCGCTGGCATTTCAGTCCCTGCACGTTGACTGGCGTCAGGATGGAGAAAGGATGTCAAGCAGAAAAAAACTGTTCTCTGTTAGGACGTTGCCCCAGGCAGAGGAATAACTGCCCACCACATCAGGGACCCGTAACGTGGGAGACACGTCCCAGGTCCTGACTGAGCACCCTGGGCTGCTTTATTTCAGGTACTTTCCCATCAGGAAGTCAGTTCTTTGGAAGATTGTTACTACCGTGAAGATTTGAGGGAAAAAAGAGGAAGTGGTAGAGGAAACTGAGTGATGGGAGTTTCCAGGTGAGAATATTTGATGAACTTCCCAGGTGGCTCAGTGGCAAAGAATCCGCCTGCAATGCAGGAGACACAGGACATGTGGTTTGATCTCTGGGTTGGGAAGATTCCCTGGAGAAGGGAATGGCAACTCCAGTATTCTTGCCTGGGAAATCCCATGGACAGAGGAGCCTGGTGGGCTACAGTCCCTGGGGTCGCAAAACATTTGGTGACATGACTTAGCAACTGAGAGCTGAGATTCTACAGATACACCTCAGAAAGTGGAATAAAAGAGAGAGGGTCTTCCTTGATGGTTCAGTGGTAAGGAATTTGCCTTCCAGTGACGGAGACGCGGGCTCAATCCCTGACCTGGGAAGATCCCACGTGCTGTGGAGCAGCTAAGCCCGTGTGCCACAACTACAGAGCTGTTGCTCAGAGCCAGGAGCCACAACTGCTGAAGATCTGAGCCCTGGAGGCCCTGCTCCACAGCAAGAGGAGCCACCACAGCGAGAAGCCCACACGCTGCAGCTGGAGAGCAGACCGTGCTCGCCGCAACCAGAGAAAAGCCCGTGCAGCCAGGAAGACCCAGCAGAACCAAAAATAAAGAAATAAATTAGATTATCCAAAAAATTAAAAAAAGAGAGGACTTGGATCAACATTTATGCTTAGAGAATATCAATGCTGCTGCTGCTGCTAAGTCGCTTCAGTCATGTCTGACTCTGTGCGACCCCATAGACGGCAGCCCACCAGGCTTCCCCGTCCCTGGGATTCTCCAGGCAAAAACACTGGAGTGGGTTGCCATTTTCTTCTCCAAAGCATGAAAGGGAAAAGTGAAAGTGAAGTTGCTCAGTCATGTCCGACTCTTCGCGACCCCATAGACTGCAGCCCACCAGGCTCCTCCATCCATGGGATTTTCCAAGCAAGAGTACTGGAGTGGGGTGCCATTGCCTTCTCCGAGAGAATATCAATACCTTTCAGGAAAACTCTTCTTGTTTGCTTCCTGTTTTTCTTAGATTTTCCCCAGTTACACAGGAACCAATTAGACTGTCAGTCGAATGTGAACAGAAAGACTGCATCCACAATACTGACACTGACTCAGCTGTGATGCGGTTGTTAGTGTTGCTGAGCTAGGCGTCGTGGGCCTGTGTTTAAAACGGTGCTTTTCTGTTGGTGGGAATGTAAACTGACACCGCCACTATGAAGAACACGGTGGAGATTCCTTTAAACACCAGGGATAAAACCGCCATATGACCCAGCGATCCCACCACTGGGCATATATCCTGAGAAAACCATAATTCAAAACGACACATGTACCCCAGTGTTCACTGCAGCACTGCTTACAATAGCTTAGGCATGGAAGCCAAAGACGGAGAAGCTCCACACAGTCAGCAAAGACAAGACCGGGAGCAGACTGTGGCTCAGATCAGGGATCCATATTGCCAAATTCAGGCTTAAGTTGAAGAAAGTAGGGAAAACCACTAGACCATTCAGTTCAGTTCAGTTCGGTCGCTCAGTCGTGTCCAACTCTTTGCGACCCCATGAATCACAGCACGCCAGGCCTCCCTGTCCATGACCAACTCCCAAAGTTCACTCAGACTCACGTTCGAGTCGGTGATGCCATCCAGCCATCTCATCCTCTGTCGTCCCCTTCTCCTCCTGCCCCCAATCCCTCCCAGCATCAGAGTCTTTTCCAATGAGTCAACTCTTCGCATGAGGTGGCCAAAGTACTGGAGTTTCAGCTTTAGCATCATTCCTTCCAAAGAAATCCCAGGACTGATCTTCAGAATTGACCGGTTGGATCTCCCTGCAGTCCAAGGGACTCTCAAGACTCTTCTCCAAAATCACAGTTCAAAAGCATCAGTTCTTCGGCGCTCAGCTTGCTTTATAGTCCAACTCTCACATACATACACGACCACAGGAAAAACCATAGCCTTGACTAGACGGACCTTTGTTGGCAAAGTAATATCTCTGCCTTTCAATATGCTATCTAGGTTGGTCATAACTTTCCTTCCAAGGAGTAAGCGTCTTTTAATTTCATGGCTGCAGTCACCATCTGCAGTGATTTTGGAGCCCAGAAAAATAAAGTCTGACACTGTTTCCACTGTTTCCCCATCTATTTGCCATGAAGTGATGGGACCAGATGCCATGATCTTCGTTTTCTGAATGTTGAGCTTTAAGCCAACTTTTTCACTCTCCTCTTTCACTCTCATCAAGAGGCTTTTTAGTTCCTCTTCACTTTCTGCCATAAGGGTGGTGTCACAGTTAGAACTGGACATGGAGCAACAGACTGGTACCAAATAGGAAAAGGAGTATGTCAAGGCTGTATGTTGTCACCCTGCTTATTGAACTTATATGCAGAGTACATCATGAGAAACACTGGGCTGGATGAAGCACAAGCTGGAATCAAGATTGCCGGGAGAAATATCAATAACCTCAGATATGCAGATGACACCACCCTTATGGCAGAAAGTGAAGAAGAACTAAAGAGCCTCTTGATGAAAGTGAAAGAGGAGAGTGAAAAAGTTGGCTTAAAGCTTAACATTCAGAAAACAAAGATCATGGCATCTGGTCCCATCACTTCATGGCAAATAGATGGGGAAACAGTGGAAACAGTGGCTGACTTAATTTTGGGGGGCTCCAAAATCACTGCAGATGGTGATTGCAGCCTGAAATTAAAAGACATTTACTCCTTGGAAGGAAAGTTATGACCAACCTAGGCAGCATATTAAAAAGCAGAGACATTATTGGTCAACAAAGGTCTGTCTAGTCAAGGCTATGGTTTTTCCAGTGGTCATGTATGTATGTGAGAGTTGTACTAAAGAAAGCTGAGCGCCAAAGAATTAATGCTTTTTAACTGTGGTGTTGGAGAAGACTCTTGAGAGTCCCTTGGACTGTAAGGAGAGCCAACCAGTCCATCCTAAAGGAGATCAGTCCTTAATATTCATTGGAAAGACTGATGTTAAAGCTGAAACTCCAATCCTTTGGCCACCTGATGTGAAGAGCTGACTCGTTGGAAAAGACCCTGATGCTTGGAAAGATTGAGGGCAGGAGGAAAAGGGGATGACAGAGGATGAGATGGTTAGATGGCATCACTGACTCAATGGACATGGGTTTGGGTGGACTCCAGTAGTTGGCAATCGACAGGGAGGCCTGGGGTGCTGTGGTTCATTGGGTTGCAAAGAGTTGGACACAACTGAGTGACTAAACTGAAGGCATGGAAGCAACGTAGATATTCTTAACAGATGAATGGATAAAACTGTGGTACATATATACAATGGAATATTACTCAGCCATAAAAAGGAATGCATTTGAGTCAGTCCTAATGAGGTGGGTGAACCTGCAGCCTATTATAGAGTGAACGTGAACGTGGAGTCGCTCAGTTGTGTCTGACTCTTTGCGACCCCATGGACCGTAGCCTACCAGGCTCCTCTGTCCATGGGATTTTCCAGGCAATAGTACTGGAGTGGATTGCCATTTCCTTCTCCAGGGGATCTTCTCGACCCAGGGATCGAACCTGGGTCTCCCGCATTGTAGACAGACACTTTACCGTCTGAGCCACCAGGGAAGTCCTCACAAAACCTAGCCAGGCCTAATTCCATGGCCCCAGCCCTTGCCCTCCGCAATGGTTCACACCCTGAAGAGTGGCTTCTCTCTGGATATTAACAAATCCACCTCTTATCACTTTGTCTCTCAATGAATTTTTGCAATGAGACATCAGAGCCTGAGTTTCATTAGTTTTGGCCAGGCTTGAGTCCCAGGAGAGAGCTGAAGGACAGGAGGAAAAAGCAATGGGAAAAATGTGCCAAGGAATCCCCTTCATAGCCCACCAGAAGATTTGCTAAATATCTGACCGGCGCTCACAGTTTCATTGGTCTGATCTTTGGCACAGAGAAGAAAAAGGACAGAAGAACCCCCACCGGCTTGGGTAACAGCTACTGGGGCTCAGCAGATAGCGCCTTTGGGACATGCTGAGGAGCAGCCTCTCCAGAGTCTCTCAATTGTGCCCCTGCCGCCCGCCTGTCATGGGAGGTTCGAGGAAACAAGAAATGAGAGATTGTAAACGTCCCTCCAGCTATAAGGAACGAGGACCGCTTACCTTAACCGGAGGTTTTCTGGAATCTGAGACTGGGCCGCGTGAGCTTTCTGCTGAGTTCGTTTTTCACTGTCCTGGTTTCCAGCACGATGGGCCTTCCCCTGCGCTGGGTTTCTTCGCCTTCTGCTTCTAGCACGGGAGCTTCGCTGAGTTGGGCTCCTGCTGTGCTTGGCCTCTTCTGCGCAGAGGTTGTTTCAGCCAGGTTAAACCCGAGTCACGGCACCATAGATGTCACGCCAGTGTATGTTCCTCGGTTCCTTGTCTCGTCACAACAAAGATGTGGAGCGACGGACATTAAAGCCCTCAGCGCGTCACAGCTCTTGGGTCTTGGACAAACCGTGCTACAGCTCTCAGGCAAATCAGTGTTACAGCTCCACTGTATTTAGAAGATAGCAGGAGAGTGAGAGAGAGTGAGAGAGAGAGAGCGCGCGCGCATGCATGTGGGAGAGAAAGTCCGTATTATAGAGTGAAGTAAGTCAGAAAGAGAAAAACAAATACTGTATATTAATGCTCATATATGGAATCTAGAAAGGTGGTGCTGATGAACCTGTTCACAGGCCAGCAATGGACACACAAACATAGAGACAGACTTGTGCACCCAGCAGGGGAGGAAGAGCGCAGGCCTGATGGAGAGAGTGGCGTGGAGACATGACATCAGCACGTGTCAGACAGACAGCCAGTGGGGATTTGCTGCATGACTCAGGGAGCTCAAAGCTGTGCTCTGTGACACCCAGAAGTGGGGGTGGGGGGTTGGGAGGTGGGAGAGAGGTCCAACAGGGAGGGGACATATGTATACCTAAGGCTGACTCATGTTGATGTATGGCAGAAACCAACACAATATTGTAAAGCGATTATTCTTCAATTAAAAATAAATAAACTTTAGTTTTGGTTTAAGATGGCAGAGTAGAAGGATGTGTGCTCATCTCCTCCTGGGAGAGCACCAAAATTGCAAATAACTGTTGAACGATCATGGACAGGAGGTTGCTGGAAGCCCCCAAAATGATACCCCGTGCCCAAAGACAAACAAGAAGCTGTACTGAGATGGTAAGACCGGTGTAATCACAACAAAATCAACGCTGACACCCACTCAGTGGGCAGCCCACAAACTGGAGAGCAATGCCAGAGTTCTCCCACTGTGGTGAAGCTTCCGGACCCACGTCAGGCTTCCCAGTCTGGGGATGCCCAGGGAATCTGACTCTGAAGGCCAGTGGGATTTGATTACAGGCCTTCCACAGGACTAGGGAAGCAGACTCCACTCTTGCAGTTGAGTTAGTTCAGTTCAGTCACTCAGTCGTGTTCGACTCTGCGACCCCGTGGACTGCAGCACGCCAGGCCTCCCTGTCCATCGCCAACTCCAGGAGTTTACTCAAACTCATGTCCATTGACTCAGTGATGCCATCCAACCATCTCATCCTCTGTCGTACCCTTCTCCTCCCACCTTCAGTCTTTCCCAGCATCAGGGTCTTTTCAAATGAGTCAGTTCTTTGCATCAGGTGGCCAACGTATTGGAGTTTCAGCTTCAGCATCAGCCCTTCCAGTGAATATTCAGGACTGATTTCCTTTAAGATTGACTGGTTGGATCTCCTTGCAGTCTAAGGGACTCTCAAGAGTCTTCTCCACTCTCACAGGGCACAAACAGAATCTTGAATGCACCAAGACCCCGGAGAAAGGAGCAGTGACCTCACTGGAGACTGAAGAGCTACCTGGTGGTGTCAGGGGGTCTCCTATGGAGACGCGGGTCAACGGTGGCTCATTGCGGGGACAGGGGCACTGGCAGCAGCAGCCTGGAGGGGCCCTTGGCAAAGTCCTTTTGGAAGTCACCACTAACTCTACCCATAGAGCCATAGATCCCCGGGCTGGGCCACCTAAGGCTAGACAACAAACAAGGAGGGAGCACAACCCCACCCATCAGCAGACAATTGGATTAAAGCTTCACTGAGCCCAGCCCTGCCCACCAGAGCAAGCCCCAGTTTTTCCCACCCAGTCCCTCCCATCAGGAAGCTTACACAAGCCTCTTAGCTGCCTCTATCAGAGAGCAGACAGAGCAAGAAGAACCACAATCCCACAGTGGTCAGAACAAAAACCACATTATAGAAAGTTAATCCAGATGAAAAAGCATAAAATTATGTTTCAGATGAAGGGACAAGATAACACCTCAGAAAAATGACTATATTAGGTGAAGGTAGGCAAACTTCCAGAAAAAGAATTCAGAATAATGATAGTAAAGATGAATCCTGGTGGCTCAGATGGTAAAGTGTCTGCTTACAATGCAGGAGACCTGGGTTCGATCCCTGGGTTGGGAAGATCCCCTGGAGAAGGAAATGGCAACCCGCTCCAGTATTCATGCCTGGAAAATCCCAGGGACCAAGGAGCCTGGTGGGCTACAGTCCATGAGTTCGCAGAGTCGGACACGACTGAGTGACTTCGCTTCACTTCACTTCAAGATGAATCCAGGATCTCAGGAAAACAATGTAGAAGTTGCAAGAAATGTTTACCAAAGACCTAGACAAACTAAAGAATAAGCAAACTGAGATGAATAATATACTAGAAGGAATCAATAGCAGATGAGGCAGAAGAGTGGATAAATGACCTAGAGGACAGAATGGTGGAAACTGCTGCCACAGAACAGAGTATAGAAAAAAGAATGAGAAGAAATGAGACAGCCTAAGTGAACTCAGGGACAATACTAAACACACCAACATTTACATTATAGGGACATTATAGGGGTCTGAAAAGGAGAAAGGACCTGAGGAAATATTTGAAGAGATAATAGCTGAAAATGTCCCTAACGTGGGAATGGAAATAGTTAACCAGATCCAGGAATCACAGAGTCCGAGGCAGGATAAACCCCAGGAGAACACACTAAGACACATAACAATCAAACTGACAAAAATTAAAAACAGAGATAAAATATTAAAAGAAACAAGAGGAAAATGACAAATAACATACAGAGGGACTCCTATAAGGTTATCAGCTGATTTCTCAACAGAAAACAGAAACTCTACAAGCCAGAAGAGAATGTCATGATTATTTTAAAGTTATGGAAGAGAAGAACCTACAAACAAAAATACTCTACCCAGAAAGACTCTCACTCAGACTTAACAGAGAAATCAAGACAAGTAAAAGTTAAGAGAATGGAGCACCACCAAACCAGCTTTACAACAAATGCTAAAGGAACTTCTCTAAGCAGGAAGCACAAGAGAAGGGAAAGACCTACACAAAATAAACCCCAAACAATTAAGAAAGTTGTTAGGATCATGACTGCTAAGTTGCTTCAGTCACGTTCGACCCGTAGGCCTTCCCCGATAGCTCAGCTGGTAAAAAATCTGCACGCAATGCTGGAGACCCCAGTTTGATTCCTGGGTTGGGAAGATCCCTTGGAGAAGGGATAGGCTACCCACTACAGTATTCTTGGGCTTCTCTGGTGTCTCAGACAGTAAAGAATCCATGTGCAATGCGGGAGACCTGGGTTTGACTCCTGGGCTGGGAAGATCCCCTGGAGGAGGGCATGGCAATCCACTCCAGTATTCTTGCCTGGAGAATCCCCTTGGACAGAGGAGCCTGGCAGGCTATAGTCCATGACATTCTCCAGGCACGAATGCTGGAGTGGGTTACCTTGCCCTCCTCCAGGGGATCTTCCCAACCCAAGGATCAAACTTGTGTCTCTGTGACCTCTGCGTTGGCAGGCTGGTTCTTTACCACTAGCACTGCCTGGGAAGCCCAGTAGGATCGCGTGGCTGCTGTTCGGTTGCTCAGTCGTGTCTGACTCTTTGTGACCCCATGGACCGCAGCACGCCAGGCTTCCCTGTCCTTCACAGTCTCCCAGAGCTTGCTCAGACTCATGTCCATTGGGTCGGTGATGCCATCAAACCATCTCATCCTCTGTCGTCCCCTTCTCCTCCTGCCCTCAGTCTTTCCCAGATCAGGGTCTTTTCCGGTGAGTTGGCTCTTTGCATCAGGTGGCCAAAGTATTGGAGCCTCAGCTTCAGCATCAGTCCTTCCAAGGAATATTCAGGGTTGATTTCCTTTAGGATTTCCTTTTACAATTGACTGAGTTGATCTCCTTGTAGTCCAAGGGACTCTCAATAGAATCATACATATTGATAATTACCTCAAATATAAATAGATTAAATGCATGAACCAAAAGACACAGACTGGCCAGGCAGATGCAAACATGTGCATTTACGCGCTTCCACTTAACCACGTCACTCTATTTAACCCCCCAGATCGTATGTAATTATTTATAGTGTTAGGTTAATCATGTTTCCGGTATGGCTTGCAATTGTAATGATATTTTATTTTTAGTCTGGCTATTCATTGTGAAAACTGATACATGCCTTCTGCTATTGTGATTTTGCTTAGTACACTAATTGTATCATGATTGGTCAACAAAAAATAGCAGAATTCCATATCACTAAAACTACCATCTAATAGAAAAACCTGTAATCACTTTTTAAAATCCAGATTTATATCAGAATTACCTTGGAATTTTTTGAAAAAGACAAATGCCCAGGTATTGCCTTTTTTCCTCCAAAGCTGCAGCTGTGTCTCTAGTGAGCAGCCGTGTTTAAAACAGCTGGACTGTGTGATGATCTTTTACTTTTATCTCGTTTGTTTCCCTTTGTTTATTTCATATTCAGTGCTGCCGTTTCATTTAGTTTGTGTTTTCCAATTTCTCCATTTTCCTCTTTTATGTTCTTTCCCAAGCCCTTACCAAGCGTAGTAGAAAGGCTTCTGTACACACATATAAATACATGAACAGTACATGACCTCCTTTGTTTCTGCGAGTCAGAGCCTCCAGCTGAGAGTCGCTTCTCCACAGACAGAAGGCGAGCACTGCCACCCCGATTGCTGTGTCCTTCTTTCTCTTCGCAGAGTGTCCCGGGAGAGGCATCACGTACTGTTTCCCTCACGGACGCCTTTGGAGTCTTGATTCACCTTCCTGACAACTACTGCCCGTTGAATCGCAAAACAGAGTTAGCCCATTTCTACCCGGAATTCTTAACTTTCCCCAGCCAAAATGTCAGGTTGAATTCAATCAAGAAACTCATCAAAAATACCTGCCCCCATTTCAGACTCTAAATGAATTAAGATCTTCCTATGTTCATCACTGATAATGGCCTGTAATTTTCTTTTTCTGTAGTATCTATATTAATGCATATATATGGATTCTAGAAAAATGATACCGATGCGTCTACTTGCAGAACAGGTATAAGACACAGATGTGGACAATGGACTTGTGGACACAGCTAGGGAAGGAGCAGGTGGGATGAACTGAGAGAGTAGTATTGAAATAAATACATTACCATGTGTAAAATTGTAAAAAAAAAAAAAAAAAAGTTGTGAAATATTACAACTCCCTACTGAACAACCATCAACAGGAGAGTGCTGGATCCCACCAAAAAAAGATACCGCACGTCCAACGGCAAAGGAGAAGCCCCAGCAATTGTAGGAGGGGCGAAATCGCATTGAAAATTGAACCCCATACACACCAGAGACGCTTGGAGCGCTCAGACAAACCTTGTGTGCACAGGACCCAGAAACCCCACAGTTCAGTCCAGTTGAGTTCATTTCAGTTCAGTCTCTCAGTCGTGTCCGACTCTTTGTGAACCTATGGACTGCAGCACACCAGGCTTCCCTGTCCATCACCAACTCCTGGAGCTTACTCAAACTCCTGTCCATCGAGTCAGTGATGCCATCCAACCATCTCATCCTCTGTCGTCCCCTTCTCCTCCCATCTTCAATCTTTCCCAGCATCGGGGTCTTTTCCAATTAGTCAGTTCTTTGCATCAAGTGGCCAAAGTATTGGAGTTTCAGCTTCAGCATCAGTCCTTCCAATGAATATTCAGGACTGATTTCCTTTAGGATGGACTGGTTGGATCTCCTTGCAGTCCAAGGGACTCTCAGGCATCTTCTCCAACACCACAGTTCAAAAGCATCAGTTCTTTAGCGTTCGGCTTTCTATATAGTTCAACTCCCACATCTATACATGACTACTGGAAAGACCATAGCTTTGACTAGATGGACCTTTGTTGGCAAAGTAATGTCTCTGCTTTTTAATATGCTGTCTAGGTTGGTCATAGCTTTTCTTCCAAGAAGCAAGCATCTTTTAATTTCATGGCTGCAGTCACCATCTGCAGTGATTTTGGAGCCCAAAAAATAAAGTCTCTTACTCTTTCCATTTGTTTCCCCATCTATTTGACTTGAAGTGATGGGACTGGATGCCATGATCTTAGTTTTCTGAATGTTGAGCTTTAAGCCAACTTTTTCACTCTCCTCTTTCACTTTCATCAAGAGGCTCTTTAGTTCTTCTTCACTTTCTGCCATAAGGATGGTGTCATCTGCATATCACGTTATTGATATTTCTCCAAGAAATCTTAATTCCAGCTTGTGCTTCTTCCAGCCCAGCATTTCGCATGATGTACTCTGCATATAAGTTAAATAAGCAGGGTGACAATATACAGCCTTGACATACTCCTTTTCCTATTTGGTACCAGCCCGTTGTCCCATGTCCAGTTCTAACTATTGCTTCCTGACCTGCATACAGATTTCTCAAGAGGCAGGTCAGGTGGTCTGGTACTCCCATCACTTGAAGAATTTTCCACAGTTTGCTGTGATCCACAGAGTCAAAGGCTTTGGCATAGTCAATAAAACAGAAGTAGATGTTTTTCTGGAACTCTCTTGCTTTTTTGGTGATCCAGTGGATGTTGGCAATCTGATCTCTGGTTCCTCTGCCTTTTTGAAATCCAGCTTGAACTTCTGGAAGTTTATGGTTCATTTACTGCTGAAGCCTGGCTTGGAGAATTTTGAGCATTACTTTGCTAGCATGTGAGATGAGTGCAATTGTGCGGTAATCTGAGCATTCTTTGGCATTGCCTTTCTTTGGGATTGGAATGAAAACTGACCTCTTCCAGTCCTGTGGCCACTGCTGAGTTTTCCAGATTTGCTGGCGTATCGAGTGTATAGCACTTTCACAGCATCATCTTTCAGGATTTGATATAGCTCAACTGGAATTCCATCACCTCCACTAGCTTTGTTTGTAGTGATGCTTCCTAAGGCCCACTTGACTTCACATTCCAGGATGTCTGGCTCTAGGTGAGTGATCGCACCATTGTGGTTATGTGGGTCGTGAAGATCTTTTTCGTACAGTTCTTCTGTGTATTTTTGCCACCTCTTCTTAATATCTTCTGCTCTGTTAAGTCCATACCATTTCTGTCCTTTATTGTGCCCATCTTTGCATTGAATGTTCTCTGAGACCCCACAGAGACTGAGCCAGCACTGTGTGTGCGTGTCTCCTGAGGAGGTATGCGTCAGCAGTGGACTGCTGCAGGGGCAGGGCTCTGGGTGCAGTAGACCTGGGTATGGCATACGCCCTCTTGGAGGAGGTCGCCATTAACCCCACCATAGAGCCAGCAGAACTTACACCAGACTGAGGAAACAGACTCTTGAAGGGCACAAAGCCTTGTGGGCACCAGGACCCAGGAGAAAGGAGCACTGATCCCACAAGAGACTGACCCAGACTTGCCCAGGAGTGCCCAGGGGTCTCTGGGGAGGCGTGGGTGGGCGGGGGCCTGCTGCAGGGCTGGGGGCACTGAGTGCAGCAGTGCATCATGGGACCTTCTGAAGGAGGTCACCATTATCCTCATCACCCCCACCGTAGTTTGGTCTCAGGTCAAACAACAGGGAGGAAACACAGCCCCGCCCATCAACAGAAAATTGGGTTAAAGATTTACTGAGCACGGCCCCGCCCATCAGAACAAGACCCAGTTTCCCCCTCAGTCAGTCTCTCCCATCAGGAAGCTTCCATAAGCCTCTTATCCTTCTCCATCAGAGGGCAGACAGACTGGAAACCACTATCACAGAAAACTAACCAATCTGATCTCATGGCCCACAGCCTTGTCTAATTCAACGAAACTAGGAGCCATGCCATACAGGGCCACCCAAGATGGATGAGTCACGGTGGAGAGTTCTGACAAAATGTGGCCCACTGGAGAAGCAGATGGCAAACCACTTCAGTATTCTTTCCTTGAGAAGCACATGAATAGTATGAAAAGGCAAAAAGATAGGACACTGAAAGATGAACTCCCCACGTCGGTAGGTGCCGAATATGCTACTGAAGATCAGTGGAGAAATAACTCCAGAAAGAATGAAGAGATCGAGCCAAAGCAAAAACAATACCCAGTGGTGGATGTGACTGGTGATAGAAGTAAAGTCCGATGCTGTAAAGAGCAATATAACATAGGAACCTGGAAATTTAGGTCCATGAATCAAGGCAAGTTGGAAGTGGTCACACAGGAGATGGAAAAAGTGAATGTTGACATTTTAGGAATCAGCAAACTTAAATGGACTGGAATGGGTGAATTTAATATAGATGACCATTATATCTACTACTTCCCTTAGAAGAAATGGAGTAGCCCTCATAGTCAACAAAAGAGTCTGAAATGCAGTACTTGGGTGCAATCTCAAAAATGACAGAATGGTCTCTGTTCGTTTCCAAGGCAAACCATTCAATATCACAGTAATCCAAGTCTGTGCCCCGACCAGTAATGCTGAAGAAGCTGAAGTTGAACAGTTCTATGAAGACCTACAAGACCTTCTACAACTAATGCCCCAAAAAGCTATCCTTTTCATTATAGGGGACTGGAATGCAAAAGTAGGGAGTCAAGAGATACCTGGAGTAAGAGGCAAATTTGGCCTTGGAGTACAGAATAAAGCAGGGCAAAAGCTAACAGAGTTTTGCCAAGAAAACACACTGGTCATAGCAAACATCCACTTCCAACAACACAAGAGAAGACTCTACACATGGACATCACCACATAATCAATAACGAAATCAGATTGATTATATTCTCTGCAGTCAAAGATGGAGAAGCCCTATACAGTCAGCAAAAACAAGATCAGGAGCTAATTTTGGCTCAGGTCATGAACTCCTTATTGCCAAATTCAGACTTAAATTGAAGATAGGGAAAACCACTAGACCATTCAGGTATGACCTAAATCAAATCCCTTATGATTATACAGTGGAAGTGAGAAACAGATTTAAGGGACTAGATCTGATAGATAGAATGCCTGATGAACTATGGACTGAGGTTCATGACATTGTACAGGAGACAGGGATCAAGACCATCCCCATGGAAAAGAAAGGCAAAAAAGCAAAGTGGCTGTCTGGGGAGGGCTTACAAATAGCTGTGAAAAGAAGAGAAGTGAAAAGCAAAAGAGAAAAGGAAAGATATAAGCGTCTGAATGCAGAGTTCCAAAGAATAGCAAGAAGAGATAAGAAAGCCTTCCTCAGCGATTAATGCGAAGAAATAGAGGAAAAAAATAGAATGGGAATGACTAGAAATCTCTTCAAGAAAATCAGAGATACTAAGGGAAAATTTCATGCAAAGATGGGCACGATAAAGGACAGAAATGGTATGGACCTAACAGAAGCAGAAGATATTAAGAAAAGGTGGCAAGAATACACAGAAGAACTGTAAAAAAGGTCTTCATGACCCAGATAATCACGATGGCATGATCATTCACCTAGAGCCAGACATCCTGGAATGTGAAGTCAAGTGGGCCTTAGGAAGCATCACTACAAACAAAGCTAGTGGAGGTGATGGAATTCCAGTTGAGCTATTTCAAATCCTGAAAGATGATGCTGTGAAAGTGCTGCACTCAATATGCCAGCAAATCTGGAAAACTCAGCAGTGGCTACAGGACTGAAAAAGGTCAGTTTTCATTCCAATTCCAAAGAAAGGCAATGCCAAAGAATGCTCAAACTACCACACAATTGCACTCATTTCACACGCTAGTAAAGTAATGCTCAAAATTCTCCAAGCCAGGCTTCAGCAATACATGAACCGTGAACTTCCAGATGTTCAAGCTGGATTTCGAAAAGGCAGAGGAACCAGAGATCAAATTGTCACCATCTGCTGGATCATCAAAAAGGCAAGAGAGTTCCAGAAAAACATCTACTTCTGTTTTATTGACTACGCCAAAGCCTTTGGCTCACAACAAACTGTGGAAAATTCTTCAAGAGATGGGAATATCAGACCACCTGACCTGTCTCCTGAGAAATCTGTATGCAGGTCAGGAAGCAACAGCTAGAACTGGACATGGAACAATGGACTGGTTCCAAATTGGGAAAGGAGTACGTCAAGGCTGTATATTGTCACCCTGCTTATTTAACTTCTATGCAGAGTACATCATGAGAAATATGGGGCTGGATGAAGCACAAGCTGGAATCAAGATTGCCAGGAGAAATATCATTAACCTCAGATATGCAGATGACACCACCCTTATGGCAGAAAGTGAAGAAGAACTAAAGAGCCTCTTGATGAAAGTGAAAGAGGAGAGTGAAAAAGTTGGCTTAAAGCTCAACATTCAGAAAACTAAGATCATGGCATCCAGCCCCATAGCTTCATGGCAAATAAAAGGGGGAAACAATGGAAACAGTGAGAGACTTTATTTTTGGGGGCTCCAAAATCACTGCAGATGGTGACTGCAGCCATGAAATTAAAAGATGCTTGCTTCTTGGAAGAAAAGCTATGACCAACCTAGACAGCATATTAAAAAGCAGAGACATTACTTTGCCAACAAAGGTCCATCTAGTCAAGGCTATAGTTTTTCCAGTGGTCATATATGGTGTGAGAGTTGGACCATAAAGAAAGCTGAGTGCCAAAGAACTGATGCTTTTGAACTGTGGTGTTGGAGAAGACTCTTGAGAGTCCCTTGGACTGCAAGGACATCCAACCAGTCCATCCTAAAGGAAATCAGTCCTGAATATTCACTGGAAGGACTGATGCTGAAGCTGAAACTCCAATACTTTGGCCACTTGATGTGAAGAACCGACTCATTGGAAAAAACCCTGATGCTGGGAAAGATTGAAGATGGGAGGAGAAGGGGACAACAGAGGATGAGATGGTTGGATGGCATCACTGACTCGATGGACAGGAGTTTGAGTAAGCTCCAGGAGTTGGTGATGGACAGGGTGATGGACAGCCTGGCGTGCTGCAGTTCGTGGGGTCGCAAAGAGTCGGACACGACTGAGGGAGTGAACTGAACTGATGTGTAAGATAGATCGCTAGTGGGAGTTACTATATAACACAGGGGGCTTGACCCTGCGCTCTGTGACAGCCTAGAGGGGTGAGATGGGGGTGGAGGGAGGCTCAGGAGGGAAGGGATATATGTATACTTATAGCTCATTCACATTGCTGTACGGGAGAAACCAACACAACATTGTAAAGCAATTATCCTGTAATTATAATTTTAAAAAATTTAAATTACAATAAGTAAATACATTTTTAAAAAATTAGTTCATTTATTTAGGGAGTAAAACCAGAAGTGAAAATGTTTTCCTTCCCAGAAGGAGAAAAAAGAAAGTCAGCTCTTGTTGCTGGACTGGATGCAGCTCGGCCCTTCCCCCTGACTCCCCACACTTCGGCTGGTGTGGCTAGCACAGCCTGTATTCGCAGGAGGAATGAATGAAGTGGTGCCCACTGTGCCGGGCACGTGGAGACTCAGGGCGGCCGAGGCAGCAGGGCCTTGCTGGGAAGCACATCCTTTAGGACAGAAAGCGGGCAGACCGCCAGAAGGCGGGAAGTGGCCTCCACAGGGCGGGGCACAGCCAGGGCACCTGCGGGCATTCAGTCAATGCTTTCCGGATGAAGGCATGTGTGAGAGAAGGGTAAGGACGTCCACATCCCATTGAGCAGGAGGAAGATGAACTTTTAATCGGCGGTGTTGGCACAACTGGAGAGTCAAAGAGAAAGGGAAGAAATAGAGTTGATCGATCCTGCACTCAGCGCACAAGGGCAAAGCCTGAGCGGCTCAGAGGCTTCGCGGGAAAAGCTGAAACGAAGCCGTGTGGGCTCTACAGGAAAATATGAACGAGTTCCTCCACGAACTACATAGCAAAAACATCCCCAAGTGCGGCTGAAACCCAGAGACAATAACTGAAATCAACCAAGCAAAGCAGACAAATGACTACCTGGAGAAGAATTTGCGAACAGCAGCACAGGTCAAGGGTTAAGGGCCCTGATACCTAAGGAACGTCCGAGACCGGGAAGATGAGAGACAGTCCTGTGGACAAGCAGGTGAAAGACGTGAACAGCTCATAGGAAAAGGGATTCATGATCTTTATTCTTGTGGAAAAAATGCCCAACGTCACGGGGAACAAAAGAATGTAAATTTGAAGGTACACAGAGAGATCCTTGCTTTCTTATCTGATGGGCAAGAGTCCAGGCATTCCCGCAGGCTCCATGGGTGGAGCCGAGGGAGAGCAGGTGTTTCGGGCATGTCACCTGCCAGAGGGGGTCCTGGCGGCTTTAGGACAAGCGCTCACATCATTCGGTTGGGCTGGTTCGTTCCACGTCTAAGAACTGGCCCACAGACACTCAGGAGAAATAGAAAGCAACACACACATAAGGCCACGAGTGGTGGCTTATTTGTGTTCTGCGTGTGTGCTAAGTTGCTTCAGTCCTGTCCCTCTCTTGGCGGCGCTTTGGACTGGAGCCCGCCAGGCTCCTCTGTCCACGGGGTTCTCCAGCTAAGAACACTGGAGTGAGTCGCCTCCTCCAGGTGATCTTCCCCACCCAGGGGTCAAGCCCTGGTCTCTCACATCCCCGGCATCGGCAGGCGGTTTCTTTACCACTAGCGCCACCTGGGAAGCCCGTATCTGTGTTAGCGAAAGAATAAAAACAGCGGAAGGCCCCTCAGTGGGCGGAACCATGCTGTGGTACTGCGTACGGTGTTGTCAGTACCATCGCTAGCACTCCGAAGACGAAAGGACCCCCAGGAGTCACACCGTTAGTACCGATACTGGTGCTGCTGCTTTGAAATGACACATATGTGTGATATATGTAGTACATGTGTCATGTTAAACTTCTTAGAAACCAGGATTTTCAGTACAAGAGAAAAGAGAAATAGGAAATCAAAGGGCAAACCCATCCTTAAGTTTGAATTGGGAATGTTAACATAAACTCCTCAGCTATTTTCTCAAAATAAGACTACTTTCTATTTCTGACTGCTGAAAAGTTGTCTCATCAAAAAGAAGTAAGGATTTCATTGCATAAAAATGATACATGAAATAAATGGAGGTGGGGGGATGGAAACAGTGGCAGATTTTATTTTCTTGGACTCCAAAATCACTGTGGATGGTGACTGCAGCCATGAAATTAAGAGACACTTGTTTTTTGGAAGAAAAGCTATGACAAGCCTAGACACCATAAAAAAAAGCAGAGATGTCCCTTTGCCGATGGGCTTCCCCTGTGGCTCAGACAGCGAAGAATCCACCTGCAACGCAGGAGACCCAGGTTTGATCCCTGGGTCTCAAAATCCTCTGGAAAAGGGAATGGCAATCCCTTGGCAAATATCCAAGGGATATTTGGATAAAGGCAAATATCCAGGCAATATTCTTGCCTGGAGAATTTCATGGACAGAGGAGCCTAGTGGGCTACAGTTCAAAGGGTCGCAAAGAAGGAGACACAGCTGAGTGAGGTTTCTTTCACTTTGCTGACAAAGGTGTGTATAGTCAAAGCTGTGGTTTTTCCAGTAGTCATGTATGGATGTGAGATCTGGACCATAAAGAAGGCTGAGTGCTGAAGAACTGATACTTTTGAAGTATGGTTCTGGGGAAGACTCTTGAGAGTCCCTTGGACTGCAAGGAGATCCAACCAGTCAATACTAAAGGAAATCCGTCCTGAATATTCATTGGAAGGCCTGACACTGAAGCTGAAGCTCCAATACTTTGGCCACCTGATGCAAAGAGCTGACTCACTGGAAAAGATCCTGCTTCTGGGAAAGGTTGAGAGCAGGAGGAGAAGGGGATGACAGAGGACAAGATGGTTATTTAACATCACCGAGTCAATGGACATGAGTTTGAGCAAACTCTGGGAGGTGGGAAAGGACAGGGAAGCCTGGCGTGTTGCAGCCCATGGGGTCGCAGAGTCAGACACAGCTGAGCGACTGAACAGCACCAGCAAGATGACACGTAAAGCGAGCCTATTTTAGGAGAAACATCTGCTTTTAAATAACTACAAATACAATAGGTTAGATGGAAATGTAAAATGAAAAACCGTTACAGACAGGAAAAATGATGCTTTATATGTAAGATTGTTATTGACCAAAACTTTCTAATTAACAGTATTATTAACTCAAGTGCTTTTCACTTTAATATAAGACCTCATGGTTGGGGTTCTCCATAACCATTCTTTTTTCTTTTTGTAGACATTCTTTCTGCTTGTTATTTGAAATATGGCAATATGAATTCATCCTACAGAGATTCTAATCTATGGTTTACATTAACTTTTTGTGTAAAGGCTGCTCTTAGAGTTCAAGATGTTTTCAGTGTCAGGATCCACAGACAGCTTTGCAATCAAATGGAAAATGATGATCATTTGAAGCTGATGCATATTTTTTTTCTCTTATAAAGTAAAAAAAAAGTATGGATTAAAATATACCAAATATCTTTAAAATCCATTTTATTCAAAAGAATACTACAGAATTCTCACTGGGCCTTGGTCGGAGGCTAGGGCTCATTATTCTGAAAAGGAATAAAATAAATCAGAAAGGGACAGAGTTGAGTGCTTGCCCTTCCTCCTGGGCACGCACTGGACCTCAGGGTCACCGAGGCCCCACATGCCCTGTGTACTGAGGCTCCCGGGCAGACGACGCGGAGTCAGGGGATTGCCTGCAAGTGACCGGGAGGGAGGGCGGTGGCCGGAGGAGACGAGACCAGCCTGCTCTGAACTGGCCCCTGTTGCGCCGCCGGCGGATTCAGGCTCCGGACTGTGAGCTTTACTTCCGTGCAAGTCTCCGTATTCTGAAATTATAATCAGTAGCCACCCAAGCACCTGGGAGTTGGGGAGCCAGTTCTGGGGGTCCTGGCCCCAGCGTGGGACGTTGGACTGAATGGGAGGCCAGACAACAAGGGGTCCCCGCAAGTTTCCCGAAAGCTCAGAGGAGTTGGGGGGCCTGGGGAGGTCAGAAGAACTCGGGGGTGGGGGAGAGGGAAGTGGGTGCGTGAAGCAGGGCTGTGGCTCAGGTGAGGAGGGGCTCAGAGGGTGGGCGGGGGGCTGGGGCCAGGGAGGGGCAGGGCCAGCCCCCAGGAAACACAGGCCTGGGCTCTCAGGGGGCCTGGCTCAGCCATGGGCTCCCCAGCTGCCCTCCAGGACCCCCCCCCCCACAGCAAGGAAAGCCCCCTGCCTCCCCAGGGACCGCTCCTTTCACACCCTGGGCTTCTGGAGGCAGAAGCTGACGGGCCCACCTGGCTGGGTGCGGACCCAGAGGCCCCCTCCCTGCTTCTCAGGCACCATGGGCCGTCTCTGGGCCTCAGAATATTCTGGAAACACCACACTCGCCTTTCTTCAGCAGCTCTTGGCCAAGACCCCTCAGCTCCCTAGACCCACGCGGGGCCAGATGTGCAAGGAGCCCAGAGGTTGTCAGGGACATAGAGAGAAACTGAGGCTGGGGTGGGGGGAGTGGTCAGAGTCCAGGCCAGGGATCTGCCCCCAGAGCTGCCCAGCTGGGACCCCACTCCAGCTCCACAGCTGGAGTGTCCACTCACCCCTTCCCTCCCGCAGAGCCCTGAGGGCCGCCCTAGGCCCGGGGTCAGCGGCAGGGAGAGAGGGGAGGAGGACTAGGGGATGAGGACGGGGCGGGCTGTGCTGCAGGGGGGCCCGCCGGCCCAGGACTCGGCCTCTCACCTGCCTCCTCTCCCTCCTTCTTGGGCAGGGGAGACCGAGGACCCCGAGCCCACAGCACCCGAGGCCGGGCGGAGGCAGGGGCATCTGTCTCCCCGCTGCCCCCGGGGACTGCCAGATGCTCACTGAGCAGCTGGCCGGCCCAGGCGGTCCCAGCCCTGGGGTCGAGCCCTGCGGCTCAGCTGGTGGCCCCCCGCGGAGGGTCCCATGCAGCCCGAGGTCCAGGCAGCCGCCGCCCTCCTGTCCCAGGTACGCGCTGGGAGTGGTGTGCGTTGTGTGGGCACCCTTGGGGGGTACGGCACACACGTGTATCGCACACGCGTGTCTGGCCGTGTGTCCACAGGTGGGGCACACAAGCCCTTTAGGGACCACGTGGGCAAAGGGGACACCCCACCCCACTCCCGAAGGCTGCCCAGAGCAGTGGGACCTGGGGGCTGGCAGCAGGGCTCCCGGAAAGCAGACCAGCTGGGGCCCTGGGTCAGGGCCCGGTCATCCGGGGCTGGGCCCGCGGAGCCTCACCCCACACTCACCCCGCCCCACCCCGGACCTAGATCCGGCTGCCCGCGTGTTTCCTTTCATCTGAGGTTAAGTCAGCTGATATTGCTGAGCTGGGCTCATGCTCCCTTGTGTCACAAGTCTCCAGATAGCCATCAGGGCCGGCCCTGCTGATACAGAGCCCTGCTGGACATGCTCTGGGGCTAAGACGTGTCCTCCAAATCCCATGCAAGTCTGAGCACTCACTTTGTTCCGGGCAGTGGGGCAGGGGTCGGCTTCAGCGCGGGGCACTGTGGTCAGAGTTGCAAGCACCCCAAGGTCCCTTCTGGCCACCCTCCCACTGGCTGCTGGGCCTCCCCCACTTCCAAGAGGATGCCTCAGGGACCAGCTCCAGAACCCAAAGCCCAGTGACGAGGGCCCCAGGCAGCTGGGATCGCACTGGGCAGAAAAGTCAGGCTTGGGGTTCGGGGTCAGCTTCCAGCTGGCAGGGCCACCTTGCTTTATCTTTGCTGGGAATTTGCCCCAGTGGCTTACGAAACTGACCTGAATCTGTTCCAGACTGCCAGCGCATCTGTTGCAAGGATGCGGGGTCACAGCCTGGGGCCCTCTTTGATAAAATCACTCCTAAAAGGTGTTCCCTCAGACACTCACCCTGATCCTTTGGTTTCCTGGGTGACCTGCTGGTGTGAAGTCGGGGACCTCTGAGCTTCATGGGATCCCCAGGACCTGGGTCTGCCCCCAGCTGGCCTGGGGAGTGAGGGCTGGGGCCTGACACACCCCGATTCTGATTAGCACGACTTGAGACCTTCCCATCCTCCCAGGTCACCTGCATGCCACCCACTGCCCGCCAGCCTCAGCTGACCCTTTGGGGGCCCCAGGCTACTGTGCACCCCAGGAGCCCAGACGGTGTCTGTGCTGGGGCGTCTGAGGAGCCATCAGGCCTTTCCTCACTAGAGAGCCAGGCGAGCGTCCCCGGCCCCTGGGAGAAGGGGGCAGGAGACCTGGGAGGTGGCCTGTCCTTGGTCCTTTGAGGCTGTGTGTCCATTTCCTGGTCAGGGTCCTCGTCCACCTCGCCAGAGCTGCTGAGCCAGCTCTTTGGCCGACCCGGCTGGCCCTCCAAAGCTACCCTGATCTCCCCCTGCAGAACCAGAGCCCATGCAGGGCCTGAGCTGAGAGTGGACTTAGAGAGGGCAGACGAGCGAGTCGGGCCAGGGAGGCTGGGGTGGAGGAGCCAACGGCAAAGCAGGGCTGGCTGGAGGAGGACGAGGGAGGGTGACTCAGCCAGCCTGGCGCTCGCTATCCAAGGGGCGCCTACTGAGTTCCCAGCCTGGCTTGGCCGTGGCATGGGGGAGGCCCTGCCCGCAGTGGGTGGAGAGTGTCTCTGTGAGACACACAGGCCAGGGGAGACACCATACAAGGACCTCACACACCACACGGTGCAGGGCTTCCCCCAGCTGCCTCCTCCTCCCGACCCCCACAGCGGCCAGAGCCTGGGGGAGAGCTGCCCAACCCTCCCCCATCTGTGGCCCCTGAGGGCTGAGACTGACTCACCCACGGCTGAGTCCAGGCGCCCGGGAGGACTTGACAGGGAGTGAGTGTGTGACTGCAGAGAGGCGTGGAAGCACGGACGGAGGGACAGACGGACGGGCGGGCAGGGGTGGGTGGGCAGGCGGACGCACAATGGGTGGGTGGACGGATGGGGTGGCTAAGGAAGGAGGAGGAGCAGATGAACCCCCTTGGCACAAACGTTACCTTCACACTGAGATGTCCCTTGACATTTAAAAGTAGAACGCCCCAACCATCCAGCTACCTCCATCCAGGTTCTCAACTGCTCTACTTTAATCATTTAATTTTAAATGATTTTAATTTTAATCATTTTTTAAATTTGTTTCTTACTTCTTTCTTTGTTGTCTGCACGTCGCCTGAGCCACGGTGCTGGTGCCTGGGGGTGGCTCAGGAAATCCACGCTGAATGACGAGCTGGCGGACGATGGGACGGCGGAAGATGAGGTGGAGGGACGGTGGGCTTGGAAAAACAGGTGGGGGTCCACGGAGGCCTCTGGTTTTGAGCTTTAACCAACCCTCAGAAGGGAGAATCTGCTTCTCAGCCTCCTCGGGGGCCAGGAAGGGAAGGGGACAGAGGGACAGCTGAGGACCGGAGAGGCTGTGGTCCCCCCGACCTAATGCCCGCATGCTGGCACTCCAACTGCACCCGCAGGGCAAGAGCACGAGTGTCCACAGACACGCGCACGCACGCACAGGGGGTATTCTCACGCCTGCAGGCACTGGACACACACCCCGATGGTCCTTGCACCGGCACTCCCTGGTGGCGCTAAAGCCAGCTCTGTTCTGAGCGCTCCCCCTCCCCAGCAGGTCCTCCAAAGCGTGTGATCATCGTCCCCACTTCACATCAGGACCTGGACCCACAGCTGTCCAAGGACTCAGCGAGGGCCACCCCACCACCCTGCACAGAGGCCGGGGCCGCCAGCCAGCCTAGCGCTGCATGGTGGGACCCGCTCTCGGTGACTGGAGAGGGCTGCTCCTCTGGAGACGGGGTGGTGGGACGCGCTCCGCACTCACGTCTGTTTATTGCGAGACAATCGCTTTACAACCTCGTGTTAGTTTCTTCTGAACAACATCGCGAATCAGCCATGTGTAGACACATATCCCCTCACCTAGAGCCAGACATTCTGGAGTGCGAAGCCAAGTGGGCCTTAGGAAGCATCACTATGAACAAAGCTAGTGGAGGTGATGGAATTCCAGCTGAGCTATTTCAAATCCTAAAAGATGATGCTGTGAAAGTGCTACACTCGATATGCCAGCAAATCTGGAAAACTCAGCAGTGGCCACAGGACTGGAAAAGGTCAGTTTTCATCCCAATCCCAAAGAAAGGCAGTGCCAAAGAATGTTCAAACTACCGCACAATTCCACTCATCTCACACACTAGCAAAGTAATGCTCAAAATTTTCCAAGCCAGGCTTCAACAGTACATGAACCGAGAACTTCCAGATGCTCAAGCTGGATTTAGAAAAGGCAGAGGAACCAGAGATCAAATTGCCAACAGCCATTGGATCATAAAAAAAAGCAATTCCAGAAAAACATCTACTCCTGTTTTATTGACTATTCTAAAACCTTTTTGTGGCTCACAACAAACTGTGGGAAATTCTTAAAAAGATGGGAATACCAGACCAACTGACCTGTGTCCTGAGAAATCTGTATGCAGGTCAGGAAGCAACAGCTAGAACTGGACATGGAACAATGGACTGGTTCCAAAATGGGAAAGGAGTATGTCAAGGCTGTATATTGTCACCCTGCTTATTTAACTTATATAAAGACTACATCGTGAAATGCTGGGCTGAATGAAGCACAAGCTGGAATCAAGACTGCTGGGAGAAATATCAATAACCTCAGATATGCAGATGGCACCACCCTTATGACAGAAAGTGAAGACGAACTAAAGAGCCTCTTGATGAAAGTGAAAGAGGAGAGTGAAAAAGCTGGCTTAAAACTCAACACTCAAAAAACTAAGATCATGGCATCTGGTCCCATCACTTCATGGCAAACAGATGGGGAAACAATGGAAACAGTGAGAGGCTTTATTTTCTTGGGCTCCGAAATCATTGCAGATGGTGACTGCAGCCATGTAATTAAAAGACCCTTGCTTCTTGGAAGAAAAGCTATGACCAACCTAGATAGCATATTAAAAAGAAGAGACATTACTTTGCTGACAAAGGTTCGTCTAGTCAAAGCTATGATTTTTCAGTAGTCATGTATGGATGTGAGAGTTGGACCATAAAGAAAGCTGAGGGCCGAAGAACTGATGCTTTTGAACTGTGGTGTTGGAGAAGACTCTTGAGAGTCCCTTGGACTGCAAGGAGATCCAACCAGTCCATCCTAAAGGAAATCAGTCCTGAATAGTCATTGGAAGGACTGATGCTGAAGCTGACGCTCCAATCCTTTGGCCCCCTGATGGGAAGAGCTGACTCATTGGAAAAGACCCCGATGCTGGGAAAGACTGAAGATGGGAGGAGAAGGGGACGACAGAGGATGAGATGGTTGGATGGCATCACTGACTCAATGGACAGGAGTTTGAGCAAGCTTCAGCAGTTGGTGATGGACAGGGAGGCCTGGCATGCTGCCGTCCATGGGGTCACAGAATCGGACACGACTGAGCGACTGAACTGAACTTGAGGAGTCCCCTCACTCTCTGACCTCCTCCCACCTGCCCCTCATTGCGCCCGTCCAGGTCATCACAGAGCGGGGAGCTGAGCCCCCTGTGTTACACACCAGCCTCCTTCAGGCAGTCGGGGGAAGGGGGAGTGAGCTGGGGGTGGCTCCTTCCTGGAGCTCCAGAAAACTCCAGAGAGAATGGTGGAGGGAGAGGGAGCGAGCCCGGGCCGGGGGCTGTGCCTGAGGGTCCGCTCAGCCCCTGCCAGCCTCTCCCTGTGTCTGTGATGGGTTAACGCTCCCCCCGCCCCCCAGGGGCTGAAGGAAGGACTGGCACCTGGCCCGGAGGTGGGTGACTGCAGGCGCTGCTTGTGGGGCCGGGGCCTTCCTGCCACCCCTGGCCCTCCTCATCCCAGTCATGCTCCTGTTGCTGGGGCCACAGACGAGGCTTCGCGTGCCCAGTGCAGGGTCCTGGGCTGGGAAGACGTTGAGGGTCACTCTGTGGGGAGGGCACTGGCAAGGGGCCTGAGGACCCATGAGGAACAGCCTCAGAGCCGTGGACATTCTTGCGGGCCTGCCCGTCTCCTGAGTCCCAGGCGGGGAGCCACAGAAGACCCGGGAGAACGGGGGTCAGTGAGGCGGGGAGCGAGCCTGGGCTACTCAGCTTGGAGGGGGCTTCCACAGCGTGGCCCACCAGGTCTCAGCCTTCCCCACAGACGTGCAGGTCAACCCAGAGGTGGCAGGCGGCGGCGGCCTGCTCTGTCCTCTCCAACCTGAAGTGACCAGAGGTGGTGTCCCCCACGAAGGACCAGGGCAGGGTCCTTCCTGTCCAAGGGCCTGAGTCCAGACCTTATGCAGACCCAAGCGAGGACCCCAGGCTGATGGGGAGACGTGGGGCCAGCTGGGCCCCTCTTTGGGTTGTGGCTTCTGTCCCAGGAGACTAAGAGCAAAGGTGGCTGAGTCTTCCTGCAAATTCAGCCCTGCGTGGCAGCAGCATGCATGGGCCGGGACTGCCCCCTGTCCAGGGGGCGGTGTGTCCCTCTCTCCCAGGCCTCAGCAAGGAGCAGAAGACGAGTGTGTCTCGGTGGAGAGCCTGCGGTTAGGAGTGGGACCCGCCGTCCCCAGACAGAGGCCTGGGACCTGGCACTCGCTCTGCCAGGCGAGGCATCTCCCCACAAATGAGGGGTCAAGCGAACTCAATCCCGTCCTGAGTAGGGAGCCGGGAGGATGGAGGCAGCTGAGAAAAAGCAGAGCAGGACTCAGGCCTCGGGAGGCCCCGGCCATGTCGTGGGCGCAGGCGGCACCTGGCGTCTCCTCCCTGCAGTGGCCCCTCGAGGGCTGTAGCCCCTGCTCCCAAGGCTCCCCGATGGCACTGGCTCACATAAACGCCAGCCCGCACCCCTCGCCCACTCACTGGCTGCGTCGCCTCTGCAGCTCCGGTCCTGGAAGGCTCAGTGGCCGACGGTCCCCGGCAGGAAGCAGGCGGGCAGCACACGAGTTCCCCTCGGAGGGTCAGGCCTCCTGAAAAGTGATGCCAGGTGACACAGAGAGAAAGACCAGGGGAGGCTGCTGAGCTTGTGTGGCAGGGTGGGGGGTGCGGGGAGACAGCAGGGGGGCCTCTGAGGTTGGACGAGGGTGCGAGGAGGCCAGGTGGCTGGAGAAGTGGGCAGTGGGCAGGCCAGGGCGGTGGGTTCCGGGTTGGGTGTCATTGCTGGAGTAATAGGGAGCCATGGAGACTTGCAGGCAGGGAGGAGCAGAGCCTGGTACTAGGCTGGAGGTGGCCGGAAAGGGGAGTCCTGGGGGCAGCGGTAGAGGGCAGGGCTGGAATGGAGGGTGGGAGGAGGGGAAGTACCATGTGCCTCCTGCCCCACAGGCTCGGAAGTTCTGGGGACACCCCCTCACCCTCCACACGGCCTGGGCAGGACACTGGCAGGACCCCCGGGGGGCCGGGCCCCAGGCCAGCAGGGCTGTGTGACCCAGTCCCACCCCTTGCCAGGGCTGGGTCTGGCCTTCTGCCCAGGAACCCCAAGGACGGCCTCTTCCCCCCAGAATCTGGTCCTCAGGGTCTCAGGCCCCAAGGGCTTGTGGTGTCCGGGTCCCGGAGCCCCACTTACCTGGAATCCAGTCTTTCCTGAGGGATCTCAGGCGGCCCCTCCCCTCCCTGGGAGCGGTGGGGGGGCTCCAGGCTACACTATGGCTGCTCCGGCCCGGACAGCTGTTGTGTGCAGAGACACAGCGGCCTCTGCGGGCCAGGCCTCGTCCACCGGCCCCGACTCAGCCCGTGGTCCTGGGGTGCCCTCTGGTGGCCGATGGGCCCGACCGGCGAGGCCGTTGGGGGTCCTAGAGCTGGGCCTGGACCCGGCCTCCCACCCAGCCCCGAGCTCAGGGGAAGGGGCGCACGGACGTGTCACCTGCTCTCGTGTGTTACCGCAAACCCCCAGAAGCCGAGCTGCTTAGATCCGCATTTTCCAGAGAAACCAACGCCCAGAGTTAGAGAGACAGAAGGATTTGCAGGGCGTGAGCCGGGACCCTGGGCTCCAGGGCCCCGGTGCCTCCCCGTGCTGCTCCTCGGTGGAGCGACAGTGTCTGTGAGAAGCCTGCTTGCTGACAGCAGCCTGCCCACCAACCAGGACAGCACTCCTGGGGGCTGACACCTCTGCTCGGCGGGACCCAGGAAGGGAGGGGACAGTCTCTGCCCCCTCCAGGGACGGCTGGGCTGTACCCCCTGGGATCAGCCACTCCCACCTGCTGGAGAGATGGGCGAGACCCGGGAGGAAGCAGAGACACAGGAGGGGCGACGCCGCCACCCCCCACAGGGCCGCCTCTTGACACCAGGAGACTGGCGCTGCCCAAGGGGTCCCTGGGCCCATCAGAGAGGGACGGCTGGCCCTTGTGCCTGGTGGCTTGGCCACAGCAGGCCTGTGGGCCGGGCCAGGCCGAGGTCAGGCGGCACCCAGCTCTGCTCACGGCATTGGCTGCCCAGGTGCCAGGTGTGGTGGGCGGGGAGGGGCAGGCGGGCGGGCTGTGGGCCCCTCCACCCGCCCCTTGGCCGGCAGTCACACGTCCGGGCCTCAGGGAGAAAGCAGGCAGGTAGGAGCCCGGCTGCCAGCCCCCATGGGGGAGGAGGGGGCGCCCTGCCGCCAGTCACTTTCTGCCCCGTGCCTCGGTTTCCCCCTGGACCCTGGAACGAGTCCAACCTTCCTGGGGCTGCAGACGGATGGTCCCTCCGTGGGTGAGGTGGGGTGTCCGGGAAGGAACCTGCAGAGGGTCTGGTCCGGAGGAGCAGCCCCAGGGCTCTGGGGGCCAGATGCAGGGAGCCGGCGCTCACAGCCGGGGCCCGTCTGGGTGGGGGCTGAGTGCTGGCTGCAGAGCGTGGGACCCCTGGGCGCCCGCTCCTGGTCACCACATTCTCCCATCTCGGGAGGGAGGGGTGGGCCCGAGTGGTGAGGGGCTGGCCCCGATGACACGGCCCTGGGAGGGGTCGGGCTGGGACCCCCAGGGCCTGGCTGCCCAGGTCCACGGCACGGAGGCCACTTCAGGAGACCCCTGACCAGGGCTGGCCATCTGCCCCTCTGCCCGCCCCGAGCACGGGCCCCAGCGCCTTAGCTGCCGGAGCTGAAGAGCTCGCCTCCATTTTCTTCTGCCTGTCAGGGGTAGGGGGTGGGATTCCAGCGGGGACGACTCAGGACCCCCGGGCACCTGGACTCCGCCGCCCCCTCCAGGAACAGGGGCCTCGAGCCGGACACCTGCTCATGCAAATCCGATGTTTGCATGTCCTTCCCGCTCCGCGGCCCCATTTGCCTGGCGCCCCTCCCACCCCCAGCGCTCGCTGCCCCCCTCACCCCCGCCCTGGCGCTCACGGCCACCCCCACCATGCTCAGTGACCCCCCAGCACTCGGCACAGGACCCAGTGCTCCTTGGCCCCTCGGCTGGGAAGCCAGAGGCCAGGGACCAGCCTTCGGGGTTGGGGGTGAGGAGTCTGGGGTGAGGGGTGTGGGGTGAGGGGTCAGGTGGTGGCCCCAGAGAAGGCAAAACTGGGGCTTAGGACCAGCTGCCTATCAGCAAGGAAAGGGCGGCATGGGCTGGGTGGGCACCATAGCACCCCTCCTGAGACAGAGGCCGGCCCCAGGCCCACCCCCCGGCGGAGCAAGCCCGGGGCTCACGGACCGTGAGCACTCCAGTGCTACCCAGGCTCCCCACAGGCCGGGCCGGGGTACGTCCAGCGGTGGGGAGGGAGGCCACCCCCACAGGCCCTGCCCTGTCCCCCCCATACGGTGGGAAGGCTCCCCACATCGCTGCCTACACTCTGCGGTTGAAGAGCATCCCCCCAAGTTCACGTCCACCCCAAATATCAGAATGCTTGGAAAGAGGGTCTTTGCAGAAGCACTGAGTGATGGTGAGGTCATAGGGAGTGGGGCGGCCCCTTGAGCAGTGACCGGTGTCCTTATAAGGAGATGGGGAGATGGAGGCAGAGACTGGAGGGACGCTGGAGCCCCCAGAGCTGGACGGGGTGAGAAGGCCCTAGAGCCTGCTGAGAGCACGAGGCCCTGCGCACCTTGATTTGGGGTTTTTGGCCTCCAGAGCCTTCTGTCGCTTTAAGATGCCCAGCGGGTGGTCATTCGTTAGGGCGCCTGGGACCCTCCAGCAGTTATAACCCCAAGGGCGGCAGGGCCAAGGGGGTGCCCGAGCCCGGGCCAGGCCTAGCCCCCCTCGCCCCTACCCTGGCTCTGTGGTCAGATGCAGGACCCCCCACTCCCTGTGTGTGTCCCAGCAGTGGGGGCCCAGCGCGGGGCAGGGAGAAGGGTGCGGGGTGGGGCGGATGCAAATCCTCCCCCACCCTCCCCCAGAGCAGGGATGGGGGGAATTTGAATACGGCCTTTCCAAGCCTGGAGGCTGTGTGTGGGGACGGGGCCTGGGTGTGCGGGCAACACACGGGCTGTAGGAGTGCCCTGGCAGCCGTGGCAAAGTCCCACAGAGGGCGGAGGACAAGGGGAAGCGAGTCTCTGCTCAGGAGGCCGGAAGCCCACTGCAGCGTGGCCCGCTCTCCCAGCAGGGCCAGGGAGAGTCCTTCCTGCTCCTCCCACTGCTGGGCACCGGCATCCCCAGCCTCGGCCGCATCCCTCCAGCCTCTGTGTCCATCCTCACTCGGCTTCTTCCCCTCCTTCTAAGGCCACTTTGGCCAGTGGATCAGAGCCCATCCTGATGAGCCCCTCTCCCTGATCACATCTGCAAAGAGCTTACTTCCACAACAACTGCATTCGCAGGCCCCGGGAGCGAGGGCGTGGACGCGTCACTTTGGGGGACGCGGTGGCGGGCCCGTGGCGGCCTGCAGGGGCCCTGCCCACGCCTGCCGGCCCCGCCTGTGTGCACAGGTGGCCCTCTCTAAGAATCAAAGGGCTGGCCTGGCCCTGAGAACCAAGGGAGTCACTCTCCTTTCACAGAGGGCCCATCCTGGCTGGGCCCTGCCCAGGGCACCTCCCAGGGGACGGCGGTGGACGGGGCAGCCGTGGAGCTGGAGCTTCCCAGAGTGGGCCTGGTGGGGCAGAGCATCTCAGTTCTGCCGGGACCTGGGGTCCCATCGGCTCTGCTCCTTCTGTGGACACAGGAGGGCCAGGGCGGGGCGGATGCGCTTTCCCGTGGGTCTGCAGAGGAGGCTGCTGGAGACAGCAGGTTGCGGCGGGGGGGCATGTGGGCCGTGGCCCGGGGGCAGGGAGCTGGGTGGCTGGTCTGCGGTGGGCCCAGGAGGCACAGGGGCGTTTGCCATCAGGCAGGTTGATGGGACCCAGGTCCTGTCCCTTGGCCGTTCCTGGGACCCCTCCAGGCACATGGGCAGTGCTGGGCCGGAATGAGGACTCGGTGGGCAGCTGTCTGGGAGGTGGGAGGGGTGGGGAGTAAGGAGGGGGCCCCATCCCTCCTCACCTGAGCTTCGTGCCCCTGTTTGCCTGCCGCCCCCTCTGCTCAGCAGCCGGCGCCCAGGGTCCATGCCTGTCCTGGGTTGACAGGGCTGTGGCATGGTGGGGTATGGGGCGGGCTGCAAGACTTCCACTGCCTTTTGGGGTTTCCAGGACACCCCCTGCCAAAGGCTTGTTAGAAGTGGCAACGGAAGGGCTGGCTAGTGGTGCTGGGGGAGGGTGAGTAGAAGTGCGGGGTGGGGAGGGAGCCAGGAGGAGCTTCCATCCTGGCCTTGGGCCGGAAGCTCTGGCAGCTTGAAGAGAGCAATGCAGACGGGAGGCAGGCTGAGACCCAGGGGCTGCAGGAGGGCTGGGGTCACGGTCAGGGCTGGGGACTGCAGGGAAGGGCGCTGGGGCAGGTGCTCCCCCTTTCCGCCTGTACCTCGGCTTCCCTGTGAAGGCGGCAGGGCCTCCAGCAGGAAGTGGGCTGGGGCTCGCCTCGCATGCCCTCAGGGTGGGCTCTGTCCTTGCAGACAGGACCCCATGCAGGACGCGGGGGGCACCCGTCCTGGCAGCCCCAGGGGTGCTGGAGACACGTGGGAGCCGAGCCTGGGCCGGGGTGAGATCATCTTCGGACGGTCTGGGAAGAAGCGAGGCAAGGTGAGAGCTGCCCCCACCTGGGGACTGGCCGGCACCACCCCTTGTGCTACCCTGGACCCTGGGCCCCGGATGCCCATCTCCTCCGGGCCGCTCTCTCATAAGGGGTCTGTTTGGAGCCCCCAGGAGGGCGGAATTCTGGAGCTGGTAGCCCCTTCTGGCTTCTGCCTCCTACCCCAACACACGACAGGTCCAGGCTCCTCCTCCAGCCAGCCTTGGCCGCTCACGGGTCACCCAGCGGGTCCAGATGGCCTGGGGAGCCCTGGCCTTCAGCTGCGGCCCTGCCCCCACCCCCTGGAGCCCAGCCCACCCCTGTGCCTAGCGCGCCCTCGCCCTGCACCCCTGCTCCCACCCTGCAGTTCGTGAGGGTACCCAGCGGTGTGGCCCCGTCTGTGCTCTTCGACCTCCTGCTGGCCGAGTGGCACCTGCCAGCCCCCAACCTGGTGGTGTCGCTGGTGGGCGAGGAGCGGCCCTTCGCCTTGAAGCCGTGGCTGCGGGATGTGCTTCGCAAGGGGCTGGTGAAGGCGGCTCAGAGCACAGGTGGGTCAGGGCGCAGGCGGCTCAGGGCGCAGGCAGGTCAGGGGGCAGGAGGGTCAGGGCGCAGGCGGCTCAGAGGGCAGGAGGGTCAGGGCGCAGGCAGCTCAGGGCGCAGACAGGTCAGGGGGCAGGCGGCTCAGGGCGCGGGTGGCTCAGGGTGCAGGTGGGTCACGGCAGGCGGGTCAGGGAGCAGGAGGGTCAGGGCGCAGGCAGGTCAGGGCGCAGGCGGCTCAGGGCGCAGACAGGTCAAGGGGCAGGCGGCTCAGGGCGCAGGCGGCTCAGGGCGCAGACAGGTCAGGGGGCAGGTGGCTCAGGGTGCAGGCGGGTCAGGGCGCAGACAGGTCAGGGAGCAGGCGGCTCAGGGTGCAGACAGGTCAGGGGGCAAGTGGCTCAGGGCGCAGGTGGGTCAGGGCGCAGGTGGCTCAGGGCGCAGACAGGTCAGGGGGCAGGCGGCTCAGGGTGCGGGCGGGTCAGGGCGCAGACAGGTCAGGGGGCAAGTGGCTCAGGGCGCAGGCAGGTCAGGGGGCAGGCGGCTCAGGGTGCGGGCAGGTCAGGGCACAGGCAGGTCGGGAGCGGGTGGCTCAGGGTGCGGGCAGGTCAGGGCGCAGGCGGCTCAGGGTGCGGGCGGGTCAGGGTGCAGACAGGTCAGGGGGCAAGTGGCTCAGGGCGCAGGCGGGTCAGGGCGCAGGTGGCTCAGGGCAGACAGGTCAGGGGGCAGGCGGCTCAGGGTGCGGGCAGGTCAGGGTGCAGACAGGTCGGGGGCAGGCGGCTCAGGGCGCAGGCAGGTCAGGGGGCAGGCGGCTCAGGGTGCGGGCGGGTCAGGGCGCAGGCAGGTCGGGAGCGGGTGGCTCATGGCGCAGACGGGTCAGGGGGCAGGCGACTCAGGGTGCAGGTGAGTCACGGCAGGCCGGTCAGGGCACAGGTCAGGGCGCAGGCGGCTCAGGGCACAGGTGGGTCAGAACACCTGAGAGGCCCCACGCTGGCCCTCAGCTGCCATCCCCATGGTCGCCCTCCCTCCGCGGCGCTGCGGGGCGGTGGGAGCCACTCTGGGGTACACGGCAAGGGACTGAAGGTCCCCGGGCTCAGAGCCTCCCCCAGGAGAGCCTGGCCACGTGTGGGGCCAACAGGCCTAAGTGGAAGACCCAGGGAAGGGTGAGACCTCCATAAGCTGCTGTCCACAGCCAGGCCTCCTCACCCCATCTCTTGGGACAGCACTCTGGCCAGCTGGTGGCTGGGGTCAGAATTAAACTCCTGGGCTTTGATTTCAGGGGCTGGGCCTTCGGAAAGCCCAGTCAGGGAGGGGGGTTTCCGCCCTCCTCCACCCCAGAAATGACTGTAGAAGAGACAAAGGCCCTGCTGACTGTTGGGCCGAGGGCTCTGTGCGCTAGAAGGACGTCCTGGGTTCTGGGCCAGCACAGGCTGGGGTCAGAGTCTCTGTCCAGAGGGCAGCAGGGGCCTGCCTCCAGCCCTAACCCTGACCTTGGTCCTGGAGAGTGCCTGGGGAGACCCCTGTGCTCAGGGACCCCTGTGCCTGCAGGAGCCTGGATCCTGACCAGCGCGCTCCGAGTGGGCCTCGCCCGCTATGTCGGGCAGGCTGTGCGCGACCACTCCCTGGCCAGCACGTCCACCAAGGCCCGCGTGGTGGCCATCGGCATCGCCTCGCTGGGCCGCGTGCTGCACCGCCGGCTCCTGGACCATGCCCAGGTGGGCGCCGGGCTCTGGGCGCTCAGATCGTGGGACAAGCAGATCAGGGAGGCCCCCAGAGGTCGGCCGCCTCGGGGCTGGATGGCGTGCCTGACAGAGGCCCCCAGGGCCATCTCGCAGGCTGACCACACTACACCATCTGTGACTGAGCTCCCACCTACCAGGGCAGCAGTGGGCAGACCAGCCCTACCCTCGGTGGTGGGGGCGGCACTCACGGGCCTGGGAGGGAGTGAGGCTGATCTAAGGGACAGAGGCAGTGACCTGACGCCACAGCAGGGTAGCGGGGGCTGGACCCAGAGCCGGGAGGGGTGGAGGGAGGTGGGAGGGAGTGGGGGCCTCCTGCCCAGTGAGCGGCCAGCAGGAGGCAGCATCTCCCAGGACACGAGTGGGGAGAGGGCTGCCAGGCTCCCAGCCGGCACAGGCCTGGAGTGGGCACCTGGTTTCCCAGGACCCCACCCAGACCGGTGCCCAAACGCCTGGCTCAGCCACAGCCCGCAAGCTCTGTGACCTGGGGCTGGCTGGTGTTCTCTGCCCCACCCAGACGGGGGCCTGAGACAGGTCCCCAGAAGGCCAGGCAGCCCCGTGAGTGGAGCCCCCCTCCACCCGGCACACGGGGTTCTGTCTGGAGGGTACCCTCCCTGGGCGCCCCCTGCAGCAGCAGCGGCCCTTCCTCCATCTGGGGGTGTGGGCCACGCCCGGGTCTCACGGTGTGTGTGCCTAGGGGGACGGCCCCGTGCACTACCCCTTGGACGACGGAGGCGGCCAGGGCCCCTTCTGCCCCCTGGACAACAACCACTCCCACTTCATCCTGGTGGAGCCAGGGTCCCCCGGGAAGGGCGACGGGCCCACGGAGCTGCGGCTGCGGCTGGAGAAGTATATCTCGGAGCAGAGGACAGGTTACGGGGGTGAGTCTGCCCGGGGGGCGGGGCAGGGGAGGGGCGAGAGGCGGTCCACGGGGGAGGGGCGGAGGGGGGCGGTCCACGGGGGAGGGGCTGCCCGCGGGGGAGGGGGGCTGCCGGGAACACCGTGGTGGGGGTCGCAGGGGTGGCCAGGGCTGAAGGACCACCAGCTTGGGCCGGGACGGGCATTCCAGCCACCAAACATGCCGGAGTGTTGAGACCTGGGCCACTGGGGGGTCCTGGGTGAGGGGGCTGCTGGCCAGAGTGATGGGGAACACGACTTTGGGGAGTCCCTGCCAGGAGGTAACATTTCCCCCAGGCAGCAGAGTGGGTGAAGGTCCATTTCCAGTGCCCCCCGACCCCACCCCGACCAGAGGCTCTGGCTGGGGGCTCCAGGCTCTGCCAAGAAAGTGAGATTTGCGAGTTTCCAGGGGCCTGTCTCCCTCCCCCGCCGGAAGTTCGCTGCCTGCAGGGGGCAGTGCTGCCCCAGGAGCGGCCTCCAGCGTGGCCAGGGCGGGTCTGAAAGCGGGATTTGCCAAAGCCCGTGTATTTACAACTAACATTTACAATCACAATATACGTGTGATCGCTGGCAATATTATAAGCAGTGTGTGTGTGTCTACCAACTGAGCACTCTTTAGTGAAAATGCAACCTAAGCCGTGTTTACCCCTCACCTTAAGGACGCAGGGCTGGCCCGGGCTGCTGAAGCCGGGAGGCTCATACCCGCTCCGCCCAGTATCCTTCCCGCTTGGCAGGCGCCTCGTGAGTTAGAGGGGACTGTTCTCGGGCCAGGGGCGGTCCAGTCTGTCCTGCCTCCTCCCGGAAGCTTGCCAAGCTTTCCCCACACAGCCCACCCGGCAGGCCCGGGCTTCTGGGGCTGCACATTCTGAAGTCTCACATCTGCTTTTTCGGGGGTAAGCCCCTCCTTCACCACATTGAGGTGCTCTGGGGCACTCGGATGGCCTGGCAAGTGGTCAGTGGAGCTTCCTGCCCTGGCCGGGGAGAGATGCCCGCTGTTGGAACGTGGTTGGTGCGGCCACGGACCCGATGTTCGACTTGACGTTTAAAGCCACGAAGCACCACGCGGGAGAGTGGGGTGTGGGCCTGGCCTTGTCCCGGGTCACACGGCAGCTGGGAGCCTCTCCGGAGGAAAAGCCTCTTGCCTGGAGTTTGCCCAGAAAATGCCGCAGGCTGGTGGTCTGAGGCCCGGGGGGTTACCCCACAGGAGGGTTCCACGCCCTCCGCTCACCCGGGCACCTGGGTGGACGCTGTGCTCCATCTGTCCACAGGAACCAGCAGCATCGAGATCCCTGTTCTCTGTCTGCTGGTCAACGGGGACCCCAGCACCCTGGAGGTAGGGCAGGCGGGGACCTCCCACGGGGCCCCCCAGCCAGGGCTGGGATGGCGCCTGGCGCTGACCCGGCCCATTGTGCCCCCTCCGCCTGCCTCAGAGGATTTCCAGGGCCGTGGAGCACGCCGCCCCGTGGCTGATCCTGGCGGGCTCGGGGGGCATTGCGGACGTGCTCGCTGCCCTCATGAACCAGCCCCACCTCCTGACGCCCCACGTGGCCGAGAAGCAGTTTAGGGAGAAGTTCCCCAGCGAGCACTTCTCCTGGGAGGATGTCGTGCGCTGGACCGGGCTGGTATGAGCCGCCGGAGAGAGGGCTGCGTGCTGGCCCCCGCCCTAGACCCCAGCCCCTGGACTGCGCGTCCGTGCCCAGGCCCACTGGCTGCAAACCCCCCGGGCTGGCCCCCGCTTCAGGCCCTTGTGGAGTGGGGATGCCCGGCTCTGAGGGTGGGGCTGCCCTGGGCCCAGGGGACGGCGGGCTGGCCTTCCGGCTGGGGGCCGTGCAGTCACCTCCGGGCCTTTGTCCTGGGCTCCCAGCTACAGACCATCATGTCCCACCGGCACCTGCTCACAGTGCACGACTTCGAGCAGGAGGGCTCCGAGGAGCTGGACACAGTCATCCTCAAGGCGCTGGTGAAAGGTGGGGCCGGGCCGCGCCTGCCGGGGCCCCCCGGGAGGCACCGGGCAGGGGAGGGTGGTGGGGCAGCCCCCCCCACCCCACCCCCCGGGCTCTCGGCCTCCAGAGCCTGCGCCTGGGTGGCTGCACTCCGCTGCGAGTGTCAGTGCGGGTGAGCGTGTGCGAGTGTTTGAGCATGTGTACAGCCGCTGCTCACTTGGGCGGCAGCACGTGTGACCAGACTGAAGGAACACAGAACCTTCCAGGGCCTCCACACAATGATGACATGCAAATCCACGAGAGGTTCTGTCTTTGGAGGTTTTACGTTAGATGTATTTTATCACAAAATTTTTAAACTATTTAATTACTTACTCCTAATTTTTATTTAGTTTTTTGGCTGAGCCTGGTCTCTGTTGCTGCACTCAGGCTTTGCTCTGGTTGCAGTGTGCAGGCTCTCACCCTGGAGACTCCTCTTGTCGTGGACATGGGCCCCAGGGCGCCCAGGCCTCAGCGGTGGTGCTGTGTGGGCACCGCGGCACGGGGGCCCTCCCAGAGCAGGGCGTGAGCTTGTTCCTCTGCATTGGGGGCGGACGCTTAGCCTCTGGACCACCAGGGACGTCCTTAGAAGACTACGGTGCTCAGTTAGTTCAGGGGTTTTTAGTGTTTTTCGAGATGGTTCATGTGTACTACTAACTCCCGAGCATGTCCACCACCCAGAAGACCCACTAGACCCCCGCTCCCCCCGGCCTCTGGCGATCACGAGCCTGCGTGGCTATGGACCTGCCCGTTGGGGGCACTTCCTGGACATGGGACCACACACCGTGTGGCCTTTGGAGTCCTTCTCTGAGCACAACGCTCTGGGCGGTCATCCAGTGCGCTGTAGCCGGTATAGGGGCACCAGCCCTTTAGGACAGCGACAGTCTGCATTTTGTTTCTCTGGCCCCCTGTGGAGGAGCATTCGGGTGGCCTCCACTTCCTGGCTGCCGCTCAGTGTGTTACTCATTGAATGTAAACGCTTGTTGCGGGGCTGACTGCTGCGGGGACACAGACAGGAAGGGGCTCTGTGGGGCAGGGGGCACCCTTGAGGACGGGAAGGCTCCTCCAGACAGGCGCGCGCTCCCCACTATTCCACCCAGCCCTGGGGTCCCCTTGGGGTCCTGGAGCTCCCAGCGGTGGGGTGCGGGTGGATGTCTTGAGGCTCCTGCCAGTACTCAGAGGGTGTGGAGGGAACCAGGGCATCGTTTCCGTGGCATACATCTAGGAGACCCACCTTGAGGGACCCTGTGCCCACTGGCTCTGCTGGCGCCTGGGTTCCCCTTCACCCACTCCGCCTTCCCTGCCCGCAGCCTGCAAGAGCCACAGCCAGGAGGCGCAGGACTACTTGGACGAACTGAAGCTGGCCGTGGCCTGGGACCGCGTGGACATCGCCAAGAGCGAGATCTTCAATGGGGACGTGGAGTGGAAGGTGGCTCCAGGCTCTGGCCGGTGCCAGGCGGGGACCCTGATGAGGGGCTGGGGGCAGGTGGCGTCCAGGGCCAGCCTGGCCCGGCTGTTGCCAGGGGAGCTGGGGAGGCCAGGATACCTCCCGTTGGGCCTCAGTTGTCGGCATCCCAGGCAGGATGGGCTAAATGTCCATCAGTGGGTGCAGGCTGCCTCGGTGCAGAGGGACAGGCAGGGCGGGGCACCTGGGAGCTGGGGGTCTTGCCGAGGGTCCCCACGCCCCTCCCGTGGGACCCCTTCCCCACGGGCTCCCTCTCACCCTCCACCTGGCGCCCCAGTCCCGCGACCTGGAGGAGGTGATGATGGACGCACTGGTGAGCAACAAGCCCGAGTTCGTGCGCCTCTTCGTGGACAACGGCGCGGACGTGGCGGACTTCCTGACGTATGGGAGGCTGCAGCAGCTCTACCGCTCCGTGGCCCCCAAGAGCCTGCTCTTCGACCTGCTGCAGCGCAAGCACGAGGAGGGCCGGCTGACGCTGGCCGGGCTGGGCGCCCAGCAGGCCCGGGAGCCGCCCGCAGGGCCTCCCGCCTTCTCCCTGCACGAGGTGTCCCGGGTGCTCAAGGACTTCCTGCACGATGCCTGCCGTGGGCTCTACCAGGCGGTGAGTGCGGGCCGGGGTGTAAGTGCGGGCGCGGGCAGCGGTGGGCGGGGGGCGGGCGGGGGGCGTGAGTGCGGGCGGGGGCGGCGAGTGGGGTGGGCGTGGGGCGTGAGTGCGGGTGGGGGCGGGGGGCGTGACTGCGGGTGAGTGCGGGTGGGGGCGGGCGGCGAGTGCCCGGGAGCTGGGGGCTTGAGTGAGGGCGGGGCCGTGGCCGAAGGCTGACACACCTGCCCTCCAGGAGCGGGGCCTGGCCCGGAGGCCCTCGGGCCAGAAGGGGCTTCTGGACTTGAACCAGAGGAGCGAGGACCCCTGGAGGGACCTGTTCCTGTGGGCGGTGCTGCAGAACCGCCACGAGATGGCCACCTACTTCTGGGCCATGGTGTGGAGGGCAAGAGGGGGCCTGGGGGTCCCGGGGGGCTGGGAGGACGCTGGGAGAGGCCTGTGGGGGCTGGGAGGTGGCTGCACACTTAGGCCCGTTCTCCCAGGGCCAGGAGGGAGTTGCCGCTGCTCTGGCCGCCTGCAAGATACTCAAAGAGATGTCCCACCTGGAGACGGAGGCTGAGGTGGGCCGGACTCTGCGGGAGGCCAAGTACGAGCAGCTGGCCCTGGGTGAGCACGGGGATGGGCACTGGGGACGGGGCGGGGCTGAGCGGCCCGGTGCTCCCAGCGGGGTCGGATGGGACGTGTGATGAGAACAAAGCCCCACGTCTCGGCCTGCCCAGTGGGGACACTTGGGGAGAGGGAGGCTCCCACGTCCAGACGGGGAGGCGGGGTGCAGACGGGCGCCTCTCACAGCCCCGGGGGAGGTGGGCGGGCGCAGACGTGGGCCGTCCTGCGGGTCCAGCTCTGCGGGGGAGGAGCCCAGCGGGTGGGCCTGGGCGTCACAGCAGCGGCCGCCCCCGCAGACCTCTTCTCCCAGTGTTACCGCCACAGCGAGGAGCGCGCCTTCGCCCTGCTGGTGCGTCGGAACCGCTGCTGGAGCAGAACCACCTGCCTGCACCTGGCCACCGAGGCCGACACCAAGGCCTTCTTTGCCCACGACGGGGTGCAGGTGAGCCCTGGGCGTGCTGTGGGCGCAGCCTGGGCAGAGAGCAGGTGCCCCAGCCAGCTCCCTCAGGCCCTCACCTGGCCAGTGTCCAGACCATGGGGGTGGGCAGGTCCATTCCTGGAAGCCACCCCCCTGACTCCCTTGCTGGAGACTCTCCCCACTAGCCCCAACTCCGGCCCTATCCCCACCTCTCAGTTCAGTTCAGTTGCTAAGTCGTGTCCGATTCTTTGCAACCCCACGGACTGCAGCACGCCAGGCTTCCCTGTCGATTACCAACTCCCGGAGCTTGCTCAAATTCATGTCCATCGAGTCACTGATGCCATCCAACCGTCTCATCCTCTGTCGTCCCCCTCTCCTCCTGCCTTCAATCTTCCCCAGCATCAGGCTCTTTTCCAGTGAGTTGATTCTTCTCACCAGGTGGCCAAAGTATTGACGTTTCAGTTTCAACATCAGTCCTTCCAACGAATATTCAGGACTGATTTCTTTTAGGATTGATTGGTTGGATCTCCTTGCAGCCCAAGGGACACTCAAGAGTCTTCTCCAACACCACAGTTCAAAAGCATCAGTTCTTCGGCGCTCAGCCTTCTTTATGGTCCAACTCTCACATCCATACATGACTACTGGAAAAGCCATAGCTTTGACTAGATGGACCTTTGTTGGCAAAGTAATGTCTCTGCTTTTTAACACACTGTCTAGGTTGGTCATAACTTTTCTTCCAAGGAGCAAGTGTCCTTTAATTTCATGGCTGCAGTCACCATCTACAGTGATTTCAGAGCCCAAAAAGATAAAGTCTGTCACTGTTTCCATTGTTTCCCCATTTATTTGCCATGAAGTGATGGGACCTGATGCCATGATCTTAGTTTTCTGAATGTTGAGTTTTAGGCCAACTTTTTCACTCTCCTCTTTCACTTTCATCAAGAGGCTCTTTAGTTCTTCACTTTCTGCCAGAAGTGTGGTGTCATCTGCATATCTGAGGTTATTGATATTTCTCCCGGCAACACTGATCCCAGCTTGTGCTTCATCCACCTCGGCATTTCGCATAATGTACTCTGCATATAAGTTAAATAACCAGGGTGACAATATATAGCCTTGACATACTCCTTTCCCAATTTGGAACCAGTCTGTTGTTCCATGTCCAGTTCTAACCGTTGCTTCCTGACCTGCATATAGGTTTCTCAAGAGGCAGGTCAGGTAGTCTGGTATTCCCATCTCTTTAAGAATTTTCTACAGTTTATTGTGATCCACACAGTCAAAGGCTTTGGCATAGTCAATAAAGCAGATGTTTTTCTGGAATTATCTTGCTTTTTCGATGATCCAACAGATGTTGGCAATTCGATCTCTGGTTCCTCTGCCTTTTCGAAATCCAGCTTGAACATCTGGAAGTTCACGATTCTTGTATTGCTGAAGCCTGGCTTGGAGAATTTTGAGCATTACTTTATTAGCGTGTGAGATGAGTGCAATTGTGAGGTAGTTTGAGCATTCTTTGGCATTGCCTTTCTTTGGGACTGGGATGAAAACTGACCTTTTCCAGTCCTGTGGCCACTGCTGAGTTTTCCAAATTTGCTGGCATATTGAGTGCGGCACTTTCACAGCATCATCTTTCAGGATTTGAAATAGCTCAACTGGAATCCCATCACCTCCACTAGCTTTGTTCATAGTGATGCTTCCTAAGGCCCACTTGACTTCACATTCCAGAATGTCTGGCTCTAGGTGAGTGATCATACCATTGTGGTTATCTGGGTCATGATGATCTTTTTTGTATAGATCTTCTGTGTATTTTTGCCACCCCTCTTTAATATCTTCTGCCTCTGTTAGGTCCATCCTTTATTGTGCTCATCTTTGTATGAAATTTTCCCTTGGTGTCTCTAATTTTCTTGAAGAGATTTCTAGTCTTTCCCATGCTATTGTTTTCCTTTATTTCTTTGCATTGATCACTGAGGAAGGCTTTCTTATCTCTCCTTGCTACACTTTGGAACTCCGCATTCAAATGGGTATATCTTTCCTTTTCTTCTTTGCCTTTAGCTTCTCTTCTTTTCTCAGCTATTTGTAAAGCCTCTTCAGACAACCATTTTGCCTTTTTGCATTTCTTTTTCTTGGGGACGGTCTTGATCCCTGCCTCCTGTACAATGTCATGAACCTCTGTCCATAGTTCATCAGGCACTCTGTCTATCAGATCTAATCCCTTGAATCTATTTGTCATTTCCACTGTATAATCATAAGGGATTTGATTTAGGTCAATCCCGAATGGCCTAGTGGTTTTCCCTACTTTCTTCAATTTAAGTCTGAATTTGGCAATAAGGAGTTCATGATCTGAGCCACAGTCAGCTCCTGGTCTTGTTTTTGCTGACTGTATGGAGCTTCTCCATCTTTGGCTGCAAAGAATATAATCAGTCTAATTTCAGGGTTGACCATCTGGTGATGTCCATGTGTAGAGTCATCTCTTGTGTTGTTGGAAGAGGGAGTTTGCTATGACCAGTGCGTTCTCTTGGCAAAACTCTGTTGGCCTTTGCCCAGCTTTATTTTGTACTCCAAGGGCAAATTTGCCTGTTACTCCAGGTATCTCTTGACTTCCTACTTTTGCATTCCAGTCCCCTATAATGAAGAGGACATCTTTTTTGGGGTGTTAGTTCTCCACCTCCGGTCTCAGCAAGTCAACCCTGCTAACCTGGAGCCTGGCCTCCCTCCATGGAAGGTGTTCCTTCTCCACCAGGAGGGAGGCTCTGGGGGCTGCAGGCTGGGAGGACTGATGCCTTAGCTGAACCCTGAAGGGAGGCTGCTCTGGGCACTGGGGCAGGTGTGTGGGGGGGGCAACACCACCCCTTTGTTTCAGGCCTTCCTGACCAAGATCTGGTGGGGGGACATGGCCTCGGGCACCCCCATCCTGCGGCTGCTGGGCGCCTTCTTCTGCCCAGCCCTCATCTACACCAACCTCATCGCCTTCAGGTCCGTCAGCACACACAGCAGCCGCTCCCCAGACCTGTGCTGGTGGCGACACACCCCAGCCTCCCCTCTACGGGACCCACACCTGTGTGGCCCCTTGTGCCCCCTCCCCGCCCACATCCGCGTGGCCCCTGTGCGCCCCCTCCCTGACCCCACATGCTCGTGGCCCCTCTGCGTGCCCCCTCCCCGCATCCCTCTGCAGTTCATCCGCTGGTCGGGTGCTCGGGCCGAGCGGGAGCCTCGGGTGCCCTCCCCACGACCCTGAGGGGCTCCTGTGCTCACAGCAAGGAGGCCCCTCTAAGGACAGGCCCAGAGGACCTGCAAGAGCTGGACAGTCTGGACACAGAGAAGAGCCTGCTCTGCGGCCTGGGCAGCAGGTGAGGGCCTGCAGAGGGGGCAGTGGTGGGGAGCTGGACTTCCGTGGGCAGGGGCGAGCTCTGGACCCCGGGTGCCCGTCTTACCACTGGCCGTGGCCTCCTTCGGGTGCAGGGCGGAGGAGCTGTCTGAGGCGCTGAGGAGTGAGCGTGACCGAGGCCGGAGAGCCGCTTTCCTGCTCACGCGCTGGAGGAAGTTCTGGGGGGCGCCCGTCACCGTGTTCCTTGGGAACGTGGTCATGTACTTTGCCTTCCTCTTCCTGTTCACCTACGTCCTGCTGGTGGACTTCTGGCCCCCTCCTCAGGGGCCGTCGGGGTCTGAGGTCGCCCTCTACTTCTGGGTCTTCACGCTGGTGCTGGAGGAGATCCGGCAGGTCAGTGACGGAGCCCGGGGGGTTGCGGGTCACAGCCCGGCCCAGGAGGGGCCATGCCCCGCGAGGGGGAGCCCGGGCCGCCATCACCGGGCCATCTACGCCTGCCAGGGCTTCTTCACGGATGAGGACACACACCTGGTGAAGAAGCTCACGCTGTACGTGGAGGACAGCTGGAACAAGTGTGACCTGGTGGCCATCTTCCTGTTCATCGCCGGGGTCACCTGCAGGTCTGGGGCCCCGGGGCCTGGCGGGGGCAGCCTCGGGGGGCTGGGGGGCAGGGCTGCCTCCAGGATGGGTCCGCCCGGGCCTGGCGCCCGCGCTGTGCGTCCCGGAGGAAGCCCCAGCCCTCTCTGGGCACGGGCAGCCGCCCAGCCTGCCCTCCCGCCCACCCAGGATGCTGCCCTGGGCCTTTGAGGCCGGCCGCACGGTACTCGCCATTGACTTCATGGTGTTCACGCTCCGGCTCATCCACATCTTCGCCGTCCACAAGCAGCTGGGCCCCAAGATCATCATCGTGGAGCGGATGGTGAGCCCGGGCCGGGGTGGTGAGGCCGGGCCCCGCCCGGAGGGTGCTGACCCTTCTCCTCCCCGCCCCCCGCCCCCCGAGATGAAGGACGTCTTCTTCTTCCTCTTCTTCCTGAGCGTGTGGCTCGTGGCCTACGGCGTGACCACACAGGCGCTGCTGCACCCGCATGACGGTCGCCTGGAGTGGATCTTCCGCCGCGTGCTGTACCGGCCGTACCTGCAGATCTTCGGGCAGATCCCGCTGGATGAGATCGACGGTCAGCACTCAGCCCGGGCCGGGGGACTCCACGTGGGGCCCCACCCTGGGGAGCCACAGCACTGAGACCCCCTAGCAGCACACTCCTTTTGTAAGACCCTGGACACCCAGCCCTTCAGCAGGGCCTCGGGGGGTCACAGGAGACCCTGGCCTGATGCTGACGGAAGGGAAGTCCCCAGGGCTGGCCCCCAGGCCCGGCACACCCACCAGGTCATGTCCGGTGGGGGACAGGTCCGGGCTGACGTGTGCCAGCTGTGGAGGCCCCAACCTCGGGCCCTGGGTGGGAGACAGAGATGGAGCTGTGGGCAGAGAGGGCCGCGGGGGCCGGGGCCTTGCAGGGGGGGTGGGCAGGCGCTGGGCACAGGGCACAGGGCTGGGCCCCCCACCACCAGCCATTGCCTGGTCTGGGCCCCAGGCTGGCCCTCCCAGCACGTCCCCACTGACAGTATGCTTGCGGCCCACCCACTGGAGAGGCCCTCGGCTGGAAGGCCACTCCTGAGGGCACCCTAGCTTCTGGGGACCCACCTGACATGTGAGCCCAACACCATGCCTGGCTTGTATGGCTTGCCTGAGGGGGTGTCTCCAGGGAGGCCCCTGCATAGGGGTGGGGGTGGGGGCTGGTGAAAGTGAAGTCGTTCAGTCGTGTCCAGCTCTTTTGTGCCGTATGGACTGCAGCCCACTAGGCTCCTCCGTCCATGGGATTTTCCAGGCAGGAATACTGGAGTGGGTTGCCATTTCCTTCTCCAGGGGATCTTCCTGACCCAGGGATGGAACCTGGGTCTCCTGTACTGCAGGCAGACTCTTTACCATCTGAGCCCCCAGAGAATCCTCTGAGAATTTCCCATGATAGTGCGGTAGGGGGTAGGGGGTGCTCGGGGAGGCCCAGGCTGGACCCGGAACACCTGTGTGGGCCCCGGCATGGCTGGGGTGCACTGCGGAGGAGGAGAAGGGGAACCAGCCCCTCCCACAAGGGGGACCAGTGTGGGGGCCCAGGGCTCCAGCCGTGCTGGGCGCTCCCAGGGTGCGGAGCGGGGCAGGGGGTCCTTCACTCAGGTGGGTGTCACGGGGCGATCATGGGCGCAGAGTCCCTGAGGCTGACTGCAGCCGCTAATGAGGCAGGTCAGCGCCCGTGACCTGGTAAATATTTGTCCATGGGACGAGGACGTGACTGAGACCGGCGGGCTCCGGGCTGAGGGGCTGCGCCGTCACGGGAGCTGCCTCCTAATTAGAGGGTTTTGCGGGCTCATTTCCTGGGCTGTTTTCTTAGTCCCCCCGACGTGTGATCTCCCGTGGGCGCCGTTTTCCAGGCCATTAGTTTAATGGGCCCCTGCCTGCCTGGGCGGCCCTGCCTGGGGGACACTGCCATGACCTCCAACTGCCCCAGTCCCACGGGGCTCCTTGGGAAGAGGCGGGACAAGTGGGCGCCCAGGACCGGGCAGGGGTGGGGTCCCTCCTGCCCTGATGGCCACACATGGGTACGAGGGAACTCTATTATGGTTCGGGGTCCCTAGGAGCCTGGGGTCACCTGGGCAGGACGAGGGGGTGCAGGTTCCCAGGGGTCCAGTTTTCAACACCACTGTAGCTGCCAGGCTGAGCCCCACTGTGGCAGTGCCAGCCTGGGCCAGTGCGCTGAGGGTCCCTCCCCCTCCCCGGCTCTCAGAGTGGACCCTGGCCAGCCCCTCTCTGGAGCCCACCAGCCGGCAGGCAGAAGGTGGTTTGCTTATTTACAGGCTGAGAGGGAAGGCATCCGCAGCCCGTGGTCCCAGCTGGGGTCCTGGGCGGCTGCGGAAGCCAGCTCCAAGTGTCCTGGGCAGAGCCCCGCTCTGGGCCCCAAGAGGCCCCGGGATGACCCATCTCCCAGCTGGGCGTGGTGGTGCCTCTGAGAGTCCCAGGGGAGACGCAGGCGCCTCATCACCATGGAGCTGCTTCCATCAGACGGGCAGGCTCTCCAGGCCGCTCGGGGTGCCCAGGGCGAGAACGGATCTGCAGGCCACAAGGGCAGGGGCGGCTGGGGAGGGGTCTCACACGAAGGACCTCAGTCAGGAGGGGTTCATCCCATGAGGGAGACACACAGGGGAACAGGCCCTGCCAGCCTGACACGCAAGCCCAGAGGTGGGACACAGGCACACACGGAGAAACAGAGACCCCCATGCCCCCCACTGAGGTACAGCATGAAGACGGCAGGGAGGGGGCAGTCAGGGAAACACAGTCCTACGTGCAGGCGTGTCCAGGTCCACACACACACACGGCCTGTGGAGGTCACCCCTGCAGCCTCAAGCCCTCCTGCCAGGGAGACGCCCCAGCCCCTGGGGCCCCCGCACCCTTGTGCCCTGCCCTGGCCTCCATCTGCACCTCCCTCCCATCTCCTGGGGTGGGGGTGGGGGCCAGGCTGGCCCTGCAGGGCCTGAGACAGGCAGGGGAGGGGCCCCTCAGAGATAACGGCCCCTCCAGAATCCCTGTCCAGGGCCTGGAGCTCAGCCTGCCCCAGGCTGGGTGCTCACTGCCCGCGCCTCTACTGCCCAGACGGCTCGAGGAGCCAGCTCCTCCTCAAGGCCGCGGTAACCCGTGTCAAGGGCATTCTGCCGCTGCAGGCTTTGGGAAGGTGCAGACCTGCCCTGGCTCAGACTCCAGTGGCGGGCAGCGAGCCACAGGCCTGCAAAGTCCTGCGGGAGAGACCCCACGCCCTCGCCAAGGCCAGCACCCCCCACGCTGGCTGTGAGCAGAGCTTTGGGTGGGGCTGGGGTGACACGGGCTGGGCTCTGCCTCCAGAGCCCGTGGGATGCTGTGACCTCAGCCCAGCAAAGCGGTGGAAGCGGGGCCAGCACGGCCAGGCAGACCACCCAAGACCCAGTTGTCCCAGGACTTGGGAGTCTGAGCGCCGAAGCCCGGACTGTGCCCGGGAAAGCATGGGGACTGGCCACCTCCCTGGGCCCTTCCCCCGGGTGGCCTCAACCACAGGGACACGACTCAACGCCCGAGGGTGCTGGCGGCTCAGGCCCGCCGCAACCCCCGCGCCCCGCCCCTTGCAGAAGCCCGCGTGAACTGCTCCCTGCACCCACTGCTGCTGGAAGGCTCACCCTCCTGCCCCAACCTCTATGCCAACTGGGTGGTCATCCTCCTGCTGGTCACCTTCCTGCTGGTCACCAACGTGCTGCTCATGAACCTGCTCATCGCCATGTTCAGGTGGCTGCCCTGCCGCCTGGATCTGTCCACTTTGCGGGGGGGGCCTTGGTTCTGGTCTCCCCAGCCCAGACCTGTCCAGCCCTCCAGACCGCAGGGGGCAGTCGCCTCTCTGCCTTCAGGAGGGGCTTGGATAAGGGGTGTTACTCCAGAGCTGGGGCTCCCCTCTGGAGGTCTCCCCTCTGGCGCTCAGGGCACCAAGGAGATGGTGCGGGCCTGGCAGGTGTGTGTGGGCAGGTGCCTGGGTCTGCCAGGCTGCAGCAGAGGGGCGGTGGGGGACGCTGGGGGCGGGCGGGGCGGGGCAGGGCGCAGGGGCGGTGGGGGACCCCGGGGGCGGGCGGGGTGGGGCACAGGGGGGCGGTGGGGGACCCTGGGGGCGCAGGGGGGCGGTGGGGGACCCTAGGGGCGGGGCGCAGGGGGGCGGTGGGGGACCTCGGGGGCGGGCAGGGCGGGGCGCAGGGGGGCGGTGGGGGACCCGGGGGAGCAGGGCCCGCGCCCACGCAGCGCCCCCGCCGCCGCCCGCAGCTACACGTTCCAGGTGGTGCAGGGCAACGCGGACGCCTTCTGGAAGTTCCAGCGCTTCCACCTCATCGTGGAGTACCACGAGCGCCCCGCACTGGCGCCCCCGTTCATCCTCCTCAGCCACCTGAGCCTGGTGCTCAAGAGGCTCCTGCAGAGGGGGACCCCGCAGAAGCGGGCGCGCCTAGGTGAGGCTCCTGCCTGAACCGCATGGACGGAGGGGCCCTGGGCCTGGGCCTGGGCGGGGGCAGCGGGCAGCGGGCCCCGGCCCCTCTGCGGCAGCCCCGAGGGCCTGCCCACCATGGGGCTTCCAGGCCTGGGCCCTGCCCTGAGGCTGCCCGGCTCCCCAGAGAGGGACCTGCCAGAGCCGCTGGACCAGAAGGTGGTCACCTGGGAGGCGGTGCAGAAGGAGAACTTCCTGAGCGAGCTGGAGAAGCGCCGGAGGGAGAGCCAGGAGGAGCTGCTGCGGAAGGCGGCGCACAGGTGTGGGGGCGCCCTCCCAGTGCGGCGGGCCGCGGGGGCACCGAGCCCACAGAGCCACGCACGGGGGCCAGCGCCCTCCCTGCAGGGCCAGGAGGTGCTGGCGGGGCTGGGAGCTCTCTGGGGATGGCGGGCTGCCTTAAGGCTGGCATGGCCCCTCATGTCACTGGGTCTGGACTGGGTGGGGACATGGCCCGTTTCTAACAAGCAGCCTCTCACTCTGGACTGGGCTCTGCTGGGCCAGGCCTGCCCTACACTTGGGGGTTGGTGCCAGTACTCACGGGGTTCTTCCTGCTCTGGGGCAAACCTCACACCCACGCGCCTGGTCCTGCCTGTGGGTGGGGACAGCCCTGACGCCCCCTCACCACCATGCCCAAGGGGCTGGAGCACCCTGAACTCAGGCGCCCACAGAGGCTCAGTGGCCCCCAAACGCACCCAAAGGGCCTGGGCATCAGGGCAGGGAGGTGGGAAGGCCCCCGGTGTGGGGCACTGGCCTTCAGCCGCCTGCTGCCTGCCCGCTCCCGCCACAGGGTGGACGTCGTAGCCAAGTACCTTGGGGGCCTGAGGGAACAGGAGAGACGCGTCAGGCGTCTGGAGTCTCAGGTGGGCTGGTGGATCAGGGCGCCCTTCTCCCTGGGCAGGGCCTGGCAGGTGGGCATGCAGTCAGGGCAGGGCGGAGAGAGCCTGGGGCTTCAGGACTCGTGCCCGCCCCTCCGGGAGGAGACCCTGCTGCTCCCCAGGGGTCCTGCACTGAAGACCCCTCCCCGTCCACTCCTCACACACACGCTGGAGCCTCTTCCTCCCTCTCTTGAGTGACAGCCATCAGAGCGGTGTCAGGGGCAGCCGGATGGCGGGGGCGGGGGGGGCGGTGGACGCAGGCTCGGCCCCAGAGCCCCCAGCCTGCCCTCCTCCAGGTTGGCTACTGCGCGGCGCTCCTCTCCTCTGTGGCCGAGTCGCTGGCCCGTGGCAGCGCCAGCTGGAGTGAGTGTGACGGCCCCCATTCCCCAGGCGCTCGGGGGGCGGGTGGGCACGGCAGCCCTCTGCCAGCCTGCAGGCCTGGGGGCTGTGTCCTCTGCCTCACCTTAGGCCTCCACTTTCCACCTGTCCTGGGAGAAGACAGGCCCAGGTTTTGGATGGTCCTTGGCTGGCCACGATCTTTAGGGCACTGGGGCCCTCTGTGGGAACCCACCAACTCAACCGGAGCGTGGTTCATGGGCCCCACTGGCTGCTTCCCCACCCACCCCGCCCAGGGCCAGCTCTCCCCGGGGCTGCCCTACTGGGCACCCAGCAGCTGTAAAGGGGTCTTCCTTCCCTCCCAGACTCTCAGAACTCCAGCAGCGGGAACCCACCGGCCTCTGCTGACCACGGAGGAGCCCTGGGTAGCACAGAGTGCCCAGAGGCTGGCCAGCTGCCCTCCAACCCCTGAGCCACCTGGACATAAGCACAGGGAGCCCTGCACTCCCAGGGGCCCAGACCTGGAGGGCACGGCCCTTGGCTGGTCATCCTGGGCTTCGTGGAGATGCCTGAACAACCCCCCACCAGTCAAGCACCCCGGGCGCGATGTACCACCCTCGCCCTGCCCAGCACCTCCCTAGGCCTGGGAATGCAGCAGTGTGTCACGGGCCCCCCGAACCCCATCCAGAGCCAACCAGCTGGGGCCAGAAGAGCAGGCCTCGCTGAGTGTCTTGTGGGGAGCCTCCCTTTAGGTGGGCAGCTGCCTTGGGGTCCACGCCCAACCTGTGTCACCCACCAAGAGACTGGTCTTTTTCTGAAACGCTTGGAGTTAGAATCTCTGTCTCCAAGACCCAGGCTGAGTGTTGTGTCGGCTGCCGCCCCCACGCCCGACAGCGCGCATGGCGAGTGCCGGGCCATCCCGTCTGGGCAGTGGTGGCAGGTCATACCCCTAGAGGACCCACCACCACCCCCGAAAACTGCTTTACGGTCCCTGGAGCTGGGAAAGCGCGCCCACACCCGGGGCTGCAGCCCAAGGCAGAGGGGACCCCGGGAGGTGGCTGCTTAGTGAAGCACACGACAAGGGACGGAGTCCCAGCCCCTCTGGGAACCCCACACAAGGCGAGTGGGCAGCCAGGCTGGTCACCCCTTCCCTCAGGCAGGGGACACAGCGGCAGGGCCAGGCCGGGGCTTGACAGCAGTCACGGGAGCCGCGCTGGCTCCCGTCTGCCTCCCAGTGCCCTCTGGGGACCAGGCTCAGCGCCCTACACAGAGTCGGCAGTCCTGGCGACACCGGTCATCCCCACACACGGGGGCAGCGCAGCGTGCAGGGCCACGGGCAGCCGCTTCCCGGCGACACTCACACTCCGCTCTCCCCAGATCCACATCAACCCCCCAACCCCAGCCTTCAGGCGAGCAGCTGCGAGTCCTCCCTGGGATGGGCTGGGGTCTCAGTCTCTTGCTCAAGCCCGAGGAGGGACCCGCCTCAGTCAACAGAAAGACCTCCTGACGAGCGCAGGACACTGGGGGCTGGAGGGCGGAGGGCCCCAGCTGCGGCTGCTGGGGGAGAGGTGGTCCACACAGATACACGGAGCCAGAGGAACGTGTAGAGCCTTTACTGTCTCCCGGGCAGAAACGGGTTGGGCCTCCATCACCCCTGGCCCACACCCTGGCGAGGTCTCTGTTCCCTGGTGGCACCTACAGGCAGCCGGCGGGCCAGCTCGCTGCCCTGGAGCCCTGAGTCCGCTCCAGCCCTGAAGCCGCCCTGGGGGCAGCGGTGGCCAGCCTTCTAGCACAGCCAGGTCAGGGAGGCGGCCAGGCAGTCTCCCAGCTCACAGCTCTGCACCTGGGGCCTCGGGGCTGCCACCCCTGCTCCGGAAGTGGCCCCTGCTCCGCTTCTTGCTGCCATGGAAACCCACTGTCTCCACCAGCGGGGGGCTGGACCCAGGCCTGGTGTGGGCCACGCCTGCAGAGGCACCCACCTCCTGCAGGCCCCCTCGGGGTCCACTCCACTCCTCGGCTTCGGGGCTCCCGGGCCTGGCCAGGTGGGCAAGCTCCACGGGGCCCTCACCCCCTGCCGCTCCTGGAACCCCAGGGTCACCCCTGCCCGGTTCCCCCACCTTCCTGGATACCCTCTTCCTGTCGGGCCGAGCCTCGCTGGCTCGGGTGGGTTTGGTGAAGACAAGCCGGCCCTCCCCGCAGCTGGAGGGGTCCTGGTTGAAGGAAGGCATGTAGTTGCCGGGGGCAGCCAGGTTCTGCGGCCCCAGGAAGGCCAGGGCGGCGGCCCGGTTGCTCTGCTCGCTGGCCTCGGCCACATCGTCCAGGCTGTACCTGGTCCAGCGCTCAGGGTGGGTCACGTAGTCAGGGACAGGGGGCGCCCTTTGGGCAGCAGGGCTCCCAGCAGCCCTACCTGGGACCCCCGCTGCAGGCTGGCTGGAGGGTGTCAGCAGCTGCTGGAAGCCCCCCCCATCACCCGGGCTGGCTGGAGTCACAGCAGGCACAGCCCGCCTGGCGGCCCCCTCCAGCCCATCGAAGATGCTGTGGCTGCGCTGGGAGAAGGTGGAGCTCGTGCCTCTCAGGTGGAAGGGCTGCACCGCCTCTGTGGGGAGGCCCCTGGGGGGCGAGGGGGGCTCATCGGGGCCTGAATCCCCAGAAGCCTCCCCAGGCAGCCCCCCCGGGGACAGGGCGTCCACCCCAGCACCATCGGGCAGACTGAGGTCGGAGTCCGAGTCGCTGAGGGAGACAGTGTCGGGAGGCAGGGCGTCGACCTCCGGGTCAAGGAAGTGTTGGCTGTGCCCTGCCTCTGCCATGTGTCACCAGGCCACGCCACACCTGCACCAAAACAGCCCCGGGAGTCCCCGAGGACACAAGCTCAGACCCACCACCCCAGGCAGGATCAGCAGCAAGAGCGGTGTCCCAGGAGGAAGGGCCAGCCCCGCCCCCGGCACCGACCAAAAGCCCTCCTCTTACCTCCCCGTCTGATGGGCGCCTGCTGGACGCTGGAGGGCAGGTGGATTGAATGCTGACGAAGGTTCTTGGTGGCAAAGGCCCCCGCGCACGGCTCTGCTCAGCGGCTCGGTGACCGGCTAAGGGCAGGGAGGGACAGCCAGCCATCAGACTAGAGGGCAGACAAACAGAAGTGGTGCCAACCCCCCGGAGTGGGCCTGGGTTTACAAAGCCCCCGGAACAGCCAGGCCCAGGAGCTGGTCCTGTGACTTGTCACCTCTCTCAGGCCTCGCCAGGCAGGTCTGACTAGAGCCACTAGGGGACCCGCACGGGGTGGTCTGGTAGAGAGCAGCCAGCCTGGGTGTCAACCCGGGGTCAGCAGCAATCCTTGCGCTCCCTCTGTCGGCCACGTGAGGTAGTGGCAGGCAGTATGCTTAGCAGCTCAGTCGCGTCCGACTCTTTGTGGCCCTTTGGATTGTAGCCTGCCAGGCTCCTCTGCCAACAGGATTTTCCAGGCAAGAATACTGGAGTGGGCTGCCATTTCCTTCTCCAATAAATAATGAAGAAATGAATGAATGACACGTATAACATAATTTTGTGCTAAAGCAGGTATCGTCCTCCTTCACTGGCTAGCAGCTGCAGGTGTGAAACATTAAAAAAAAAAAAACCTGTGGACTACAAACTGGAAACTGAGGGCATCCTGGCCACCGACTGAGTACTTTTTCACTTCGGAGAAAGACCATCACTGTTTCGTTCTGACACAGTGCCAGTGTTTCCACACACTAGCATGTTCAATTGTTTTGTCCTCGTAACATACATACTTTCTAATGGATTACAAGGAGTTGTGAAGGGTGATCACGCTTTTCAAAAAGTAAAATTATGGAACCTACTTCCTGTCAGTCACTAGGCTAATCCTGGTAACTGACACATCCTGTGGTGGCTCCACGTGATAGCTTATCACACGTTTTCAGGTCCGTGAGTGCTCAGAGGTACGGGAAGCAGCTGACAGTCATGGCGGTAACTGCAAACCGGCTCACTGAATAGCTCGAACTGACTCAGTCAGGACTTCACAAATATCTGTCGTGTGGATGACGAGTACATTTATTCACTTTGCTAATAACTGCAGTAAAGAATTTTAGAGCTTGATGTGGGATGCTGCCTGGGAAAAGGGCAGGCAGGAAGTACTCCACAAAGCCGGGGGCACCTGCCAGCTCTGTGGGGAAGAGGGGTGCTCCTGAGTGCAGAGAGATGCCCTGGGAGCTCCAGAAGGGACTGCAGCCAGGTCCTTGACATCTGAGGGTCAGGCTCTCAGGAAGCTGGCTCAGCCTTGTTTGGCAGAGGCCAGCCCCACAGCTCCTGAGGCAACCTCCAGGGACATCTGTGATCCTCCACACACCTTCACTTTCCCAGCAGAGCACAGAAGTCCTGCCAACACCTGGTTAGCATTCCAGTGTTACCAGGCACCCTGAAACTTGGTTCCAGGCTCAGAGGACAGGGCTCAGCCTCTGTCCACCAACTTCCTCTTCCCACCAAGCCTCCCTTGCTCGCCCAGGGTGACTCCGTTGCTCCTGCACCCACCAAAGACCAGGCCAGGTGGACCAGGAGTGGCTCTGAGTGCCCTGCTCCAGGCCAAACACAGGCGAGATCTCCATTCCTCTGGGCCTTGTATGACTTCCAAAATGAAGGAACAACTCCAAGAAAGGGGACACGAAGTAAGCGCCAGCGGTGTCTGTTTTAGGGCTGGCAGGACCGGAGTGGGGAGGTAATTTGCCCGTCATTCAGTACACTGGAGGCAAAGCTGGAGTTTCAGCCAGCCTCTGGCTTCCTAAATTTGCACTCCCGTCCCCTGGACGCCCGTGATCAGTGGGACACACCGAGGGGAGCCGGGAATCGCGCCCCAAGATCGGGCATGCGAGGTCTGCGTCTCTTGAGTTCTCTGAGAACTTCCTGAGCTCACTGCAGGGCAGAGCTGAGTCCAGGCTGACGGAGGCGCGGGGTCGGGGCTGGCCAGGTCCCAGGGAGCGCTGGCTTCCTTGAGGGTTGTCTCTCTCCCCCGGGAGGCAGAGCCTTGATTTTCTCCACTCCACGCGCCCAGAATGTCGGCGCGTGCCCAGCAGGCGCTCGTGTCAGCTGCCTGAGTCCTGCGGCCAAGTCGGGCGGGGGCGGGCCAAGGGTCCGGGCCTCACGAGGGTCTCCCTGGTTAGGGCAGCAGACTACGGACAGTGGCCCGCTGAAGCCCGACGGGTCAGCAGCACGGCCCTCCCCACCAAAAACCTACCGGCTCACTTCGGCCTGGCTGCCTCCATCTTGAGCCACGCTCAGCCCTTTGGGAAACCGAGTCCCCCGCTAGGCGATGGCCGCTTCTCCCGCGCCTGAAGAACTACATCTCCCACAAGGCACCTGGCTTCCACTCCTGAGGCCTATCGGGAGTGATGTCTTTGCGCATGCGCTAGCTTCCCTACAGGAAACTGTGGCGCTCCTTCGCGAAGAGACCGGAATTGACTCAGGAAGGGAGACAGGGTGAGGAGGCAGTGCTGCGACTCCCAGAATGCTCCAGGGCTAACGGCCAGAGCCTCGTTCTCGGTACTGTAGCCCACTTTGCCGGAAGCCGCAAGAACCGGAAGTGCGTAACGTATCCGGCGCGGTTTCCAGGCACTTCCGATCCCGTTCCGGAGCAGCCGTCCCTGCTCCTTCGGGTCCCTGGAACCGGGCCGCGGGGCGTGTCCCGCGGTGTGCATTTGTTTCGCCCACTGGACGACTCGGGCCGGCCGCCGCGTGGCAAGCCGCCTGAGGGAGGCGCCCTGGCCTCGCCTGCCGATTGTCTGACTGGTCTTTTCTGCCCCGAAAGTGAAAGTCTCCCAGTCGTGTCCGACTTGGCGACCCTGTGGACTATACAGTCCATGGAGTTCTCCAGGCCAGAATACTGGTGTGGGTAGCCCTTCCCTTCTCCATGGTGTCTTCCCAACCCAGGGATTGAACCCAGGTCTCCTGCATTGCAGGCGGAGTCTTTACCAGCTGACCCACCGGGGAAGCACCCACTGAAGCTCAGCGCAGATTCTCGTCCCCCCTAGTGGACGGCCAGAGCGAGCCCCCTCGGCCAGGGCCGCACCCAGGAATCCAGGGTTCAGGCCGTGCTGCTGCCCAGCCCAGGAACCCAGAGAGGAAACAGGGCCCACTTTACTGTGCAACCTTGGGACACATCTTATGGCATCTGATCCCATCACTTCATGGCACAAAGATGGGGAAACAGTGACAGACTGTGTTTTTGAGGGCTTCAAAATCACTGCAGATGGTGACTGCAGCCATGAAATTAAGACACTTGTTTCTTGGAAGGAAAGTTATGACCAACCTAGACAGCTTATTAAAAAGCTGAGACATTACTTTGCCAACAAAGGTCCGTCTAGTCAAAGCTGTGGTTTTTCCAGTAGTCATGTATGGATGTGAGAGATGGACGATAAAGAAAACTGAGCACCAAAGAATTGATGCCTTTGAACTGTGGTGTTGGAGAAGACTCTTGAGAGTCCCTTGGACTGCAAGGAGATCCAACCAGTCCATTCTGAAGGAGATCAGTCCTGAATGTTCTTTGGAAGGACTGATGCTGAAGTTGAAACTCCAATACTTTGGCCACCTAATGTGAAGAACTGACTCATTGGAAAAGACCCTGATGCGGGGAAAGACTGAGGGCAGGAGGAGAAGGGGACAACAGAGGATGAGATGGTTGGATGGCATCAGACTCAATAGACATGAGTTTGAGTAAACTCCAGGAGTTGGTGATGGACAGGGAGGCCTGGCGTGCTGCAGTCCATGAGCAGTCCATGAGTCACAAAGAGTCAGACATGACTGAGTGACTGAACTGAACTGGGGACATGTCATCCCTAAAGGTGCCCACACTCAGGGCCTCACCAGGAATGAGGGGGTCCAGCCACCCCAGGCACTAATTCACATCGCAGCTTGAAGAGGGTTTCACAGCACAGGGAGAAGTAAAAAGGAGCAGGTTCCTTGGGCCATCCGTCTCCCAACCCACATACAGAAGCCCTGTGACCCCCAGTGCAGGGCTGGGACCTAGTTTCCAATATTAGCCCCCAAGGTGGCCACTGGGAGCCCTTAACATACAAATTCCAGCCAGGGACTTGGATTCTCAAGAGGTCAGTTTAGTGTACAGACAGGTCAGTACCTGCCTGCAGCTCATGACGACATAACCCAGCATTCCCGGCGGGGGCAGCAGCCTCTGGCTGGGCCTCAGTCCCTGGTGCTGGGCCAGGTTGGGCTCCCCCAGTGAGTGGCTGAGGGCTTCACCTACAGCCCCTGGAAGATGGGGCCACCCAGCACCTTTACAGGAGATTACAACCAGCTAGACAGGAAGAGAAGAGGCCCTAGGGAGGGAGCAGTGTGTGCATCGTCTACGGAGCTGACCGTCAAGAGGAAGGGGAGTCTTGCAGGGCCCTCATATCCTGTACCAAGTGTTTTGGGTCGTCCTGCGCACCCCTCGTAGGCCCCCCCGGGCAGCAGTGCCATGGAGCGGGGACGGGAGTGAGGGCCAGGTGAAGGCTGCTGCTGGCGACACGAGGCCCAAGAAAGGGGCCCCACCGGCACCCACCAACAGGGTCCAGAGAGCTGAGCACCACCCGTGCCAGGTTCCTCGGCTCCTCAGGCTGCCCTCCGGATCTCAGAGGCCACGGGCACACGGAGGGGCCAGACTGTGTTAGCATGCCTGGTTTTTCCTTCTTTATTGAATGACTTTTCAAGATGTAATTACAATTGAAGGTGACGCGTTAGAAAGGAGAGGTGCGCGTTGAAGGCATAAGGCTGCTCGTAGACCCGGCTCCAGAGACAGGTGGCCGGAAAGGAACAAGGATTAAAAAAAGGCTGAGCGTGTGTGTCGCTCATGGGGACGGGCGCGTGGGTGCAGCTCGGCTGGATGGCCCTTGGTGGCCCCCAGGAGAGGCCTGGCTGAGCAAGCAGAGCCCCCAAGCAGCAGAGGGGGCCCTGCCCTGCAGTCCCCACGGCCCACTCACACGCCCCTACAGGTGACGTCAGCCCCAAAAGGACAATTAACAGGGAGCTTCAGGACATGAACAAAACCTCAAAAGTAAAAAAGCTGATAAGTGTAGCAGTGGTACCAGGAGGTTATATACACAGGTGGCGGCGGCCCCTTCTTGGAAGTGTCTGGATCACTCCGGGGGGCGCTGCCGGGGTCCCTGAGGCCCTCCCTGAGGCCTCAGCGGCTGCAGCCTCAGTACACCGAGCTGTTCCGAATGCCACAGCAGAGCACCATGCTCAGGATCATCTCGAAGATCTGCAGGGAGGGGGCGGGCGGGTGGTCAGCTCCCGGAGATTGTGGGAGGGGGTGGAGACCCCCGGGGGGTCAGGGGCAGGTCCGTCAGCTCTCGGAGACCCCGGTGTTGGGGTGGGGTCCCCAAGCAGAGCCAGTGTGCCCCACTCACCATGATCACAGCGACCACGATGGCCGCGATGCCAATGAGGTACAGTTTTCCCGAGAAGAGCTCGTCAATCTTCCCATGGCAGTCCTCCTGCAGGGGCGGCCAGAGGGCAATCAGAGGCGCCCATCCTCCGACCCCACAGGGCAGCAGCCCGGGGCCCCATGGAGGGGCACAGCCCCGCCCCCAGGGCCCCCCAAAAGAGGTGTGAATGGCGTCTGGTCTCTGCCTGGTGTGAACAGCAAGCATGCCAAAGGCACCCTCCCGTGCTCAGAGACCACGAGGCACCGTCAGGACAGGGCTGGCCCGGGAGGCCAGGGCACCCTGTACGCGGGGCTCAGAAGTGACCACGGTCCCCAGGCAGAGCAGCTCCAACTCCAGCCACCGCACGGCCCAGCATGACCATGGCCTGAGGGAGCCCCGGCCACCACCCATGACCCAAGGGGCAGCAGCCAAACGGGGGAATCATCACGTACCTTGAACAAATTAGTGATGACGTTGCCGCTGGAGGGACACAGGCTGTTCTTGAGCACAGAGGTGGTCAGTGTCATCAGCGTGTTGGAACCACAGCAGTTAAGCTGCAGGGATGGAGGGCGCCCGCCGTCAGCCCTGGGCACATGTCCCATGGGCTGCAGAGGCCCCAGGAGCCTCCCTGGCCCGGAAGCTGGGGGCTTGGGGCAGTCCCCTCCTGGGGGAGAACCACGCTGAGCGGCCCACTCCTTCTCACCCTTCCACTTAGCTGTGCTGGCCCACCCAGTTCCTGCCGGGGACCCCCCAGAAGACCCCAGGTTCCCAAGAGTGGGGCTGCCAGGCCCCAGTGCCCCTCCCGCTCCTGGCTGAGGTCACACCGAGAGGACAAAGCCTCCGGCCCCGGCCTCTCCCTCCGTGCCCCGGCCCCGGCCCTGCCGCACCGTCTCGTGGAAGGTCTTCACCACGGCCTTGGCGTTGTTGGCGTCGTCGTCCACGATGGCCTGCTGCAAGGCCTGGTCATAGAACTGCTTCACATCCTTGGCGATCTGGGGAAGGAGGTGCTCACAGCGCAGGGTGACTGTCCCCCCCCAAGACGTGCCTTCACCTGGCTCCCTTGGAAGGTCAGAACGGACCTGCCCGCCCGGAGCTGGGAGGTGGCTCTGCCTTTCACTCGGCCACCATGCCCCCTCCTCCAGGAAGCCCTCTGTGGCTTCCTACCTGAAGAGCCCGCCCAGAGAAGCGCCCACAGGCCAAGCCCTCCCCACAGCCTGAGCCCCTGCCCTCCCCACCAGCACCCCTGCCCTCCACCTGGACATGGCTCACCTGGTCCTTGTTGACAAAACCCCAGATGCCGGCGGCCACCTCACAGGCAAAGAGGATCACCAGGCAGGTGAAGAACTGGGGAGGGGAAGGGCGGGCAGAGAGGAGGTCAGAACAGGCCAGAGAGGGCCCAGGGCTCCCCGAGGCCGGCAGGGGCTCGCCTGCCACAGACGACGAGCACCCCAGGGGCCCACGGGCGCGTGTGGGGCGCTCGGCAGTATCCACCCGCCCCAGCCCTGATGGGGGATGAACAGTGTGAAGCAGCGTCTAGGACTCGGGCTGGCAGTTACCTGCCACCCTTCTCATCAGCCCCGAGAGACTGGGCTCTGGAGGACAGGGTGGCTGGGTGGGGGGAGGGCAAGGCTGGCTCTGGGCAGGTGGGAGGGGACAGGGAGCAAAGCCTGTGGGAAGCGGGGTGGGAGTCACTGTGGTGCACCCGGGACCCCCCCACGGAGACACAGGCGCAGACTCCCCAGCCCACGCCACCCAGACGCCAGGCCCTGGGCAGCACGGCCAGGCCTCTGCTTCCCGTGGATGGGTGACTTCCCAGGGATACCTGAGGCCACACCTGGGCAGGGACTCACCCTTTTCTATATCTGTGGCTCGTTTTAACAAAGAAGAGAGAGAAAAACAACTTGGACTTATAACCAGGAACTAGACAAAAAACTCGATATAGCAGCAGTCTGCCATGGTGGGGTCTGAGAACAAACTGGGGCAACCAGAGAGCTGGCACTTGAGGGAGGTTCGCAGGGCCGGGCTGGCACCGAACTCCTGGTTCTGCCCCCTGGCCCACCCTGCAGCCCTCCCCCCCGACCCCATACCCAGCCCAGGACCTTACCGTGCCCAGCAGGCACTGGGACTCCTGGATGGCCCCGTAGCAGCCCAGGAACCCAACGAACATCATCACAGCACCCACGGCGATAAGGATGTAGATGCCTGCAGTGGAGAGAGGTCACACCCTCAGCAGCCCAATGTCCCAGCACCCCCAACCCCCAGAAGCCCTCCTCCCTGCGCTGGGCACGCACACCACTGCCCAGGGCTCAGGAGGGCCCACCAGGTGCTGGCGCCCACCCTGCTGGGAGGAGGTCAGATGCCAAGTAGCTTGGAGAGGAGCCTCGAGGGGGAAGCAGCCTGGCAGGGCCGTGTGGGCACCTCTGTGGGCCTCAGTTTCCTCCTCTGTGACGTACAGGGAGTCAGGCATCACCGGGGCCAGGACTGAACGGCCAGTGGTGAGTGTTCGGGGGTCTCCACCTGACCCCGCCACCTGTGCGCACTGACCCCTGAGAGCCTCCGGGACTCGGTGGGCCTTGGAGAGCCACCCGCATCTCGGTGCCAAGGGCCCAGCTGCTGGCCTGGGAGGCGGAGTGGAGCCCGGGGTCTGCTGGCCCCAGCTCACTTGAGGGTGACACACAGGGTCAGTCTGTCCTCCTGGCCTGTCCAGCACTCACTGCTGGCCATGCGGCCCTTCCCTGAGTCTGCAGCCCACCCAGAAGGGGCCCTTGCCCCTTGAAACGCTGACCACGTCTCTCCAAGGACTTCCCACAACCCTAGTCCTTCCAGCAAACCTGGGCCCACCCTCCAGTTGCCATGGTTACGCAGCAGGCGAAGCTAGGGCAGAGCTAGGACACCAGGTCCCAGGGCTTTGGTGCCAAGGGCCCGCTGGCCCTGCCTGGCCGTCTCTGGAGAAGAAGTCTGGGAATTGGGACCCATTGGCAGGCTCAGAAGAAGCCTGGGGCCCTCTCTGGGCCAGACAGAGCCTTTGGGCGACCGTGAGTGGGCCTGGCTGAGGGTAAGCCCTGGGGGCTCCTCACTTGGACATGGCCAGGTTCCAAGACTCCCGTCCCCACATTCCTCCCTGAGGTTCAGCGGGACGGCCCAGGGCACCACGGAGGGGCGTCCTGGCAGGTGCTGGCTCCCAGCACCCCCAGCCCGCCCCACGGGGCAGCCTTCCTGCTGCAGCAGGCTCTGGCTCTGACCTGTGAGGCTGGGGACCCTCCCAGGCCCTGCAGCATGGCCCGGGTGCTGCTTAAGTCCCGCTAACCACCCCCTACTTCCTGGCAGTGGACACAGAGCTCACGTCAGGGCCCACGTCTGTCCCCACCGCCCTGGCAAGCCTCGTCTGCGTCGGACGTCTGCATCCTTCTGCCAGCCAGGGGGTTCCGAAGGCTGGCCCCGGGTGGGCAGGGACGCTGCGGCCAGAGGGGCTCTGAGAGGCGCCCACCCCTGGTGGCATGGTGGCACAACAGAAGCCTGAGTCCAGGGGCTGGTACCCGGCCTGCCAGGTGGTCCAGCCCTCCTTCACTCCTTCCCTGAGGGGAGCCCTCAGGCCCAGCGGCGGCATGTTGTGGCACAGGCTGGAGGGGCACCCGCAACGCTAGCCATGCCCCCACAAGCCTCCCTATGGGACCCTTCCCATCACGGCCTGGGCCCGGCCCCCAGCCTCCAGTCTTCTACCAAGGTCTCCCCAGACCCCCGGGCGTCTGCCCGGAATGTGTCTCCAGGGGGCCGCGCGGGGCCACCCAGGTCTGCAGCCCACTGCCACCCTTGCCCTGTCCAGGCTGAGGCAGGCGGGCTTCAGCTCTTCTCCCAGCTGCCAGGCCACACGCTGGGCTGAGAGGAGGAGCCAGCCAAGCCACGAGGACAGGGATCCCCTTCCCAAACGGTGCGCCCTGGGGAGCCCACACCCCCTGCACCAAGAGCTCGGAGAGGGGGACGCGGACAGAAGACCGGGACCACGCAGGGGCAGGCCCTGGGCAGGGGGAGGAAAGGCCTGGGAGGAGCCCCAGGGAGAAACTCCTCTCGAGCGTCCAGAGGACACCCTTGCATCCTCAGACGTGTGGGCAAGGCTGGCTGCTTTGCTCTGAGGGTGCTTGGCGTGGGGACAGCAGGGGCCGGGTCACGGTTCCCCTGTGCACTCTTGGGGTGTGCACACCCATGCTCTCCGCCTGAGACTCAGACCTGAGGGGGCCCCCGCAGCCTGGGGGGTGGGGAGCCTAGGACCCTGCAGACAAGAGCTGGGGACCCTCCCTGGAGGGCTGGCCCCGGGACCACCCCCAGACCACAGGCTCCAGCCCTCCTGGGGCTGGCCCAAAGAGGACCCCCCACGACTTGGGGTGGCCGAGCGGGATGGTGCGTGTGGGCCACCCCAGCCCAGCATCCACGCGTGCATCTTGAGTGGGGCCCCCACGAGCGGGGAGGACTGGGCCCCCCACGAGCGGGGAGGACTGGGACCCCCACGCAGCGGGGAGGACTGGGACCCCCACGCAGCGGGGAGGACTGGGCCCCCCACGAGCAGGGAGGACTGGGCCCCCCCCGAGCGGGGAGGACTGGGACCCCCACGCAGCGGGGAGGACTGGGACCCCTTGCAGGGTCCACCCAGGATGGCAGGTGGTCGCGCGCCACGTGAGCCCCGCAGGCTTCCGGCCTGCTGCTCTGCCTGTGGGGCCGAGCGGGGCCCGCCCAGGGGCCAGTCCTTTAAAGGACAGAAATGACTCCGCACACCCTCCCTGAGCTCCCTGGGAGCCAGGCCCATCTTAGGGGGGCAGGGCCAGAAGGAGGGGCACTGCTGAGCATGCGGAGGCACCCCCCCCATCCTCCAGAACCCCTGCTCCCGGAGGCCCCAACCCCACACCCAGCCTGACAGATGCCCTGAAGGGCCGCGGCCTAATAAGGCAGCCAGTGTGGCCGAGGGGCCCCAGGCAGCCCAGGCATCCAGCTCCACCCCGCCCAGGAGCCTCCCTGAAAGGCCCACGGCCTGACACAGCGCCCCCGCCCCCACCCGCTGCCCGCTCCCACCCTGGCTCCCCCCCGCCGCCCCCACCCGCTGCCCACTCCCGCCCTGGCTCCCCCCTGCTGCTCCCACCCGCTTGCTCCTGCCCTGGCTCCCCTCACCCCTAAGGGCGATCTGGTGAGATCCCCACAGGCCCCACACCCCTCCCATCCAGCTTTCCCTGGGAGCACCCTGGCCCAGGCAGGCCCTGGAACAACTGCAGAGGGCGCCCAGGCCCCTCAGCGTCCCCAGGCTGATGCAACCCCCTACAGCGTCCCCAGGCTGATGCAACCCACCCCCGAGCTCTTCCTGGTAGGCCTCCTCCTCCCTGCCCCAGGGAGAAGCAAGGCCCACTCAGTCGCCTCCTCCTGGAAGTGCTCCCTGACTGCCTGTCTGCAGCCTCACTGAGCTTACAATCACACCCCCCAGTGGCCTGTTCCTGCCGGCTCCCAGCCAAGAGCTGCCCAGGTCTGCAACCCATCCCCTATCACTTACCCACATAGAAGGTGTTGGGAGCGGGCCGGTCTCCGAGCTCCAGATACAGGAGGTTGGTGGTCTGTGGGTCATGGCGAAGCCACAGGGCCACGCCCAGTATCACACCTCCTGCCAGCTGGGGAGAGAGCAGGGCACTGGTCACACGCAGCTCAGAGACTGGCCGTGGCGCGCATGGATCTCCCACGCAGCAGCGCAGAGAGGCGGGCCCTGGGCCCTCGCTCTGCAGGGTCAGCACCAAGGGCAGGGCTCACAGGCCTTGGGGTCACAGACTCTGGGCTCAGAGGCCCTGGGGTCACAGGCCCGGGGCTCACAGACTCTGGGCTCACAGGCCCTGGGGTCTGGGCTGCCCACTGCCTCGTGTCTGCTTTGCCCCCTTGGTTTTCCAGATGCCCCAGGCGGGCTTTGGTACGGAGAACTGGGGGCTCATCCACACCCTCCCACCAAGCACCACCGGAGACTGCGGGACAGGCTGTCGGATGAGACTCAGACACCTGGTTATTCACAAGCACTTCTTTAGTATCGAGCGTGCCCCAAACGCTCCCGGAACACACTCACGCCAGAAAAGCACTCGCCGTTCACCTGGAGCGGAAGTGTAACTGACACCCTGTATTTCACTTGCTAAATCTGGCCAGAGGCCACACGGGAGCCTGCGACCTGGGGAAGGCCGAGCCCTCCTCCGAGGGGGTGGCACTGCCCTGAGCTGGCTCATCCGGGAACTCCAAGGAGTGAATGCCAAGTCTCTGGTGCCAGGACACGGTGAGGGGTGGCAATCTGATGCCACCGGGCCCTGGCAGGGCTGGCAGTCGCCGTCTGAGAGAGGGAGACTGCTGGGAGGAAGAAGCTTGCTGTGCCCCTCCCAGACAGCCGGCAGTGAGACCGCCCTGAGAGCGGGCAGGAAAGGGGGCTCCTCGCAGAGCCTGGCATGGGGGTGGGGGCTTCCGGCTGACTCACCCCCAGAGGTCGGTGGCTCAGGGGTAGGCAGGGTCTGCCCTTGAGGGCGCATCCAGGCCAGGCTCACGTCTGAGCATCCGACCCGGCCAGGCAAGCACCCCCGGGCTCCCCCACCAGCGAGGCAGTGACTGTTTTTGGAGCTAGGAACGTCAGCTCCTACACAGACCATTGGCTCTGTGTCCAAAGAGGAAGAGAAACCAAAACACGGGCCCCAAGAAAACCACCTGGGCGGCCCGATGCTGGCCCCCGAGCGAGGCCCAAAGTCACCAGTGGGGGCCACGCTCAGCGGAGCAAGAGAGATTCGAGGCTCCGGCCCCATGGGCTGCCCCCAGGAAAGCCCCAAGCACCCCCAGGGATCTCCAGGCAGGGGACACGGGGCACTGCTGGGGCGGGAGGCTCGCAGCCCTACCCAGACCCTCCCACAATGGGCTGGCTCCATGCACGATAAGGCGGGGACCGTTGGGGACCGTTGGTGCCTGGCAGCAGCCGGGCTGCCCCTGCCAGGGGAGGCTGCTGGCACCCCTCCCTGGAGCAGGTGACACCCTCCAAACCCCTGCCCCAGGATGGAGGCGCTCCCTGCCCCCCAACACTTCCCAACCGAGGGCAGCACGTGGGACCAGCAGGGTCCTTCCCAGGGCACCCAGGCCCTGCGCACCCCGCGAAGGGCAGTGCCCCAGCCGCAGGCATCCTGAGGCTGCCCCAGGTGCCCGTCACACCCGCGAGAGGGCAGGAGGGCCTGGGGGACGAGAGTAGGGGAGGTGGGGGGTGGTGGGTGAGGCGGGCGGCTCCAGAGGGAGTCCCGGCTCCTGGCTCAGCCGGCTGCCATCTGCGCCTCCAGGGAAGGCGGTGGTGAGGCTGAGGGTTGCCGTGGTAACTCTGGCTGGAAACTGCCACTTATTCTGTTTGGAAACTGTGGTCCAGAGAGCGCTCTGTGAGAGTCCGGGACAAGCGGGCAGGGCGGGGAGCCTCACCCGGGCCTCCCTCTGTGGCCCCAGAGGCTGGGCCCCAACCCCGACCTGGCCCTGGTGTCCCCACTGCAAGGGGCGACGGACACGGAGGGGCCCCTCCCGCCCCTGGCTGTGCTGGGACCACCCATCTTCCCCTGCAGCCCCTCACCCCAGGGTCCCAGGGCACAGGCCCATGTGGGGCGCCTGGTCCTAACGGAAGCAGTGAGGGTCACGCCTGCCCCACCCCCAGACGCTGAGGCAGGGGGACCGAGAGGCAGGCAGAGCCCCCACCTCTCCCACCTCGGGAAGAGCTTCCCAGCACAAACCTCAGGATGTGCAGGGGGGCTGCGGTCTCCAGACTTCCCTGTGCTCCCCCACCCTCCAGAGGGGTGGACAGGGAAGCCCGTCCTGCCTACAGGGCAGGGGGCAGCCTGGTGCTAGAGTGCCCCCTCCTCGGCCATGCCAGGCCCCACACACGCCCGCTCGGGTGGGCCTGGGGAAGGCAATGGGCAGTGACCAGCCCAGTCCGGGGGGCGGTGAGCACTCACCTACGGTCACCTACAGAGGACGGGCAAAGCAGCACTGCGACCCCCAACCCCACCCCAGGAGGGCAGGGCGGGGGACCCAGAAAACCCCCAAGTCTGAAAGAAGCCTGCTCTTCAAAGACTAGCACGGACTGGCGCTGGCAAATGGCAACAAGGACCCGGATCCAACAGGTATCAAGAACTTTCAAAACTCAGCAAGAACACAAATAACCCTATTTTTAAAAAACAGGCCAAGAAACCTCACGAAAACCTAAGCCTGAACAGACACTTCACCGCAGAAGAAACACGCGCAGCAAATAAACACACGGAAAGATGCCTGACGTCACCGGCCCCAGGGGAGATGCAAACGAAACCACAGTGAGACGGAGACCAGACCAGGTGCCGGCGAGGGCCCCAGGGACAGAGCTCCAGCCCCCAGGATGCTCCCCCCGCAGGCCTGTGCCATCCCCTGCACCCCCAGGTACTGCCTGAAGTGGGGGTGGACATCATGCCCACACACATGTGCTTTCCCGGTAAGCCCCCAAACCGGGGACAACCCACCTTCTGATTCCCTTCGTATAAAAGGTAAAAGAGGGACTTCCCTGGCGGTCCGGGGGTTAGGACTCCATGCTTGCAGAGGACACAGGTTCAATCCCTGGTCAGGGAACTAAGGGTCCAAAAACTCTTTACAAACTTAAGACATGCAGACATGGGCAGCAGTGGCAGGCTAGTGACTGCCTGGAGCAGGGAGGTGGTGCCCTGGGGGCAGGCCCTGGGGCTCTGCTGGGGTGAGCGCTGTGCACACCCTCCTGGTGGCGGGCTCAGTGTCCACAGGGGCCTCCCACATCAAAACCTACCAGGTCCTGTGAAACTGAAAGTGTCAGTCGCTCAGTTGTGTCCGACTCTTTTGCAACCCCAAGGACTGCGGCCCGCCAGACTCCTCTGTCCACGGGATTCTCCAGGCAAGAAGACTGGAGTGGGTTGCAATGCCCTCCTGCAGGGGATCTTCCTGTCCCAAGGACCAAACCAACATCTCCTGCATCGGCAGATGGGTCTTCACCACTAGCGCCATCTGGGAAGCCCTGTCAGTTCAGTCCAGTCGCTCAGTCGTATGTCAACTCTCTGCAACCCCATGGACCGCAATACACCAAGCTTCCCTGTCCATCACCAACCACAGAGTTTACTCAAACTCATGTCAACTGAGTCAGTGATGCCATCCAACCATCCCATTCTCTGTCGTCCCCTTTTCTGCCTGCCTTCAATTTTTCCCAGCATCAGGCTCTTTTCAAATGAGTCGGCTCTTCACATCAGGTGGCCAAAGTATTGGGAGTTTCAGCTTCAGCATCAGTCCTTCCAATGAATATTCAGGACTGACTTCCTTTAGGATGGACTGGTTGGATCTCCTTGCAGTGCAAGGGACTCTCAAGAGTCTTCTCCAACACCACAGTTCAAAAGCATCAATTCTTCGGCACTCAGCCTTCTTTATGGTCCAACTCTCACATCCATACATGACTACTGGAAAAGCCATAGCTTTGACTAGATGGACCTTTGTTGGCAAAGTAATGTCTCTGCTTTTTGATACACTGTCTTAGGTTGGTCATAACTTTTCTTCCAAGGAGCAAGTGTCCTTTAATTTCATGGCTGCAGTCACCATCTACAGTGATTTCAGAGCCCAAAAAGATAAAGTCTGTCACTGTTTCCATTGTTTCCCCATTTATTTGCCATGAAGTGATGGGACCAGATGCCATGATCTGTTTTCTGAATGTTGAGCTTTAAGCCAACTTTTTCACTCTCCTCTTTCACTTTCATCAAGAGGCTCTTTAGTTCTTCTTTGCTTTCTGCTGTAAGGGTGGTATCATCTGCATATCAGAGGTTATTGATATTTCTGCCGGCAATCTTGATTCCAGCTTGTGCTTCCTCCAGCCCAGCATTTCTCATGATGTGCTCTGCATAGAAGTTAAAGACCCAGTTTCCCCCTCAGTCAGTCTCTTCCATCAGGAAGATTCCATAAGCCTCTTGTCCTTCTCTGTCAGAGTAGGCAGACTGGAACCCACAGTCACAGAAAACTAACCCATCTGATCACATGGACCACAGCCTTGTCTGACTTCAATGGAACTAGGAGCCACGCCATGCAGGACCACCCAAGACGGACGCCTCACAGTGGAGAGTTCTGACAAAACATGGTCCACTGGAGAAGGGAATGCAAACCACTTCAGTGCTCTTGCCTTGAGAACCCCATGAACAGTCTGAAAAGGAGGAAGCCCTATAGTTTGCCAAAGAGAAAATCGTTCAGGAGCCAGTGTAGACCCTGAGCAGGTCGTCAAAACCCAGGGCTGCTGGGACAGAGCACACGTGTACTCTGGACACAAGTTTAGTTTGGTCTTCCTTGGGGGCTGGGTAAAAACGAAAGTGAAAATTTGTCACTAGGTCATCTCCAACTCTTTGTGACCCCACAGACTGTAGCCCACCAGGCTCCTCTGCCCGTGGGATTCTCCAGGCAAGAATACTGGAGTGAGTAAGTGATTCCCTTCTCCAGGGGTTCTTCCCAATCCAAGGATTGAACCTGGGTCTCCTGCACTGAAGACAGATTCTTTACTGTCAGAGCCACCAGGGAAGCCTTTCCTTTTGAAGACATTCTGTTTGCGGCTGCGCTGGGTCTTCACTGCTGCAGGGCCTTTTCTGGTTGCAGGGGAAGCTTCTCATCGCCGTGGCACCAACTCCAGGGCACGGGCTCACCTGCCGCGGCCCACGGCCTTCGTGATTCTGCAGCATGCACGGTCTTCCCGGATCGGGGATCAAACCCACGCACCTCCTGCCCTGGTAGGTGGCTTCTTCACCACCGAGCCACCAGGGCAGCCCCCAGGTTGTCCATCTTAAATGTGCGGTTGACGCTGTGTCACACAAAGCTGTTTAAAAGCCCCCACACCCAGATCCCTGTCTACTGGACTTCCAAGCAGCAAGTCCTGAAGGATCCCAGCTGCCTTCTTCACCGAGGTCAGGACCCCAGGCTTCCAGTGACCAGCAGGAAGCATCTGGAAATGTTGAAATCTTGTCCACAGAACTGAGGTTTAACATCAAACAAGGGACTGGATAACTAAGGATACGCCCGCTACAAAACAGAGTCCGGTGTTAACGGAAAGCATGCCGTCCTGGCATTGCATGGGAACCGGGACCTCCGGCTACTGGTCACCTTGGACCCCTGGGCGTCTTCCTGCCTCCAGTGTCCTCACGTGCACACTGAGGAATTCACGGTGCACACGTGGACACGGGCAGAGCACGCGGATGACGCCGCTGTGTACGGAGCGCGCCCGACAGCGCTGGCGACTGCTGGGACGGCCATCGGGAGCATCGGGCAGGCTGGTCCCCGGTGGGGTCTGCACGGCTTCCTCTCCCCTCTCCCCTCTCCCTCTGGGGATCCCAGAGCGCCGGCCTGTCGGAAGGGCTGCTGCCAGCTGCTCTTGCACCCAAGACGCTCCTGCTGGGGGCGAGGCTGGGCAGCAGCTCAGGAAGGGGCTGGCTGACCCGCTGCTGGGATGACCAGGGAGCTCCACACCGGGGAACGGCACGGGCTGTTTGCAGTGCTTTGAAGGCTCACTTTCTGTTTCTCTCTTCTTCCCTCCTTTCCCAGAATTAATAAATAAAAGCGTCAGCTAGGAAGAGGGGGTGGGGAGCTGCCAAGTACACTGGGTTCCCGCCCGGCCAGTCTGCGTTTCCAAGCAGCAGCTGAAACGGAGAAGGAGCGGGCGTCTCCCTGCTTCCCTCTCAGCTGAGCCTGCTGCCCCCCACCAACCCCGCCAGGCCTCGGGCACCTCCCCACCCCCAACCCTGCCGCATGGTTGCCCCAAGTGCTGCCCACACGCTCCAGGAGTGACAGGACATCCGTGTACCCCGTGCCCCTTTAATCGGCGGCCAAGCCCCAGCAGCCCCCAGGCGCTCGTGCCCTCATCGTGCCCTCAGCCCAGCGCTGTCAGGGAGGACGGCGCTCTGACCCAGGGAGTGCCCACACGGCTTGGCACCCGAGAGGTCCTGGGGCCTGGAGACCCGCCCAGGAGCACAGTGAAGGCCACAGGAAGGGAGCGAGGCAGGAAGTGCCCCTGCAGACCCTGGGACAATTCAGAGGGCAGAGGTGCAGCCCAGATGCTGCTAATGGGCGTGGAGGGTCAGGAGGGCCAGAGGGCACCCCGCTCAGGTGGGGCCGGGACGCGGCCCCACAGGCTGAGCCTCCACCTCCACCCGCCACAAGGACAGACACGGTGACACGGGGCCTGACTGCCCTCCCGGAGTCCTGCCGTGCCCTCTGGGAGCAGGGCCGCCCAGCTCAGGGCAGGAAGGAAGGAAGGACAGAGGAGCAGGACCCTCGGCTCAGCCAGGAAGCGGAAACCCCTCTCCAGCCCCTCGACCTCAGGAAGCCGCCTGGCCCGGCCTCTAAAAATAGGCGTGGGGGTGGGGAAGGACTCGGGCCCCAGGGCCCCACCAGCAGGGGATCCCAGAGCGCCCTCCTGCCGGGAGGTGAACACAGGCCCCCCGCCGCCTCCCGGGGCCCAGCAGAGCAGGCCTGGTCACTTTCTGGGCCAGTTCCCGAGCCTACCACCCACTGTGGGCAAGGAGCCCAGGAAGTGGCCTGCTCCTCCACCCCAAACCCGGCCCACCAGCTGAAAGAGCCCCTCGTGTGGATGGCCCTTTGCCCCCTCGGCCCCTGTGCGGGGGCGGGGGGCACATGTGGACACTGACCTCCCAAGGCTGAGCTGCAGGGGGCCGCACACGTCAGACAAGGAGGGTCTGGGGGTACTGGGAGCCCACTGCAGAGGGAGAGGGCAGGTGAGTGGGCCCGGGTAGGGGGCAGAGGCAAGCAGAGGGCCCCTGGGGCAGCTCAGGGTGTCTGACCGGCACCTGCTCGCCACAAGCCCGGGCACAGCCACTCGCCCTGGGGGAATGCCACACCACCCTGCTGCCGCCTGGAGCCATGCCGGCCCTGAACCACAGCGGTTGAAGGAAGGGCCCTGGTTTCCAGCCTGCTTCTACCACTTCCTCACGTGGGCCACTTGGAACCTCAGGCTCCTTATCGCCCCAGTGGGCCGCAGATGTGGGCAAGGGGAAGGCGCTGAGGAGTTTCACATGGGCTAGAGCTGATATCTTGGGGACAGAAGGGAAGATTGTCCACCCAGAGAGCGGGCAGCTGAGCCCCTCGGGTGGGGAGCAGAGAGGACCTCGGCTGTGTGTGAGGGAGACACCCCTGTGAGCCCTGAGCAGGCAGGACTGCGGAAGGCGGTTCCCAGGCCCACCGCCCCCTGGTAGCCCCCATGCACCTAAGACCCACACTATCGAGCTCTGGGGCTCAGGTCTCCCAGCACCCAGACTGGAGGCTGGGCAGGCAGGCAGGCAGCCCGGGGTCCTTACTCATGTTCCCCCACCACGATGCCCAGGGCACCTGGTAGCCCCAGAGTCACAGCCTGAGCTGTAGCCAGCAACGGGCTGCAGAGCTGAAGCAAACTCAACAGGCACTGCAGGTGAGGCAGACGGCACGCCAGGCGAGGCAGGGCTCCAGGGCGCTGCTGGACGCTCCCCGAGGGAGAGTTATGGCCCGGGGCGACCTGGGCGTGGGAGTCGCAACAGAAGACTCACTGTGAGGGCAAGGGATGCGGGGGGGCCGCCCGCCCACACCCACCCGCTCCGCATGGGCCTGGCTTCCTGTCCTTCACCTCCCCCACAATCATCACGTCTCCCTGGCAGTTGGGGTGCAGGGAGCAGCACCTTTCTCAAGGTATAAGGGCTACAGCTTCCGTGGAGAGGGGAAGGGGGCCCTGCTCCCCAGGCCTCTGTGGCGACCCGACCCACACCCAGGCTCTGGAGCCCCCTGCCCGAAGCATCCTCACTACGCTTCAGGCTCTTGAGGAGCCCGACGCCACCCCCAGCCCCGGCTCCAAGGTGCCTCCCTGTCCGCGGAGCCCAGCAGGCCTCAAGGCCAGGGAGGGTGGCTGCCCCTCAGCTGGTCGGCCACCCCTGCAGGGCCTCCCCCAGCGTCTGGGCGCCCACCCGGAGGCCCCCGGTGGTCTTGTGGGAATCGGCACCAGCTCTGCTGTAGCGAGGAGGGGCCCAGGCCCCACAGAACAGAGTGTGTGCTGGGGGGCGGGGGGTGGCACCAAAGTCCAGAGGCTCTGGGAGGAAGCCTGCGGGGTCAAACCACATCTGGCGGACAGGTGGAAATGGCCCAGGAGAGACTCTGTTAACCTGTCATAGTCAATCTGCTCCTGCAGGGTGGGCGGTCCTGGCCACCGGCCAGTGCCGCCTCCAAGGTGGAAAATACCCAGGCCTGGCCGCAGCCTGGCCCAGGTCCCAGCGGGGGGACAGGGCCAGGCTCCTGCACCCCCACACCACCCCTAACCGGGGCCCTCTCCAAAACGAGTGCAAACGTGCCGTCGGCCCCTCCCTCGGGCACTGGACTCTAAACCTTATTGACCACGGCCCAGGTTCCCCCGCCACGGCTCTCAGGCACTGGGAAGGAGTGTAGGTAGATTATCTGGGAGGAGGGTGGTTTGGCGCGAGCTTATTTCTGTCTGGCCTTCAAAGCAGTTAGAGATAGGGATCAGGGTGAACTCAAATTTCCGGAGGGAGACTGAGCTGGGGGCCGCGGGTAGCACCCCATGGGGTGGAGCAGAGCCAGCAGGGTCCCGGGCGCCCATGTCTGTACCGCCTGGTGCCCAGACACTCCCCCTGGGCAAGCCTGACCTGGGCACAGACCACAGACTTCCACTTCTTGGCCTGGCCCAGATCGACAGCCGTAGCCCAAAGTTCAGCAGCCAGGTGCCCGGGGTCACCAGGGGAGGCCACCTGCCCCTTTGAAACAAGGCGCAGAAAGTCCCTGCCCCCCAGCAGAGCCCGCCTGGGTCTGGCCCCTCTCCAGGGAAGGAAGGTGACAGAACCGCTAAGTGACAGACAGCCATGTGCCGTCTGGAAGCGACAGCAAAAGGCTGGTGAGCAGGCCTCTAACCAGCCTCGCCCCAGCCTGCCCCGGCCTGCCCCGGCCGCTTCCTCTGGAAGAAGGTGTGAGTGCATGGGGGCAGCGGGTGTCAGGGCAAGGCTGCCGCTGTCCCAGAGGGGAAGCCGTGATCACACCCATTTCACAGATGTGGTTGGCAGGCTCCCACAGCTCGCACACTCTGGGCTGGGCAAGAGTGCAGGGCCGGGAGCCTGCACAGGCCCCGAGCTGCCCCAGCAGCAGGGCCCCTGAGTCCCAGCTGCCCCACCCTGCCAGGGAGCTCCCAGGCTCCCCCACACACACCCCAGCGGGCAGGAGCTCCAGGCCCCGCTCCCCAGCTCGGGCCGGGCCACTCATCCACCAGCCCAGCCACCTCACAGCCCTCAGCCACCTCCACAGGGGCTCGGGGTCTAGTGTGCAGACGTGGGAGAGCCCATGTGTGTGTGGGTGGCGGCGGGGGGGGGGGGGCGCAGGGCCGGTGTGTATGTGTGTGAGAGAGAGCCCGTGTGTGTATGTATGTGTGAAAGCCCGTGTGTGTGTCTGCATGTGTAAGAGCCTGCATGTGTCTGTATGGGTGAGAGCCCGTGTGTGTGTGTGTGTGTGTGTGTGTGAGTGTGAGAGAGCCCATATGTGTGTGTGTGCATGTGAGAGCCTGTGTGTGTGAGCCCGTGTATGTGTGTGAGACCGTATGTGCGTGTGTGTGTGTGAGCCTGTGTGTGTGTGAGAGCCTGTGGGGTGTGTGTGTGTGTGTGTAAGAGCCCGTGTGTGTGTGTAAGCCTGTGTGTGTGTGTGAGAGCCCATGGGGGGTGTGTGTGTGTAAGCCTGTGTGTGTGTGTGTGTGCACGTGAGAGCCTGTGTGTGTGTGAGCCCGTGTGTTTGTGAGAGAGACCGTATGTGTATGTGTATGTGTGAAAGCCCATGTGTGTGTGTGAGCCTGTGTGTGTGTGTGAGAGCCCGTGGGGGGTGTGTGTGTGAGAGCCCATGGGGGGTGTGTGTATGTAAGAGCGTGTGTGTGTGTGTGTGCGCATGTGAGAGCCCGTGTGTGTGAGAGACCATATATGTGTGTATGTGTGAGAGCCCATGTGTGTGTGTGAGCCTGTGTGTGTGTGTGAGAGCCCGTGTGTGTGTCTGCATGTGTAAGAGCCTGCATGTGTCTGTATGGGTGAGAGCCCGTGTGTGTGTGTGTGTGTGTGTGTGTGCGCGCGCGCAAGTGAGAGCCTGTGTATGTCAGCCCGTGTGTGTGTGTGAGCCTGTGTGTGTGTCTGTGTGTGCGCACACGTGTGCGCTGGCATGTAGGGGTGGGCTCCTTCCAGGACCCCATGCCAGCAGGCCTGTGCCGCCGCCTCCCAAGGGGACGGCTTTACTCACTGAAATGAAACTTGCGAAAGTGCCTGGATCCGGATCCAGACACGCAGCCTCCACCTCCCACCTGGCTCGCACCCCAGCCTCCCCACGTCACAGCCTACACCTGCCAAGGAGAGCGGTCTTCCCTACGGCCACCAAGCCCAGCACCCAGCTCCTAAACTAACAGGACCCCCAGTTCAGAAGGGAGGGAGCCAGGACCAGGGCAGCAGGCTCCACCAGGGTCCAGGCCCCGGCCCCACACTCTTGGCTGGGGTTGGGGGTGCAGAGAGGGACTCCCCGCTCCCCACCATGGGTGGGTGGGGCCTCCGTGCCCCTGGAAGCCAACTTGTCAGAGCTCTGAAGGGCAGGCCCGGGGAGGGGACGGGAGGGGAAATAATTCCTCCGGCCTGAATAGAGTGGCCCCGGGGGATGTGTCAGGCCTCCGCCAGGGCTGCCTGGGAAACCTGGGACTTTACCAGAGGCAGCTGGGAGGGGCTGGGGGAGGGGGGAGTCTGCCGGAGACCTCCCAGGCCGCGCGGTGGGAGGGGCTTCTCCGGGAAGCTCGGTCTCCTTCCTTGCCCCCCACCTCCCACCAGGGCCCTCCCAAGCTCTGCTCTCAAGGGAAAAGCTTGAAAGCCGCGGGGAGAGGGGGTCTGGTCGACACCCCTTGCCAAGGCCAAAGCAGGCGATTACTAAATCAACACCAAGGCCAGCCCCTCAGCAAAGGTTGCCAAGGCCCCTGGCCCATCCTGCCAACCTCCCTGCTCCCACCCCCAGGGCAGAGGCTGATGGCCACGGGCCCCCACGGGTGCCCCTGCAGGCAGGATGTGACAGCTCCACTCTAAGTCCAGTCTCCGCCTCCCCACCCCAACACCTCGGTGTCCCGGGACCTGACCCTGGGCCGTCCGGAGGGCAAACAGAGGTCTCCAGGCCCACACAGTTCTCCAGGAGCCATTTTAAAACTTTAGCCTCCCCCTGTCGACTTGGCATTCAGCAGACAGTCCTCGTCCTCCGGGACAAGGGCTGAGCAGCCTGGGGCGGTGGAGAAGCAACGAGGGGCCAGAAAGTGGCCCAGGTCCCTGCCCGGGGACCCCCGAGGGGTGGCAGCGCACAGCTGCCAGAGGGGCTCCTGACGCCCACGCCTGGGGGCCCCCGGGACAGCAAGAAATCTCCACGCCCCTAATTCCAGCACCAACAGGAAATGGAAACAAAAGCCAAAGCTTCACCGGGCACCAGCCAGCAGTTAAGGCTGATCAGGAAACACAACTCAGGCCTGCTGCCCAGAGGCCCCAGGAGACCCTCCAGCACCCCTCAGACGTCTCACCTGTGGGCACCTCTTTCCAAGCCCGGAGCTGGGCATCCACCCCGCCCCAGCACCCTCAGGCTCGGAGTCGCCCAGCTCTCCGGGCCCCCTGCCTGTGCCAGCTTGGAACACCGCTCAGCCCCTCGCCCCTCACAGCCTCTGCAGCGCCCCAGGGCGAGGAGGGGCTGGAATCTACCTCTGGGTGAGGAGGCTCGGCCCCTCAAACTGGGGGCACCACTATGCAGGCACCCCGGCACGCGGGCCACCCGGGTGCAGGGCGCTTCTTGTTTGCGCTTTGCCCGGGCACGGACCCCCAAACCGACCCTCAGGGTGGCCACAGCAAACAGGAGGATGAAACTGAGTTGGGCCCAGAGTGGGATGGACAGTCCCCAAGACTAAGGCAAACTGTAGCGCGCCACCCCACCTCCCCCGCCCGCCCGCCCGCCAGCCACTGCACCGGGCCGGGCCGCCCATCTAGGGGCGGTGGCTCTGATGAGCTCATGGGGGCGGGGTGTCTCAAGCCCCGCCCTCGAGCCCCTCTTTCCCCAAGAAGCAGGGCGGCCCCAGAAACAGCGGTCCGGAGAACTAAGCAGTAGCCGGGCGCTGGGTTCGGGACACGCACCCACCGCACCACCACCATCACCAGCCGGGAACGGACCCCAGGTCCCCGAAGGGCCCGGCCGCGGGGTTCTGGGTCCCGACGCGCAGAGGCCCGAAACCCGTCTTAGAGCCCCCAGACCCGCCGTCGAGGGACGCGGCGGCCCCGGACGACCCCCCACCTTCGCGACTCGCCGGCCTAGGCCCTCCCACCCACCCAGGCTGGGCGCACACAGGTGGCCCCGCAACTTAGCGGCCCGGCTGCGCCCCCTTGGCGGGGCCTAACCGAGCGCGCGGCCCGCCGGGCTCGGGGAACGCCCTCCCACCCCGGTGCAGGCTCACCCAGAAGACGAAATTGAAGACGAAGAGCAGGTATTTGATGCACTTGGTGCAGCCCTCTACCCCCATGGCGGCGCGGGCGGCGGGCGGCCTGCGGGGCGCGTGCCTGTCCTGGGTGTCGGGCGCGGGGCCTGGCGGCCTGGAGAGCGGCTGGGGGCCTGGCGGGCGGCTGGGGTGCGCAGACGGGAGGCGCGGGGCAGGCGCGGACGAGGGGCGCCGAGGAACGCGGACTAGGCGAGCGGGAGGCCTGGCCGGCACGCGCCTGAGTCTTCGCAGCCGCTGCGCGCTCACTCTGAGCTCGGGCGCGCGCCCCGCTCCGGTATTAATAGGGCGCCGAAGCCACGCCCACAGGCTCCGCCCCGAGGCCCCCCCCCCCCCGCCCCTGCTGCCGGAGCGCGGAGTGGACGCAGCCCCAGCCAGCAGCCTGGCCCCCGGGGAAGGGGCGCACGACCCTCCCCCTGTGGCTCACACACTTCGGGGTGTCAAATAGTGCAGTCAGGACGCAGGGGCCTGGGCGCGCAGTGCCAGGCGCCGCATGCATCCCTAGGCTGCGGGCACGCTCGATTCCCCGAGGGGCCGCGCGGGAGGACTGGCCTGCAGCCAGGGAAGACTCACTTCCCCTCCTCCTTCAGGCTCCTGGGGACGATCCTCGAAGGCCCCATGGAGGAGGTGATGCACCGGCCAACAGCTAAACAGTGCGCTTTGTTCACAGCGCTTTCCGGGACAGAAAGCCGGGTCGGGTTGGGAGTGAGGCGGCGGTGGAGGAGGCCCTGGCGTGAAGATCATAGAAGCCGAGTCTAGGTCGCTGAGCCCTTGCCCCATGGAAACGGGGAATCGCTGAGAGCTGGTAGAGGAGTCTGTGCTAGAAAGGTCACAGAGAGAGTGTCCCCCCGGCCAGTGTTGCGTCCAAGAGGTCCAGGCCGCCTCAGGAACATGGGGCGTGTTTCACGCACACCCTGGTGGTGCCATTACCCACAGCCCTGCTGTCTCCTGAGTTCCCTGCTGCCCTCACTGCCTGAGCTAACCAGGGGGCAAAGAGGTGATTCGTCAAGCTTTCTGTCCAGGTGACAGCAAGGGGACAGCAGCTGGAGAGACAGGAGCTCTGCCTCTGCAGTCACCCTGGCACGAGTAACTACTGACCGCTTGAAACATGGCCAGTGCCGCCGCCCGGGACTGACGTGCTGATTTTGCTCATGGTGCAGGGGTTTGCATTTCAGTAGCTGAAGAAGGCCAGTGGCTACTGTGTCGTATCCATCAAGAGGCTCTGCCAGTCCTGTAGCTTTCTCGGTGGTTTATTTAAAAATTTGTTTTGGCTTCACGCTTCTGGAAGAGCCAGGAGCACAGGTGAGGGGTTTGTGCATGTTGAAGGTTATAACCAAAAGAAGTAACGTCTTTGAGGGGTCTGCCTGGATTCTTTTTGCTGACCAGGAGGCAGAACAGGACTTCAGTCTGAAGAGTCGCTCGTACAGGGGGTTTCCCTGGTGGCTCAGATGGTTAAGACTCCGCCTGCAATGTGGGAGATCTGGGTTCGATCCCTGGGTTGGGAAGATCCCCTGGAGAAGGGAACAGCAACCCACTCCAGTATTCTTGCCTGGAGAATTCCATGGACAGAGGAGCCTAGCTGGCTACAGTCCATGGGGTCACAGAGTCGGACACGACTGAGCGACTAACACTTTCACTTTTGTCTGGGTGCCCTGGGCACCCTGTCCTCCCATCCTCTCCCTTCAGTGATGCAGACATTCCCTGCCAACGTTGTGGGCTGTCTCTTCCCTGGGCCTTCTGGGAAGGGGGTGGTGGGGCAGAGAGCCCAAGCTCAGGGAGCCGCAGAACCGTGTGCCTGCGTCCTTGGCCCAGCACCCCGCTTCTTCTGTCCGCTCCTTCAGTCCTGCAGGTGCCAACTATGTGCCAGGCGCTGTGAGCAGCTGGACAGCCAGGACCCCTTCGCTTGAAGACCTCAGGCCCTGGTGAGGGCGACAGATGTCACCCGATGATGGTCATGGCAGTGCTGGGAAGGGACAGTGTTCGGAGGATGCTGGATGGAAAGCCACCGGGGATGGGGGCCACTCCTCCGTGGGTTCCAGGAGAAGTCAGTGACGGAGCCAGCCCTGTGGGGTGCTTTTGTTGTTGAGTCGCTAGGGCTAAATCGTGTCCGACTCTGCAACCCCATGGACGGCAGCACACCAGGCTTCCCAGTCCTGCACTATCTCCCAGAATTTGCTCAAACTCGTGTCCATTGATATGCCATCCGACCATCTCATCCTCTGTCGCCCCCTCTTATCCTGTCCTCAATCTCTCCCACATTCAGGGTCTTTTCCAGTGAGTCAGTTCTTCGCATCACATGGCCAAAGTATTGGAGCTTCAGCTTCAGCCCTTCCAATGAATATTCAGGGTTGACTGAATAAATGAGTCCAATTCAATCCAATATATATTTAGGATTGACTAGTTTGCTCTCCTTGCAGTCCAAGAGACTCTCAAGAGTCTTCTCCAGCACCACAGTTTGAAAGCATCAATTCTTTGGCGCTCAGCCTTCTTATGGTTCACCTCTCACATGTGTACATGACTACTGGAAAAACCATAACTTTGACTATACGGACCTTTGTTGGGGTATTGGGGGGAGCATTTCAGGCAGAGGGGGAGGTTGGAAACAGGAAGCTGGTGGGTGGTAGCAGAAGAATGTGGGAAGAGGGACAGACTCTAAGGTCTGAGGTGGGGGCTGGTGGTGAGGTCAGGGTGAGGCTGGCTCTTGGCCCTGAAGGGTGGTGCTGCCCTGGATTCTGGCCCCAGTGGAGGTGACTAGAGGGTTTCCACAGGAGAGCGTCAGGCCTGGCCCCGGAGGAATCGGCTCGCATGGTTACAGGGCTGGGAATGAACTGCGTGGGCATGCTGGTGACCCAGGAGGGCCAGTTTGGTGACGTCATCCAGCCTGAGTCTGGAGGCCTGAGCCCCAGCGATGCTGGAAACTGCAGTCTGAGGGCAGGAAGAGATGCCAGGAGCCACCCCAGCTCACGGGGTGGGGCCGGAGGAGGGCGTGTCCTCCTTTCACCCATGTGTTCCGTTCAGGCTTGGGGGATGGCACCTGCTCTCCTGCATCCACGTTCAGTACTGACCCCACCTGGGAGCACCCCCAGACTCCCCCAGAAGGCGTGCCCCTTCAGGGTGCCCGGGGAGGGGTCACACTGACACAGGGGCCCACATCTCACAGAGGTGGCATGTCGTGTGTGCCAGTGTGAGCTGGGGATGGGGGGTGCGCCCCAGAGGCAAGGCCTGAGGAGGGGGTGGGGGCACCCCGGGGGCACGGCCTGGGCAAGGCTGCTGATGTCGGCTGGGCCACAGAGCTCCCGTTCCAGCTCTGGGCCGGGACACTTGGACAAGCTCCCAGATGGGCTGCATTCGAGAATGAGGGGGCGGAGGCAGGGCCTGCCAGCCTGGGAGGGGAGCCCCCCACGCCGGCCACCCTCCCACCCCTCACTCCCCAACTCCCCCACCTCCCCGACCTGTGCCACCCCTGCCCTCCCCTGACTGCCCCAGGACAGATGGGGAGCTGATGGGGGGCGTTGCCAGCAGCTCGGCAGGCCCAGCAGGCCTCACTGCCCAGCTGGACTTGGCCTGGGTCTTCTCCTCCCAGTGACTTGGGGCTGGTTCGTCCGTGTCCCGTCTGCAGTGAACGCGACCACAGGCCCAGGCGCTTGGAGCAAGGCCTGGCTCCCGAGAGGCAGGAGGCCAGGGCCTTCTTCACGTGTGTTTGACGGAGAGGCTTCTGTGCCCGGGGCTGGTGACTCACTGCTTTTCTGGGACACGAGCACTGTGTGTGTGTTGTGGGAGGGGGTGTGGGATCACTGGACCCGCCTCCTTGCCTTCCATTTCCTGTAGATATAAGCAAAGACCACCTAAAGGAGACAGGCTGTTTCTGCAAGCCTGCTTCGCAGGGAGTCTGCCTGTGAAGGGTCTGCATTTGACAGGGTCTCAAGGCCGCCCCCAAGGGAGACAAGTTTACATTAAAAAACAAACGAACAAACAAAAAGAGCTTAACATCTGAAAAAGGTGCTACACCATATTAATAAAATAAAAAACAAATTATATGATCATCTCAATAGAAGCGAGAAGAGCATTTGACAAAACTCAACATTCTTTTATGATGAAAACACTCAACAAGCTCAAAATAGAAAGGAACGTCCTCCATTGGATCAGGGGTGTTTACAAATGACCACAGCTAACATCACAGCTAATGGTGAACTCTGAGCATGGCCCCCATGAGATCAGGGTCAAGGGAAGGACTCCAAAGCCTGCCACTTCTGTCTCTCTCCCTCTCTCTGTCTTTCTCTCCTTCTCTTTCCATATATATATGTATATATTTTATTGAAATATAGTTGACTTACAATGTGTTAATTTCTGCTGTACAGCGAAGTGATTCAGTTATACATGTATCGAATATATATTCACAGGATATTGAATATAGTCCCCTCTGCTCTACAGTAGGACCGTGTGGTTTACCCATCTTATACATAATCGTTTGCATCTGCTAAGCCCAGTCCTTCCCTCCCTGATCCACCTTCCCCTCGGTAACCACAAGTCTGTTCTCTGTGTTTGTGAGTCTCTTTCTGTTTTGTATGAATTCATTTGTTTCGTATTTTAGATTCCACGTGTAAGTGATAACATATGCTGTTTGTCTTTCTCTTTCTGACTTACTTGGTCATCTCTAGGGCCATCCGTGTTGCCGCATACTCCTGATCTGCTGTTTGTCTTTCTCTTTCTGACTTACTTGGTCATCTCTAGGGCCATCCGTGTTGCCGCATACTCCTGATCTGCTGTTTGTCTTTCTCTTTCTGACTTACTTGGTCATCTCTAGGGCCATCCGTGTTGCTGCATACTCCTGCCACGTCTGTTCAACACTGTCCTACAAGTTGTGCCCAGGGCATTTAAGCAAGATGAAGGAATAAAAAGACACCCATATGGGAAAGGAAGGCATAACCTATCTCTATTTGCAGATGACATGATGTCTTGTATGGAAAATCCTAAGAAATCCACATACAGAAAGTTAAAACAATAAATAAATATGTTCAACAGTGGGCAGAATACAAGGTCAATATACAGGAACTTCCCTGATGGTCCAGTAGTTAGGAATCTGCCTTGCAATGCAGGGGACGTGGGTTTGATCTCTGGTCGGGGAACTGAGATTCCGCATGCCACAGAGCAGCGAGGCCTGCGTGCGGCAGCTCCCATGTCCCACAGGCCACATCTAGAGAGTCCATGTGCCCAAGGAAAGACCCCGCGTGCCGCAACCGAGACCCAACACAGACGAAAAAAGAGAGATCAATGCACAAAAGTCAGTTGTACGGCTATACACTAGCAATGGGCAATCCAAACGTGGAATTAAGAAGACAGTCCCATGTGTAACAGCAGTAACAAAATACCTAGCAATAAATGTGGCAAAAGAAGCATAAGACTTCTTTTGCGGACTTATGTAAGACTTCTTTTGCATAAGCTAACTGTACTTCTTGTAGTACACTGAAAACTACAAGACATTGCCAAAAGCAGTTAAAGAAGGTCTGACGAAACGCGAAGACAGCCAGCGCTCACGGATCAGAAGCTACGGCAATATGGTTGTACTGCTAGTGCCCCCCAAATTGATCTGCAGCTGCGTTGAAATCCCTATCAAAACTCCAGCTGGCCTTTCACAGTCTGATCCCAACATTCTTGTGGGGACGCAAGGGCCCCAGAATAGCAGAAACAATCTCAAAAAAAGAAGAAGAAAGCTGTTGGAGTCACATTCCCGATTCAAACTTACCGCAAAGCTACAGAGATCAAGGCAGTGTGGCACTGGCCTAAGGACAGACAAGCGTATCAGTGGAACGGCATCGAGAGTCCAGAAATAAACATTCGCATCCACAGCCAATCGCTTTCCACAAGGACACCCAGACGATTCGAGGAGAAAAAGAATAGTCTTTTCAACAACTGGTGCTGAGACAGCTGAAACTCCAAAGGCAAAAGAATGAAGGGAGGGCCGCACCTCACACCACACACAGACAGCAGCTCAGAGCGGCCACAGACCTCAGTGTGAGAGCGGAAGCTGTAAAACTCTTAGAGAAAAACGCGAATCTTCATGACCTTGAGTTAGACAGTGATTTCATATACACAACCCCAAAGCACACACAAAATCAGGAAAAAACAGCAGGTAGGGAGTTCCCTGGTGGTCTAGTGGCTAGAGCTCGGCGCTTCTGCTGCTAGGGCCTGGGTTCAGTCCCTGGTTGGGGAATTCAGACCCTGCGAGCCATGCGGTGTGGCTGAAAGAAAAGGAAAAGGAAAAAGTAGGTAAATCGGGCTTGGTAAAAATGTTAAACTCTTGTGTATCAAAGGATACTGTGTATTGAGATTATATGATTTCAAATCTACTCTTTTTTTTTCAAATCTACTTTTGACAATATAAGTGACAATGCATTAATCCACTGATTATGGCAGAGACAAGTGTTTTTAGAAGTAAAGTTGTTTGGAGAGGAGGGACAAATTAGGAGGTTGGGATTAACACACACTACTATATACAAAATAGATAACCAACAAAGACCTACTTATAGCACAGGGAACGCCACTCAATATTCTGTATTAACCTGTATGGGAAAAGGATCTGAAAAAAAAAATATATATATATATATATAACCAATTCACTTTGCTGTATGCTCGAAACTAACACAACATTGTTAATGAAACCTGCACCCACATAACATAAAAATTAAAAACAAAGCAAGCAGGAAAGAAGTAAGGTTGTTTCGATGTAAGAATAGGCTGTGTCAGGATGTCATCGTATTTATCAGAGCTCAGCTGCTCAAAGGGCCCCTGGGGGCTTATCAATAAGAATATGTGAAAAAGCCACCGTGGTGCCCGGACATTAGGGCTGTAAATACCAAGAGTCTGTGACCGCGGAGCCAGACTGCTGATCCAGCTCTCTGAAGCCCTCGGCTTGGTAGAGGTGACTCCTTTATGAGAAATGGTGACGAATGGTGCAGCTGTCTCGCCAAGGAGATCAGCCTTCCACCCAACAGCAGCACCTCGGTTCCCCAGCAACAGGAGAGACTTTTATTTTTGCACTGGCAGCTGGACATGTCTGTGGAGGAGCCCAAACTTTATTCAAAAGGTACGTCTCAGCCGAATTTAGACTTCGTGCTTTTTACTGCCCTCTGGCTGGAGCAATGGAGTAATCCATCATTTCTTTGGAGCGTGTTATTTCTTTATTGGCTCATGAAGAGACATTACCCTGTATGCTCATGATACTGTTGTTACTCCTGCAGTAACGGTGCAGTGGTAAAGAACCCGCCTGCCAGTGCAGGAGACGCAAGAAACGTGAGTTCGATCCTGGGTTGGGAAGATCCCCTGGGGAAGGAAATGGCAACCCACTCCAGTCTTCTTGCCTGGAGAATCCCATGGACAGAGGAGCCTGGCGGGCTGCAGTCCACGGGGTCATAAGTAGTCAGACAAGCGTGGCGTGGCAGTGAACCTGTGCTAAATAAAGCATTGGCAAAGATAATCTCAGTCCCTCGGCATGATCCGCCACCCCCTAACAAGACACCGCCATTGAGAAAGTGGGGGAGTGGGGCACAGCCCAGGAAGTGGGGGATAGTATTGATAAGTCTGATATCTGATAAGAGACTAGTATCCTCAAGATGTAAAGAATGTGTAGCAACAGCAAAAAGGCAAACAACTCAACTTAAAAATGGACAGAGAATCTGAATAAACTTTTTTTGTTTGGACTAAGCAGCTTGTGGGATCTTAGTTCCCCAAACAAGGAGAGAACCCACAACCTCTGCAGTGAGAGTGGAGTCCTAACCACTGGACCGCCAGGGAATTCCCTGAATAGACATTTCCCAAAGAAGATGGGTCGTGTGGCCAGTAAGCACAGGGAAAGATCTCAGTGTCGTTAATCATCGGGGAAACGCAAATCAAAACCACCGTGAGTCATCACTTCACACCCGCCGGGATGGCTGCTACAGAAAAGACAGACAGTACCAAGTGCTTTGAAGAACGTGGAGCAACCGGAGCCCTCAGACCCTGCTGGTGGGGATGTGAAATGACGCAGTCCTTTTGGAAAGTAGTCTGGCAGTTCTTCAAAATGCTAAACAGAGTTCCCACATGATCCAGCAAGGCCTCTTAGGTACATTCCCAAGAGAAATGAAACCACACGTCCATTCAAAGCCGTGTCCAGCGTTGTTCATAACAGCTAAAGGGTGGAAGCAACTCGTGTGCCCACGGATGGATGATCAGATACACAAGTGTGGGCCCCCTGTACCGTTCAGCCATACACAGGAAGGGAGTCGTGACACAGGCCACACAGTGGCTAACCCTGGAACCATGATGCTGAGCAAAAGAAACCCGTCACAGTAGGCCATGGGTTAAATGATTCTGTTTATGGCTAATGTCCAGAATAGGCTGTCAACCAAAAAACAAAATTCACCACCTAAAAGCTGAGAGTTAGTTCTGTTCTGTGGGTATTTGTAAGACCTTCAAGCCCAGGAGACAGGGAGACAGTGTCCCCAGTGACCCTGAGAGGAGGCAAGGGGCGGAGCCAGCTTATGGAGAAGGTTTGTGACACAGGCAGGTGGTACACGTGGGCTGTCTTCTTCGGGTGTTGAAATGTTGCATTAGGTAGCACAGCTCTGTGGGTGTACAAAGACCCCTGAACTGTGTATTTTACATCGGTGAATTTGATGGTACACGAATTGCATCTCAATAAAGCTGAAAAATGTGAGAACTGAACCATAAGGAAGGCATCAGTTCCGTCGCTCGGTCATGTCTGACTCTGCGACCCCATGGACTGCAGCACGCCAGGCCTCCCTGTCCATCACCAACTCTCGGAATCTACCCAAACTCATGTCCATTGAGTCAGTGAGGCCATCCAACCATCACCGAAGAACTGACGTTTTCTGACTGTGGTGCTGGAGAAGACTCTTGAGAGTCCCTTGGACCGCAAGGAGATCAGGCCAGTCAGTCCTAAAGGAGATCAACCCTGGATACTCATATGGACCCGGGGCTCCTGCTGGTCACAGGCTGAGGCGTCTGGTTACTGCTCGGCCGCAGGAGCCCTGGCAGGGTGGAAATCTTAGCCCAGAGGAGCTGGAGGAGCTCCCGCCTTGGGGAGAAGCACAGAGAGGGTCTGTGTCCGGTTTGGGGGGTGGGGGCCTCAGGCGGAGGGAGGCGGGGCCCCTTAAATGTGTCCCCGGCCTCCCAAGCCCTCAGCTAGAGGCTCCTGGGTCTTCCTTCCGATATAGTCTATGGTACCATCGTCTCCTTTGTGTCAGTGAGATCCAGACACAGAGGGGAAGCTGAGTCCCGGCTGCCCAGCTGAGACCCCAGGGAGACATAGGCGGTGCCCACGTTCTCTGTCCACCGCTCATTCCCACATGTGTGGGGAGGGGGCCCCGAATCACGACGGGTCCACGGGGAGCGGGAAATGTGGTCAAAGGGGGCTCTCTCCATCCTGAGACGGGGAGCATCCAGGCCCCAGGGGGCCCGTCTGGTGCGTGCAGCAGAGAGTGGGGCTGAGACGCATCCTGCTGGCGCTTCCCACTGACCAGCTGGTGGGTCTTCCCAGAGGAGGCCCGGAGGCCCCCAAGCAGCCCACTGTGACGAGGAGGGCCATGCTGGTGGAGACGCGGGCTGGGGAGTGGGGGAAGGGCCCTCAGGATCGAAAGCTTGGTGGTGGGGGTGGGGGTGGTTAATACGGCTTCCATTCTTAAGATTAAGGAAAATGAATAGCAATCAATGCTGCCTACCAAAGGACTCAGCTCTGGTTTCTAAATCAATACTAAATAATCAAATAAACTGGGAGAGAAAATTTAAAATCAAGACCAGCAGAAAGAGGTGGGAGGGCAGCAGTGGATGGGGGAGGGGGCAGGGGGTAGGGACAGGTCTGGGGTCTCAAGGGCCCCCCGCACAGAAGCTGACCCCAGGTACGGTGGGGCTCCGGGAGGAGCCGGAGGAGGGTGGGATGTTCCCCGTGTTCGGATGCCTCGGGGGTGACTCTGGGGCTGGATTCAAGGTGGGCAGGGGTCCTCAGGGGCCCAGGTGGGTGGTGAGGAAGAGGCAGTGAAGGCCTGACTATCAGGGGGCAGGCCAGGAGACTGGCAAGAGGGGCACCGAGGGACTTGGCTGCCCTGTGGGGGTGAAGAGGCCATTTCCTGAGGGGGGCAGGGTGCAGGGCAGGGCCTGGATCTGGGGGCTCGGGGTCCGACTGGGCCTCAGCAGGGGGCGAGACGAGGCTCCTCCTGCCGTCTGTCCTTCTGTCTCCCCAGAGTCCGTCATTCAGGAGAGGTAGGCGTGGAGGGGCGGGGGTTGGAGGCCCCGCCGAGGCCTCATCCACGCCTCCCCCCGTTCCCCACTGGGTGCCCGGCCTGAGGTGCTGTGCTGGGCTGATGCCAGGGCCTGGGTGCAGACTCGTGGCCTTGGACCTCAAACAGCAGGCTCAGGCCAGGCAGGCGGTGAGTCCCGAAGCCCGTCCCCAGGGGGTCCGCCTGGGGCTGGTCCCTTTCAGCACTTGGGCCACGTCTTGCTGCAGGCTCCCACTCAGCACTGAGACCTGGCCAGGAGCCCCTGCTCTCACTGGCCGTGGGGGTCTGCACAGCATGCGGGCCCAGTGAGGCTGAGGGCCCAAGCAGGGCCGGCCCAGCTGAAACCGGCCCCGGGCACAGGGTCTCTGTCTTCTGGACTCTGCCCTACTCAGCCACCCTCCCAACCCCCCACCCGCTGGGTGCCTTGCGTCTCTCCGGGGCCTCCCCACACCTTGCTGATCTCGGGGCCACTGGATTGGGAACCCCACTCGGGTCAGCCTCCCAGGCAGATCAAGGGGCCCAGCTGACCCAGAGCTCAGGTGCACTGGGGGGACTGGGGGAAGGGCTCCGAGCTCCCTGAGCATGAGGCTGGGGAGAGCGAGGCTGGGCCCCCTCCCAGACGTGCCAGAGCAGGAACGGGGGAGCGGGGAGGAGAGCCCAGGGAGGCCCCAGCCTTGCCTCCCCCCCACCCGGTCTGGGCCCTGCTGCACCCTGGGGGCGTTCGCGCCGTCTGCTGTGGATTATCAGGGTTTAGCCAACGTGTGTAAATGAGTACGCGGAGCCCACAGCCCTCCACCCTCCTGGCCTGGCTGCCCAGGGGCAGGCGGGCATGGCCCTGAGTGACTGACCACTGGCCCGTAGGGCCGCCCTCTTCCCTCAGACCCTGGCCCGGACCGTGTCCCCCTCCCTGCTCCTTCCATCTCACAGAGCCCCGAGCCGCGAGAACGCGGTCTCCCTGGACGCGGCCGTCTCCGTGCTGAGCCTGATCACCAGCATCCGTGCTCCCGGTCCAGCTCCGCCTTGTTTCCCAGGAGCCCCTCCGTGCAGGGTGCGGGTCGGGCACAGCACCCCCGGGCTGGTGGGGGATGGGGTCTTCTCTGTCTGGGTCCCTAACTCCAGACCCTGTTCCGCACCCCCTCATGCCACCCGCTACGTGCCCGGGTCCCCTGGGGCTGGGCTGGAGCTGAGGACCTGCAGGTCTCCACAGGCGTTGCCTGTCTGGCCCACCCATGAGGCTCCCCACCCGCCTCCCGAGCTCTGCCAGCCCCTCAGCATCCCTCCCAGGGCAGGGGGGCCGCCGTGCCTCCCACACCCGGTGTCCCGCTCCGAGAGCGCGCGCCCTGCCGCGCAGGCTCTGGGGTCACGCGGAGCCGTCTGTGGAGGTTCTCGGCTTTCCTTCGCTCCAGGTGACGTCCTGCCCACACCCCACTCCCAGTTCCCCCGAGTCCTCTCTTCCTCTTTGTTTTTCCATCTCCAGAGTAGTTTCTGCGTATCACCAGGAAAGTAGGTTTTGGTGGGGAGGGAGCTGGGAGGACCCTTCAGTGACCAGGACAGACCTCCGATCACAGGCGCCGGGCGGGGGCAGCTCCCGGGACAGACCCGAGAAGTCCAGGGCGCAGCGGCCCCCTTCTCCCGGGCGCCGCCCCTCCTCCCGGGGGCGCGGTGCGCGGCCTCGGGGCGCCGCCTTCAGTGGCCCTAGTCCCTTTGCTTCTAACGGTTGGGCTCTCCCCAGACCTCCTGCTCCAAGTCCAGAGACTCGGGCACCCGGTGTCTCCCAGGCTGTTATCTTTTCACCTTTGACCAGATCAAAGGATGCTGGCGAGACCCTGATCCCTGCAGGGCCCTGGGATCCAAGGTTGTGAAGGACAGAACATGTGTAAGGAAGGGCCTGGGTTCTGCTGCTGCTGAGGCTGCATGGGGCCCCCCGGCAGGGCCTGGACTGGGAGGCGCAGGCCTGGACAGCCTTATGGCTCCTGTACCTCGTGCTGCTGGGCCTCCAGAGGAGCCACCTCCCCCAGCCGTGTGATGTCTGCCCGCCTCCCTCTCCAGCCAACCCTCTGCATCTCACCTGCTGCTCTGCTCCCACGATAGCGGGGGTGAGCTGTGGGTTGAATTGTGTCCCCGACAAACTTGTATGTTGACGTCCTAACCCCCAGTACCTGAGAATGTGACTGTATTTGGGAATAGGGCCTTCATGGAGAGTTATTGAATTGGCATTTGGAGTGGATCCTAAATCCAGGGGCAAGTGTTCTCCACAAGGGATGTGGAGACTGGACCCTGACACAGGGAGAGGCCACAGGGAGAGGCCACGTGGAGATGAAGGCGGAGGCCGGGGGTGGGCTTCTCCAAGCCGAGGAACCCAGCAAACCGCCAGGAGCTGGGGACAGGCCTTTCCCAGTGGTCCTTCACAGCCCTTGGAGGAACCAGCCAAGCCCACACCCTGACCTTGGACTTCTGGCCTCCAGGCTGTGAGAGAGTAAACCTCTACTACCTGATTCATCCAGGCTGTGGTATTTTGTTACACAGTAGCCCTAGATGACTGTGACACTTAGATTTGGTTCTTTTTTTTTTAACTGGAGTGTAATGGCTCTGATTTCCTTGCAGTCTAAGGAACTCTCGGTTGTCTTCTCTAGGACCACAGTTTGTCAATTCTAAAGGAAATCAACCCTGACTACTCACTGGAAGGACTGATGCTGAAGCTCCAATACTTTGATGCAAAGAGCCAACTCATTGGAAAAGACCCTGATACTGGCAAAGATTGAAGGCAGAGGAGAAGAGGGTGACAGAGGGTGAGATGGTTGAATGGCATCACCGATTCAATGGACATGAACTGGGGCAAACTCTGGGAGATGGTTAGGGACAAGAATGCCTGACGTGCTGCAGTCCATAGGGTCGCAAAGAGTCGGACGTATTTAACTTCTATGCAGAGTACATCATGAGAAACGCTGGGCTGGATGAAGCATGAGCTGGAATCAAGATTGCTGGGACAAATATCAATTAACCTCAGATATGCAGATGATACCACCTTTATGGCAGAAAGTAACGAAGAAATAAAGAGCCTCTTGATGAAAGTGAAAGAGGAGAGTCAAAAAGTTGGCTTAAAGCTCAACACTCAGGAAAAAAATCATGGAATCCAGTCCCATCACTTCATGGCAAATAGATGGAGAAACAGTGGAAAAAGTGGCAGACTCTATTTTTTGGGGTTCCCAAATCACTGCAGATGGTGACTGCAGCCATGAAATTAAAAGATGCTTACTCCTTGGAAGAAAACCTAGAGAGCATATTAAAAAGCAGAGACGTTACTTTGCCAACAAAGGTCTGTCTAGTCAAAGCTATGGTTTCTCCAGTAGTCATCATGTGCGGATGTGAGAGTTGGACCATGAACAAGCTGAGCACAGATGAACTGATGCTTTCGAGCTGTGGTGTTGGAGAAGACTCCTGAGAGTCCCTTGGACAGCAAGGAAGTCAAACCTGTCAGTCTTAAGGGAAATCAACCCTGAATACTCCTTGGAAGGACTGATGCAGAAGCTGAAACGCCAGTATTTTGATCATCGGCTGGGAACAGCTGACTCATGGGAAAAGACCCTGATGCTGGGAAAGATGGAGGACAGAAGGAGAAGAGGGCGTCAGAGGATACAATGGCTGGATTGCATCGCTGATGCGAAGGACATAAACGGGCAACCTTCGGGAGATGGTGAGGGACAGAGAACCCTGGCGAGCCGCAGTCCACGGGGTCACAGAGTCCGACGTGCCTGGGCGACTGCACCACAGCAACAGCTCTTCGCATCAGGTGCCGTAGTACCGGAGCTTCCGCTTCAGCATCAGTCCTTCCAATGAATACTCGGACTGCTTTCCTTTAGGATGGACTGGTTGGATCTCCTTGCCGTCCAAGGGACTGTCAAGAATCTTCTCCAACACCACCGTTTAAAGGAATCAATTCTTTGACACTCAGCCTTCTTTATAGTCCAACTCTCACGTCCGTACATGGCCACGGGAAGAACCATAGCCTTGACTCGATGGACCTTGCTGGTAAAGTGGCGTCTTTGCTTTCTAATATGCTATCTCAGTTACTCAGTTCAGTCACTCAGTCACGCCTGACTCTTTGCGACCCCATGGACCACAGCACATCAGGCTTCCCCATCCTTCACCATCTCCCAGAGCTTGCTCAGACTCATGTCCATTGAGTTGGTGATGCCATCCAACCATTCCATCCTCTGTCGTCCCCTTCTCCTCCTGCCTTCAATCTTTCCCAGCATCAGGGTCTTTTCCAATGAGTCAGCTCTTCACATAAGGTGGCCAAAGTATTGGAGCTGCAGCTTCAGCATCAGTCCTTCCAATGAATATTCAGGACTGATTTCCGTTATGATGGACTGGTTGTATCTCCTTGCAATCCAAGGGATTCTCAAGAGTCTTCTCCAACACCACAGTTCAAAAGCATCAATTCTTCGGTGCTCAGCCTTCTTTATAGGGTGTGTCACAGGAGAGTGTGTTCAATATCCACACACTTATTCAAATTCTCTGTGAGGCAGCACACTCAAGACCCGCTTCTACGGCCTCTCCCAGTGCCCAGCGAGGTCCTGCGGTTTCCTCTATGTCTTGTCCTCGTCATGTCTGAACCAGCTCAGGGCTTACGGCAGCCTTGGTCCTGAAGTGGGTGGGAGATGGAATTCCACACCATTAAAAGGACAGAAGCCACATGAGGGGCTTCATGTGTCAACCTGACTGGGTCACGGGGAGCACAGGTATTTATTCAAACATTCTCCTGGGTATATCTGTGTTTCTAGAGGAACTTAGTGTTGGAGCATGTAGACTGGATAAAGCAGGAGGCCTGCCCCTGAAGGTGGGCCTTGTCCAATCATGTGAAGCCCACAAAGAGCAAAAGGCTCAGTGAGAGGGAACTCCCCCGGCCTGGTCAGGAGCCCGGACACAGGGACAGTCTTTCCCTGCCTTCAGACTCAGGCTGCAGTGTGGGCCCTCCTGCAGACCCGAGCCCACTGGCTTTTGGACTAGAACTGATACCTTCTGTTCTCCAGGTCCCACGCGCTGACTGCAGGTCCCGGGGCTGCCCAGCCTTCCCGATGGTGTGAGCCAGTTCCTTGTCATCGGAACCCTGATTCCTACGCTGTGTCTTCTGCTACAGGAGCCTGACGTCAGCAGAGGTCTGCCCTGCCATCCCTGGAGCCAGGTGTGTGGATCTGGAGGGGACTGGCCTGTGGGACTCTTCCCAGCCAAGCCCCATGTCCGTCCCAGGTGGGGCTGAGACAGGAGGGAAGTGGACAGGGCACAGCCTCTGAAAGAATGGCCGAGCCCGAGGGCGCGGCAGAGACGGGCTAGAACCAGGTGGGTCCAGGATGGTGGACGGGCTGACCTCCACTAGACCTTGAGTCTCAGTACTGTTGTTGTTCAGTCGCTCAGTCGTGTCCGACTCTTTGTGACGCCATGGACTGCAGCACGTCAGGCTTTTCTGTCCTTCACCATCTCCTGGAGTTTTCTCAGACTCATGTCTATTGAGCGAGTGATGCCATCCAACCGTCTCATCCTCTGTCATCCCCTTCTCCCCCTGCCCTCAATCTTTCCCAGCAGCAGGGTCTTTTCCAATGAGTCAGTTCTTCTCATCAGGTGGCCGAAGTACTGGAGCTTCAGTTTCAGCATCAGTCCTTTCAATGAACTCCAGGCCTGATTTCCTTCAGGACTGACTGGCTTGATCACCTTGCAGTTGTCGACTGAAAAAAATATACAACTTGAGCGTTGTGTGTTGAGTTCTATTTGGGGCAAAATTAGGACTGCAGCCCAGGGACAGCATCTCAGAGAGCTCTGAGAGCCTGCTGCAAAGCAGCAGTGGGGGAAAGACAATACATACGGTCTTGGAGAAGGGGGAGCTCAATACCATGAAGCGCTCATTTTACAAAAGGTGTTTTGTTAGTTGTGAGGCTCTGAGGTCACCATGAAGGGACTTAGGGCTTCTCTAGATATGAGGAGATGCAAGGATTGAGATAATAAAATCTGTTCCTAAAAACATCCACTGTCTAAAGACCTGTCCCACCAGATTCCCTGGAGCACAGACGGCCTCCACCCACCCTGAACTCACTCAGGGGTTGCTGAAGGTCAGCAGCCATCGCAGCATGGGGTGTAATCTCCGGAGAGTCAGATGGCAAGTATCTTTGTTGTTTAGCTGTTGGCGATGCTCTTAGTAAGTGCCAATTTGTAGTTGACACAGTCCAAGGGACTCTCAAGAGTCTTCTCCAACACAACTGTTCATAAGTATCAATTCTTAGGTGCTCAGCCTTCTTTATGGTCCAATTCTCACATCCATACATGACTACTGGAAAAAACCATAACTTTGACTATATGGATTTTTGTTGGCAAAGTAATGTCTCTGCTTTTTAATCTGCTGACTAGGTTTGTCATAGCTTTTCTTCCAAGGAGCAAGTGTCTTGCTTCAACTTCATGGCTGCAGTCACCATCTGCAGTGATTTTGGAGCCCAAGAAAATAAAGTCTGTCACTGTTTCCATTGTTTACCCATCTATTTGCCATGAAGTGATGGAACTGGATGCCATGAATTTTGTCTTTTGTAATGTTGTATGTTAAGCCAGCTTTCTCACTCTCCTCTTTTACCTTCATCAAGAGATTCTTTGGTTGCTCTTTGCTTTCTGCCACTGGGGTGGTTTCTTCTGCATATCTCAGATTATTTATGTTTCTCCTGGCAATCTTGATTCCAGTGTGCTTCTTGCAGCCTGGCATTTCTCATGATGTACTCTGCATATAAGTTAAATAAACAGGGTGACAATATACAGCTTTGACGTACTCCTTTCCCAATCTGGAACCAGTCTGCTGTTCCATGTCCAGGTCTAACTGCTGCTTCCTGACCTGCATACAGTTTTCACAGGAGGTCGGTCAGGTGGTCTGGTATTCCCATCCCTTTAAGAATTTTTCAGTTTATTGTGATCCACACAGTCAAAGGCTTTAGTGTAGTCAATGAAGCAGAAGTAGATGTTTTTCTGGGATTCTCCTGCTTTTTCTATGATCCAATGGCTGTTGGCAATTTGATCTAATCTCTGGTTCATCTGCCTTTTCTAAATCCAGCTTGAACATCTGGGAGTTCTTGATTCACATACTGTTGAAGCTTGGCTTGAAGGATTTGGAGCATCACTTTGCTAGCATGTGAAATGAGCACAATTGTGCGGTGGTTTGAAAATTCTCTGGCATTGCCTTTCTTTGGGATTGGAGTGAAAACTGACCTTTTCCAGTCCTGTGGCCACTGCTGAGTTTTCCAAATTTGCTGGCATATTGAGCAGCACTTTAACAGCATCATCTTTTAGGATTTAGGATTTGAAATAGCTCAGCTAGAATTGCATCACCTCCATCAGCTTTGTTCATAGTGATGCTTTCTAAGGCCCACTTGACTTTGCATTCCAGGATGTCTGACTCTAGGTGAGTGATCACACCATCATGATTATCTGGGTCATGAAGATCTTTTTTGTATAGTTCTTCTGTGTATTCTTGCCACCTCTTCTTAATATCTTCTGCTTCTGTTAGGTCCATACCATTTCTGTCCTTTATTGTGACCATCTTTGCATAAAATGTTCCCTTGGTGTATATACACACACACACACACACACATATATAAAACATATATGTGTATATACATATATATATACACACACACACACACACACACAGAGGGCTTCCCTTGTGGCTCGGCTGGTAAAGAATCTGCCTGCAATGCAGGAGACCTGGATTCAGTCCCTGGTTTGGGAAGGTCCCCTGGAGAAGGGAGAGGGTACCCACTCCAGTATTCTGGTCTAGGAATTCCATGGACTGTACAGAGTCGGACACGACTGAAGGACTTTCACTTCACTTCATCTCATATGTGTGCAGACACACACACGTTCCTGTGGTGTACAGTCACAGTGCACACTCACTGTGGCACACACACACGCGTTCCCTTGGTGTACAGTCACAGTGCACACTGTCACAGTGCACACTCACTGTGGCCCTCAGCAAGCCAGCGGCATGCCCACGGGTGCCCTGACAGTTCTGACATCAATCATCAAAGACCGAAACGTGGGCTGCGGCCCATTTCCTGGAAATCTCCACTGTTTCCCCCAAATAGTTAGAATAATCCCCACCCCTTATTACTACTCCATGAAATCACCCAGCCCATAAAAGCCAGCCACTGCATATTTCGAGGCCACTCTCACCTTCTGAGATGGCCCACACTCTGCCAGTGGAGAGTGTTTCTTTTTGAATAAATCGATTTCCTACTTCATCTCTCACTGAATTCTTTCTGAGATGAGAGATCAAGAACCCAAGCTGCATTAACTCCTGAAACCAGGTGTGAGATCTCAGTTAAAGGACGAGTTTGGGCCATGTTTGAGTCCCAGCCTTATGGGTTCAAATCCCAATCTGAGTTCAGGACAACACACAACACCACGGCCGCCCGTCTCCAGTGACCGTAGCCCCGCTTGTGAGAGCCCACTGTTGCCCCTTGGATCTCGTCAGCCTTGGCCCTGCCTCACCTGAGGCTGAGGACCCCAGCTCCCCACGTCCGTCCTTCCAGCCCGCTCCCCACGTCCGTCCTTCCAGCCCGCTCCCCACGTCCGTCCTTCCAGCCCGCTCCCCACGTCCGTCCTTCCAGCCTGCCTTGAGTTCATCTCACATCTGCGTTGTCACCTACTCTCCTGCCGTTTCCTGTCTTCACGTCTTAGTCACCAGCCTAGAACACCCATCCTTCACGCTAATCCTGCCCTTGCTCCTGTTGATACCGAAAGCTCTGCCTCTGTGCACTGGTCCCAAATTGAACCCCAGAGATAGAGTTTTGGGTGAAGTAGAAAAGAATAGCTTTAGCAGGCAGAGGGGGACACATGGGCTCCTGCCCTGAAACCTGTGTGCCCCCACCCTGGGGCAAATTGATGAGGAATTTGATAGTGATGGTTCAAAGGCAGGGTTGCTAACAAGGATCAGGCTGTGTGCAGGCCCCGCACTCAAGTGGGAGAATCTGCCTGCCAACGCAGGAGATGCAGGTTTGATCCCTGGGTCAGGAAGATCCCCTGGAGGAGGGCATGGCAATCCCCTCCAGTGTTCCTGCCTGGAAAATCCCATGGACAGAGGAGCCTGCTGGGCTGCGGTCCACAGGGTCACACAGTCAGACACGACTGAGGAAGCTGAGCACAGGTACCGGTGGGTCTCCCGATGAGCCTCTCTGGTTCTCAAGGTTATCAAACTGCAGCCTTCTCTGGAATGAAGATGCTAACATCTGCCATTTGTTTGGGGTTTAAGAGGTCAAAGATCCTCTTCTGTGTATCTCTTCAGGTGGAACCAGGACCCTGCTCAAGCCTTCACTATTGTATCTCGGCTGCTCCTCCCTTGTCTCCACATCCCTGCCCTTCCCTGATTAGCAACTGTCTGAAAGACTTCCATGCCCAGGATCCCCGTGGGGTCTACGGGGTGGGGTTTCGGTGGACATCACATTCCCCTAGTGGGGGGACTTTGTCCGAACACAATTGCTGGGCCCCAGCCTAGTGTTTCTGAGTCATGAGGTCATCAGGGGCAGGGGGGTGGGGGTGCCATGAGGATCTGAATATCCACCCCGTTCAGGTGCTGCTTGCTGGTCCAGCCACCACTCTGAAGCTAGATTCTGTTGCAGTAACAAAGTCACCCTAAGCTCTCATTCCTTTCCTTCCTCCCACACACAGTCTTACATGGGTTAGATCAGATCAGATCAGATCAGTCACTCAGTTGTGTCCGACTCTTTGCGACCCCATGAATTGCAGCACGCCAGGCCTCCCTGTCCATCACCAACTCCCGGAGTTCACTCAGACTCACGTCCATCGAGTCAGTGATGCCATCCAGCCATCTCATCCTCTGTCGTCCTCTTCTCCTCCTGCCCCCAATCCCTCCCAGCATCAGAGTCTTTTCCAATGAGTCAACTCTTTGCATGAGGTGGCCAAAGTACTGGAGTTTCAGCTTTAGCATCATTCCTTCCAAAGAAATCCCAGGGCTGATCTCCTTCAGAATGGACTGGTTGGATCTCCTTGCAGTCCAAGGGACTCTCAAGAGTCTTCTCCAACACCATAGTTCAAAAGCATCAATTCTTTTTTTTTTTTAAACAGTGGATGAGCTGTGCACATTTCTGGGGCCTCTCTGGGTGGAGGGGATCCAAGTTCTGTCCACCTTCTCCCCTGAGTGGCCTGTCACTGGGCGTTCTGGGAGGGTGGCAGCACTTCGCGCAGCAGCCCTTCCAGGGTGGCCTGGTACTTTTCCAGCTGCCTGGAGTTCATCCTCATTCCAATTTCCACAGGAGCAGTCAGCTGGGGCCAGAGCCTGAGACCAGCCAGGAGGGAGGAGGGTCACCTCCAAAAGCATCAATTCTTCGGCACTCAGCCTTCTTCACAGTCCAACTCTCACATCCATACATGACTGTCACGTGAGTGTATGTTCCTCAGTTCTTTGTCTCGTCACAACAAAGATTTGGAGCGACGGACATTAAAGCCCTCGGTGTGTCACAGCTCTTGGGTCTTGGACAAACCATGCTACAGCTCTTAGGCAAATCAGTGTTACAGCTCCATTGTATTTAGAAGATAGCAGGAGAATCCAAGACTCAAAGAGAACAGAGTGGAGGAGTGCGTGGGGAAGGAGGTGGCGGGGGGAGAGAGAGAGAGAGAGCGCGCGCGTGCGCACGCACGCGGGAGAGAGAGTCCCTGAGAAAGCACTTTGGCTCCTCCTTTTATATGTTTTTCCCTCCACCTGGGCCTGCCCTATGCAAACTGGGCTTAGCCAGGAGTGCTGTTTGTTCTGCCTTAAGTCTTCACTCTGGTCCTCGGACCTTCCTTTGACCTTCCTTGTCTTTTAGCCACCACCATTTTGGACTCCTTTTCCCTATTCTGCCTATCTAACATTCCCCCCTCAAGAGATGGGAGGCCCAATTCTTTGGGAATAGGGGCGTCGAGGTCTTTCTGGCTACTTCCTGCTGAACTGGGGCAGCGAGGGGTATTGGGCCTCCCCCTCTTGCTAGTCTCAATCCTCAGAGTCCTTATAGCGGTGTCCAAGGGTGTGTGATATCTTCCGTGGTCAGCTGTAGTTTTATATCTTTGTTGAACTGGCACTGCATGTTGTAGCTGGTTGACCTGGGCAGAGACAAAACAGGTTAGACGATTGACAGTACATGGAATAATCATAGGCATCATCGATATAGCATAACGAGGACTAGTAGGGACACTGGTCAATTTTAAATGCACATCGCCAGGATGGCTCAAGTCCCTCCTTGCTCAGGGATCAGAAGATCTATCTCCTGTCTGTTTTGGAGTACAGTCTCTGTCAAGCTGTGTTGGCTCCTTAGAGTTATCCTGAGAAATCTTATCCCCAGAAACCAGATTTTGGGGGTGTTCATTAGAATGGCACTCACTGGTAGTTCTGAATAGGTATCTGAGATCTCCCAGGGACTCAGAGGTGTATTGAGTGTCCTCTTCTGTTTTCTTCCACAGCTTGACTCGTGAATAGTGAATCCAGGAGTCACGTCCTGGTACCTTGACTGCTGTGGGGGTAGAAAGTATTACAGGGTAGGGGCCCTTCCATGTGGGCTGGAGTTGAGCCTTTGGGGACCCATCTTTCCAGACTTTAATTAGGACTTGAGTTCCTGGAGCATATAGTGGTGACTCTTTAGATAATCTTTTGGGTCCTGGTTCATACCCCACAAGCGTATATCCTGGTGGAATTGCCCAGTGGCCATGGTATAAGACCGGAGGGTCTGAGCCTCTGGATCTAGGAAGAGGTCATTGACATAAACAAAAGGTCTCCCATATAGCATCTCATAAGGACTAAGACCAACCTGTTCCTTAGGGGCAATGCGGGTGCAGAGGAGAGCTATTGGTAAAGCCTCCTTCCATCCCAGGGAGGTCTCCTGGGTTATCTTTTTTATCGATGATTTTAAGAATTGATTGGCTCTTTCTACTTTTCCTGAAGATTGAGGCCTCCAGGCACAGTGGAGATAATAAGTAATGCCCAATGCTTTCGAGACCCCTTGGGTGACCTTAGAAGGAAATGATGTCCCATTGTCACTTTGGAATGACCTGGGAAGACCAAATCTTGGAATGATTTCATGGAGCAGTTTTTTTACCATCTCCTTGGCCTTCTCAGTCCAGGTGGGAAAGCCTTCAATCCATCCTGTGAATGTTTCTATCATGACTAACAGGTATTTATACCCTTGAGAAACTGGCATCTGGGTGAAGTCCATCTGCCAGTCCTCTCCTGGGTAGGTCCCATGCCGTTGGATGGGCTGGGCCAGCTGGGGTCTTCAAGCTCCTTGGGGGTTGTTTAATTGGCAAGTGGGACAAGAGAAGACTACTTGCCTTATAGTAATTTGGAGGCCTGTTCCTCTGAAGGACCTTTCTAGTCATCTCTGGAGGGCCTTTTCTCCTAAATGAGTGGTGGCATGTAAGGAGTTAACCAGCTTACATTGGAGGCTTCCAGGCAGGAAAAGGAGCCCCTCCTTTCGGAACCACCCCGTATGATCCTCTTGAAAGCCCTCACTCTTAGCTTTAAGAGTCTCACCTTCAGTATATGAAGGAGTTTCTGGCAGACTAGTCTGTGGAACTAAGGTGGCAATCCCTATTAGGTCATGGTTCTGTAATGCTGCTCTCCTAGCTGCCTGACCAGCTGCTTGGTTCCGTCGTGCCACTTCCGTGCTCCCTTTTTGGTGTCCTTTACAGTGGGAGACTGAAACCTCAGTGGGCAGGTGGACTGCCTCCAAGAGCCTAAGGATTTGATCACCATATTTGATTGGGGACCCTTGGGTGGTCAAGTGGCCCCTTTCTTTCCAAACAGCCGCATGTGCATGTAGCACCAGAAAGGCATACTTGGAGTCAGTGTAAATGGCTGTTCTTTTTCCGTTTCCCAGCTCTAAAGCTCGAGTCAGGGCTACGAGCTCAGCTAATTGGGCTGAAGTATCTGGTGGCAGAGGCTTAGCTTCTATGGTCTCAAAATTGGAGACGACTGCATACCCGGCTCCTCTTTTTCCATCCAAGACAAAGCTGCTCCCATCAGTGTGCCAGACTTCCTCAGGATTGGTCAGAGGATCTTCTGACAATCCCTCGCAGGGTTTTGTCCAGTGGTCCAAGGTTTCTAGACAAGAGTGAAAGGGGAGAGAGCCCTCGGGGGTAGGGAGGAGGGGGGCTGGGTTAAGAACCTCACAGGGGGATATAGTGAGGCCTGGATTTTCCATCAGCATGACTTGATATCTGAGGATTCTTTGATCAGACATCCATAAGTGGCCTCTCCCATTTAGGAGTTGTTTTACTTGGTGGCTGGTAAAAATTGTTAGTTTGCCCCCAAAGGAGAGTTTTAAAGCATCTTCTATCATGATTGCAATAGCTGCAAGATTTCGAAGGCAGGGAGGCCAACCTCGGGAAGTTGGATCAAGCCTCTTGGATAAGTAAGCTACAGGCTGGGGCTCAGATCCCAACCTCTGAGTTAACACTCCCAAGGCTGTTCCCTCTCTTTCATGGACATAAACTTGGAATGCTTTTTCTGGGTCTGGCAACCTCAAGGCAGGTGCCTGAGTTAAGACCTGTTTTAGTGTAGCCTCTGCCTCCTTTTGAGGCGTTCCCCACATCAGTGGGATTGAATCATCTCGTCCCTTTAAGCTTTCATATAAGGGCGGGGCAATTAGACCATAGTTGGATATCCAGATTCTACAATAACCAGTTAGCCCCAGGAAAGCTCGCAGTTGTTTTCAAGTCGTAGGGGAGGGCAACTGGAGGATTCCGTGTACCCGATCAGAGGACAGCCTCCTGGACCCGTGTGTAATCTGAACTCCCAGGTAAGTGGCCTTTGTCTCGACCATCTGTGCCTTAGCACGGGAGACTTTATATCCCCTTTCTGCCAAGAAGTTTAGAACCTGAATTGCATGTTGTTGGGCGCTTTTCTCATCTGGAGAGCAGATCAGTAGGTCATCTACGTATTGTAATATTTTCCCATTAGGTCCCAGGTCCAGATCTAGGAGATCCTGGCTATGGGCTGTCCAAACAAGTGGGGGCTATCTCTGAACCCCTGAGGTAATACTGTCCAAGTCATCTGTTGGTGTTTTTCTCCTGGGGCCTCCCACTCAAAGGCAAAGAGGTATTGAGATTCTTTAGCCAGTGGTATGCAAAAAAATGCATCTTTGAGATCCAAGACTATAAACCACTTGGCACTGGGTGGGATTTCTCCCAAGATTACATAGGGATTGGGTACTGTGGGATGGAGGGGGACGACAGCTTCATTTATGATCCGGAGATCTTGAACCAGTCGCCAGGTTCCGTCTTTTTTCTTTACTGAGAGGATTGGGGTGTTACATGGCGAACTGGTGGGGACCAGTAGCCCACAAGCAAGGAATTTATTTATTAAAGGCTGTAGTCCCTCCCGAGCCTCTCTTTTGAGAGGGTATTGTTTCCGGTTAGGAAACTGAGTGGGATCTCGGAGGACAATGATGACCGGTTCAGCTTGGTGGGCTCGTCCAGGAATCCCCTGGTCCCACACCTGGGGGTTGATTTTGTCTTCCCATAGTTTTTGATCCCTCTCTATTGAAGGTGTATTGGGTTCTTCAGTAGTAACCAGGAGCTGTAGAGCTCTAGGGGCTGGAAAACTTCCCATCACAAGGGTGGTCCCCAGTTTAGTGAGTGTATCTCTTCCCAACAAGGGAGTAGGACACTCAGGGACCACCAGAAACTGGTGGGAAAATATTTGTCCATCCCAGCAACAAAGAAGTGCTCGGGTGAATCTTTTAGTAGTTGCTTTTCCTGTAGCACCCAAAACGGTACAGGTTTGGGAGGAGAAGGCTCCCGAGTAGGAGATCAAGACAGAGTAGGGAGCCCCTGTGTCAACCAAGAAATTCTCGGACCTACCTGCCACATCAGTTGCACCCTTGGCTCCAGCCCGTGATGGTTATCTGTGACAGCAGGCTGGCTGGAGCGGGCCACTTCAGTCCTCTTGAACCATCGTGAGGGTAGGCTTGGCGCTTGACCTTGAGGCTCTTGGGTCCCGAGGGCAGAGTGCCGCCCAATGTCCCAGTCGATGGCATTTGTGGCAAGCCGTTCTAGGAGACTTGTCACGGTTTGGACACTCTTTGGCCCAATGCCCCGCCTGTCTACAGATCAGGCATCTGTCTCGTGCCTTGTCCTTCAAGGACTCGGGGTTTGCAATAGGGCTTCTCTGGAGGGCAGCCAGCATCTGGACATGCCTTGTCTCTTTCTTTCTCTCCTTCTCCTGGGCCTTGGCCTCCTTCTCCTGTTCTCTGTTATAAAAGGTATTGGTGGCTGTCTGGACCATCTCATCTAAAGAGGCAGCAGGGTCCTGCTGTTGTAGCTGCTGTAACTTAATTCTGATATCTGATGCACACTGGGACAGGAATTTGTCCTTTAAAATCACCCGTCCCTTGTAAGAGTCTAAATCCAGGTTGGTAAACTTCTGAGTGCCTCTTTAGCCTCTCCAGAAAGGCAGTGGGGTTCTCATTGGGCTCCTGAGTTATTGCTGAGACTGGGCACAGTCCCGCAAGTAATAGGCTCTTTTTATGTTTCCATGGGTGGACTTCCTTAGGGGTGAGTCTTTCTGAAGCTTATCCTACCCAGAACTGTTGCAACCTGAGAGCCAGGCGTCCCCGGGTCAGGGTGCAGATCCCCAGGCAGGCTGAGGCGTGACAGCCTCCTAGAGATCGAATCCCCGGGCAGGTCGAGGCATGACGGCTTCCCGAGGATTGGGTCCCTGGGCAGGTCGAGGCGTGACGGCCTCCTTGGACCCCTGGGACTAGAGGATCCCCGAACAGGTTGAGGCGTGACAACCTCTCGAAGACCGATCCCTAGGCAGGTCAAGGCGTGATGACCTCCTGGGACCCTCCGGACTGGAGTTTGGGCGTCCCCAAGATCTCCAGTGTGCCCAGTATTGGGTAGGATTAGGGGGTTGGATATTATAGAGTATTTCCCTCCCAAGGCCAGCTATTTTCTGGTTGTCTCTCCAGAAGATTGTAGAAACCTTGTGGGTCTGAATGGGGCTCAGGAAAAGAGCATGAAACAGGAAGGAAGGGGGCAGAGCACAACCTTTGAAAAGAATGACATAGCACAAGGGTATAATGTAAACCAATTAAAATCAGTTGGGTCCAAGATGACAAGTCAAATTCAAGTAAACCTTAATCTATAAGCCAACAGACACACCCAGAGGTGGCAGGACAGCTCCAAGGCACAAGGTCAGAAGAGGGAGGAGTGGGTGGTTCCCCAATGGCTGGGATGGTCCTCTCGCTCATTAGCATATGAATTCCATCCCCTCTCAAAACCTAGCCAGGCCTAATTCCATGGCCCCAGCCCTTGCCCTCGGCAATGGTTCACACCCTGAAGGGTGGCTTCTCTCTGGATCCTAACAAATCCACCTCTTATCACTTTGTCTCTCAATGAATTTTTGCAATGAGGCATCAGAGCCTGAGTTTCACTAGTTTTGACCGGGCTTGAGTCCCGGGAGAGAGCTGAAGGACAGGAGGAAAAAGCAGTGGGGAAAACGTACCAAGGAATCCCCTTCATAGCCCGCCGGAAGATTTGCTAAATATCTGACCGGTGCTCACAGTTTCATTGGTCTGATCTTTGGCACAGAGAAGAGAAAGGACAGAAGAACCCCCACCGGCTTGGGTAACAGCTACTGGGGCTCAGCAGATAGCGCCTTTGGGACATGCTGAGGAGCAGCCTCTCCAGAGTCTCTCAATTGTGCCCCTGCCGCCCGCCTGTTAGCGGGAGGTTCGAGGAAACAAGAAACGAGAGATTGTAAAGGTCCCTCCAGCCATAGGAGCGAGGACCTCTTACCTTAACCAGAGGCCTTCTGGAATCTGAGACTGGGCCACGTGAGCTTTCTGCTGAGTTCGTTTTTCACTGTCCCGGTTTCCAGCACGATGGGCCTTCCCCTGCGCTGGGTTTCTTCGCCTTCCGCTTCTAGCGCGGGAGTTTCGCTGAGTTGGGCTCCTGCTGTGCTTGGCCTATTCCACGCAGAGGTTGTTTCAGCCAGGTTAAATCCGAGTCACGGCACTTTTCCGATGAGTCAACTCTTCGCATTAGGTGGCCAAAGTACTGGAGTTTCAGCTTTAGCATCATTCCTTCCAAAGAAATCCCAGGGCTGATCTCCTTCAGAATGGACTGGTTGGATCTCCTTGCAGTCTAAGGGACTCTCAAGATTCTTCAACACCACCGTTCAAAAGCATCAGTTCTTTGGCACTCAGGTTTCTTCACAGTCCAACTCTCACATCCGTACATGACCACAGGAAAAACCATAGCCTTGACTAGACGGACCTTTGTTGGCAAAGTAATGTCTCTGCTTTTGAACATGCTATCTAGCTTGGTCATAACTTTCCTTCCAAGGAGTAAGCGTCATTTAAATTCATGGCTACAGTCACCATCTGCAGTGATTTTGGAGCCCCAGAAAATAAAGTCTGACACTGTTTCCACTGTTTCCCCATCTATTTCCCATGAAGTGATGGGACTGGATGCCATGATCTTCGTTTTCTGAATTTTGAGCTTTAAGCCAACTTTTTCACTCTCCACTTCACTTTCATCAAGAGGCTTTTTAGTTGCTCTTCACTTTCTGCCATAAGGGTGGTGTCATCTGCATATCTGAGGTTGTTGATATTTCTCCCGGCAATCTTGATTCCAGCTTGTGTTTCTTCCAGTCCAGCATTTCTCATGATGTACTCTGCATATAAGTTAAATAAGCAGGGTGACAATATACAGCCTTGACGTACTCCTTTTCCTATTTGGAACCAGTCTGTTGTTCCATGTCCAGTTCTAACTGTTGCTTCCTGACCTGCATACAAATTTCTCAACAGGCAGATCAGGTGGTCTGGTATTCCCATCTCTTTCAGAATTGTTCACAGTTTATTGTGATCCACACAGTCAAAGGCTTTGGCATAGTCAATAAAGCAGAAATAGATGTTTTTCTGGAACTCTCTTGCTTTTTCCATGATCCAGCGGATGTTGGCAATTTGATCTCTGGTTCCTCTGCCTTTTCTAAAACCACCTTGAGCATCAGGAAGTTCACGGTTCACGTACTGCTGAAGCCTGGCTTGGAGAATTTTGAGCATTATTTTACTAGCGTGTGAGATGAGTGCAATTGTGTGGTAGTTTGAGCATTCTTTGGCGTTGCCTTTCTTTGGGATTGGAATGAAAACTGCCTTTTCCAGTCTTGTGGCCACTGCTGAGTTTTCCAAATTTGCTGGCATATTGAGTGCAGCACTTTCACAGCATCATCTTTCAGGATTTGGAATAGCTCAACTGGAATTCCATCACCTCCACTAGCTTTGTTCGTAGTGATGCTTTCTAAGGCCCACTTGACTTCACATTCCAGAATGTCTGGCTCTGGGTGAGTGATCACACCATCATGATTATCTGGGTCCTGAAGATCTTTTTTGTATAGTTCTTCTGTGTATTCTTGCCATCTCTTCTTAATATCTTCTGCTTCTGTTAGGTCCATACCATTTCTGTCCTTTATCGAGCCCATCTTTGCATGAAATGTTCCTTTGGTATCTCTGATTTTCTCGAAGAGATCTCTAGTCTTTCCCATTCTGTTGTTTTCCTCTATTTCTTTGCATTGATCGCTGAAGAAGGCTTTCTTATCTCTTCTTGCTATTCTTTGGAACTCTGCATTCAGATGTTTATATCTTTCCTTTTCTCCTTTGCTTTTCGCTTCTCTTCTTTTCACAGCTATTTGTAAGGCCTCCCCAGACAGCCATTTTGCTTTTTTTGCATTTCTTTTCCATGGGGATGGTCTTGATCCCTGTTTCCTGTACAGTGTCACGAACCTCATTCCATAGTTCATCAGGCACTCTATCTATCAGATCTAGGCCCTTAAATCTATTTCTCACTTCCACTGTATAATCAGAAGGGATTTGATTTAGGTCATACCTGAATGGTCTAGTGGTTTTCCCTACTTTCTTCAATTTCAGTCTGAATTGGGCAATAAGGAATTCATGGTCTGAGCCACAGTCAGCTCCTGGTCTTGTTTTTGGTGACTGTATAGAGCTTCTCCATCTTTGGCTGCAAAGAATATAATTAATCTGATTTCGGTGTTGACCATCTGGTGATGTCCATGTATAGAGTCTTCTCTTGTGTTGTTGGAAGAGAGTGTTTGTTATGACCAGTGCATTTTCTTGGCAAAACTCTATTAGCCTTTGCCCTGCTTCATTCTGTATTCCAAGGCCAAATTTGCCTGTTACTCCAGGTGTTTCTTGACTTCCTACTTTTGCATTCCCGTCACCTATAATGAAAAGGACATCTTTTTTGGGTGTTAGTTCTAAAAGGTCTTGTAGGTCTTCATAGAACCTTTCAACTTCAGCTTCTTCAGTGTTACTGGTTGGGGCATAGACTTGGATTACTGTGATATTGAATGGTTTGCCTTGGAAACGAACAGAGATCATTCTGTTGTTTTTGAGATTGCATCCAAGTACTGCATTTCGGACTCTTTTGTTGACCATGATGGCTACTCCATTTCTTCTGAGGGGTTCCTGCCCACAATAGTAGATTTAATGGTCATCTGAGTTAAATTCACCCATTCCAGTCCATTTCAGTTCGCTGATTCCTAGAATGTCGACATTCACTCTTGCCATCTCTTGTTTGACCACTTCCAATTTGCCTTGATTCATGGACCTGACATTCCAGGTTCCTATGCAATATTGCTCTTTACAGCATCGGACCTTGCTTCTATCACCAGTCACATCCACAGCTGGGTATTGTTTTTGCTTTGGCTCCATCCTTTCATTCTTTCTGGAGTTATTTCTCCACTGATCTCCAGTAGCATATTGGGCACCTACTGACCTGGGGAGTTTCTCTTTCAGTATCCTATCATTATGCCTTTTCATACTGTTCATGGGGTTCTCAAGGCAAGAATACTGAAGTGGTTTGCCATTCCCGTCTCCAGTGGACCACATTCTGTCAGATCTCTCCACCAGCTCTTCCTCATCTTCTGTTTTTTGGAAACTTGTGGCCTCCAAGGTCACCTTGAAAGGGGGGACCAGGTGGGAAGTAGCTTGCTTCCCTCCCCCTGCAATCCCACTGGTCAGAACACAGTCACGTGACCCCAAGTGCCCGTATTGGATGTGGGGGATGGCAGTCTTTCTGTTTGCCCAGCACCTAGCCTTACCTCTTCCCACAGGGCCGCCTGCCCACCAGATGACTTCTCACACACAGAACACATCCCCGCCTGCCCTACCTGTGGCTATGGCCATGCCAGGTCCAGGCCACCAGCTGGTGACATGTCAGGTTGGCATGTGCCTCCTCTTGGTCCTGCAGCTTTTGACTTGAAAAGTTGGCATCGTGTTGGTGTCCCCAGACCCTCAGCCTTGTCTGTGCCCACACTTCTGCTGTGGGACCTGGGGACACCCTCAGTCTTGCCTGTGCACACACTTCTGCTGTGGGACCTGGGGGTGCCTGCCCACTGTCGCTGGGGAGTTTTGCCGTTGACTCTAGTCTTAGTCATATGACTCACTCTTGTTCTCATCAAGATGACGCAGCCAGGCCAGCCTTCTCAAGGATGAGGCACAGGTGGCATGGAGCCAGGTCTGGGGACAGCAGCCAATGCCCGGACAGGGCCGTGAGCCCAGGCAGTCTGAGCCCTGCTTCAGGCGCTGCAGAGCGCGCCGCCTGGCGTCCGGGCGACCTGTTGGGTAGTTGCTCATTTTAGTGTTCTGCTGTGACAACAGTCAAAACCTTTTCCCGTATTAGTCACGTAGGCCAGGTTGTGCTGTGGTGACAAATAGGCTCCAGACCTGAGATGACGTGACCTGAGATGACGTGGCCCCGGCTTAGCAGACAGGCTGCTGGTGTTACCAAACCAGACCTGCGTCCACCTGCCTGTGTGCAGTCCGGCCAGTCTATGCACACTGAGTCATGGTGGAGGAAAGAGCGGAGGCTATTGCAGGCTCCAAGCAAGGAGTACAGGCGGCTGGTGCTCAAAAGGCCGAAGTCCCCGGAGGGTTCCAGGGTGAGGGAGGGGATTGTGGGGAGGGTGATCGCTTGTGGATACTCTTCCGATTGGTTGGTGGTGAGGTAACTGGGAGTCAGCATCATCAACCTTTTGGTTCCAACGGGTCTGGGGTCTCCATGCAGGTGGGCAGCACACAATTAACTTCCTCCACCTGGTGGGGGCTTGTGGGTTTAGTCACTCTGTTGTGTCCGACTCTTTGTGATTCCTTGGACTGTAGCCCGCCAGACTCCTCTGTCCATGGAATTCTCCAGGCAAGAATACTGAAGTGGGTTGCCATTTCCTTCTTCAGGGGATCTTCCCGACCCAGAGATTGAACCCAGGTCTCCTGTGTTGCAGGTGGATTCTTTACCATCTGAGCCACAGGGAAGCTCAGTATCTGCAAAACAGCTCAAAGGATATGGCTCAGCCCTGGAGGAGGAACTAAAGGTCCTTGACTCTGTTTAGTGGCTAAACTATTATTATTTTGTCTTATTTGACTTTTTTCTTTGTTTCTACATTTTCTCGTTTCTCTGATTAAATTTATCCTTTGACTAAAGTTTCTCTACAGATAAAAGGCAGGTGGAGGACATTGGCGGGGTGGGGGGGGTTCTGTTGTGGGAAGCCCCCTCGGGTCCTGCTCAGTTACAGTGGCTGTGAGAGCAGAGGCTGGAGCTATGGTTCACGTGATGCCGGGGCATTGAGTAAAGAACACTTCGTGGTCACTTTGCAAGTGGACCGCGAGGAGACTGAGCCAAAAGCCAAGGGTGAAAGTTGGAAACAGAATGCTGCGTGTGTGTTAGGGTGCTGTGTGTGTGTGTTGGTCGCTGTGTGTGTGTATTAGGGTGCTGTGTGTGTTGCTTGCTGTTGGCCTTGTGTGTTCGAGGAAGAGGTGGGATCAAGAAGGTCCACTCTGCAAACAGAAATGAAAATGAATATGAGCACACGTTGCAGAAAGGAAAGTGAATATGAAAACATATTCAGAAATTCAGAACTTGGCAAAGTCAAAGCTTGGTAACAGAGGCCCAGGAGAACGTCTGAGCTGGGGCAAGCGGAGCAAAGGTCAGAGCAAGGTTCAGACCTGTGTATCGAGCCTGAGGGCCCAGGTGGCTGCTGCCAGGGCAGAGAAGTGGGAGTGCACACGGCCCCACACGCACTCAAGGCTGTGTCAGCAGCTGGTGGCACATCTGACGTGGGTTGGCAGCCGTCCTCCACCTGCAGCTTGGCCGACGGGACAGGTGGCCTTTGGGGTTGTGGGCAAGGGGGCGGGAGGGCCAGGCCTGGGTGGTGGGGTGTGTATGTCCCGCCCGCCCACCTGCACCAGCCTGGAAGGGAGAGGGCGCCGTGCACACCCGTGTCTCCTGTCCGTCCTCCTTTTGTCACAGCCTCACACTCCTCCAGTCTGAGGCCACAGCTGACCCGCCACCCCTCCCCGGACTGGACGTTCAGGCGTGCTCGTTCCTGGCACAGGGCCCCACACCTCCCAGCAGCTGGACATTTGGTTTCTTCTGCTTGGAACGCCACCCTCCTCAACACGCACATACACATGCAAGCATAGCCATATGTCCACACATATGCATACAAAGCCACACGTACCCATGCACACCCCGTGTGCATACATGCCTGTGTGCACACATGCAGCCCACTGACGTGCACACACACGTGTGTTCACACACGCACGCCAACGTGCACACACACACTCACACTCTTCTCCCCTGGCCTTTTGGGCCTCAGCCTGGAGCTTGCCCACCAGCTGGGCTGAGACCCCCGCAGCACCCACCATGGGCCCACCCCAGCCCTGTCTTCCTTCCTCCACGTCCCTGGCGGGTCTTCCTCCGTCACTGCTGGTGTTGCCGGCTCTGAGCTGGGCCCTGGTGCCCGCGTGGGCTCTGTGGGCTTTGGTGCCGTGGGCAGAGGGGGGCCCGGCTGAGTGCACGGGAGTGAGACAGACCGTGGCCTCCAAGCTGGTGTGCGGGGTCAGGACTGACCCTGGGGACCCTGGGCCCCCTCCGTGGAGGCTGTGAAGGAACCCCCAGGCTGGGCCACACGTGCTGGACTCGAGAGTGAGCTCACGGCCCGGAGCTGCTGCCACTTGGGCACCAGGCCGCCTGGGGGGGGCGGGGCTTGGGGGACCCCAGTCCCAGCTTTACTGGAGCCTTCAGCTCTGAGGCTGAGGGCAGGACACAGGCAGCAGCCGGCGGGTCCGGGGTTCTGATCCTGAGCAGCCCAGTGGCTGTTCTCTGGTGCCGCCGGGGCCCCCACCCAACTCCAGCCTCTTTGTGTCAGGATCCTTGCAGCCTGGAAGAGACTTGGGCCTGGGTGTGGGGGGGGTGTTCCCTGAAGCTGCCAGTGGGTGGCAAGGGGTCCTTGCCCAGCCGCTTGCTGTGGGGATGGGGATGTGAGGGACCCGCAAAGCAGGCTTCAGTCCCCGGGGGCTTCTCAGACCTTGCCCCCTGAGGTCCTTGAGCCCCCAGATGTGTTGGCTCAGACAAGACCCCCAGCCTCGCCGTCCCCAGAGCTGCTCGGAGGTGCTCGACAGCCCTCAGGGAAGGGTGAGGTCTCGGGTGCGGACACCTGGGGCCTGGCTGCGGGGCTGCTGCGTGACCACAGCCCCTGAGGCCTTGCAGGGCCCCTGAGCCAGGACCGGGGCCTCCCTTGCTGCGCTTGTCCCTGGACTGGGGGCTTTCCGTTCTCTCGGGCCAGGAGGGCAGAAGCCACTGGTGCCCACCTGTCCCCCTCCTGCATGATGTGGACTTGAAAGCCCCCTGGTCTGAGCGCCCGAGTGTTTGTCCTCCTGGGTCACTCTGACCGTCTGGAGAGGCGCCGGGGCCTCTGTGGGCCACGGTACAGAGTGTGGGGGGGGGAACCCCTGGTGGGGGCTCCTCAGAGGTTGCCCCTTCCTGCCACCAGCCAGGACCCCAGGGCTGCCCCCGACTGTGTGCATCAGGCTTCCGGCCCCACTGCCCTGCCCCGTGTGAGAGCCGCAGATCGGGAGGGGGGCTGTCCCCGCCTGCTACGGGCCCGTGTCGTCTGTGTCCCCCGAAGCACAGCCTGTGCGCCCCCGGGACAGGAGCCGGTCAGCACCTGGAGGGGAGGGCGGGCACCAAGTGACTTCAGGGACCCATACGGCCCCCGGAGCACAGGGGCCGAGGGCGCTGAGGGGGCGGCCCCGCCTCTGCGTCCTGTCCACATTTGTGAAACTGGGCCGTGTTTTTGCACATACGGAAGGTGTGTCAGTGTGCAGGTGACAAGACGGACAGCAGCACCCCCAGGGTCCCAGCAGGCCATGGCCACCAGTGCACCGCCTTCACCCGCCGGGGTGATCCAGGGCTGGGGGGCTTACTGGTCAGTGCTGAAGAGCCGAGAGGCCGGCAGATGCCCACCGGGAAGGAAGAGGCTCCGGGGGTGGAGCCCAGCAGAGCCTCTGAGCACGGGCTGCCTGCCCGTCTGTCTGCAGGTCTGTCTGCCGCCCTCGAGACTCTGCAAGGAGCCCCTGTGGGGAGATGCGGGTGTGAGGAAGGCCGGGGCACTGGCCCGTTAGCAGGGCCGCATGTGGCTGCGTTTCTGTGAGTGCTGTCGTGCCCGACTCTTTGCGACCCCGTGGACTGCGGCCCCACCAGGCCCCTCTGTCGGTGGAGGAAGGGCAGCCAGAGACCAGACTCCAGACTGTGTGTGGGAATGCGGCCCAGGGCCCAGGCCTGTCCCCGGAGCCCGCAGTGGGGTGAGCGTCCCCGGCTGACCCCAGGCAGGGGGAGGGGGTGCCGACGGTCATGTGGGCAGGACGCAGGGCCAGTCTCCCTGGCACGGACGCGGGGCCTGGAGCCCGCCCTGCACTCTCACCCACGGGACCGTCTCTGTGAAGGCGAGGACTCAGGAGGCCAGGAGTCAGGAACAAGAGAATTTAAAGCCTTTACCCCAAGCAATGAATGGCCGATAGCAATGCCCAGCAACAGCAAGAGGTAACAAGGTGGGACGGGGCGGGTGCGGGAGGGACCGCAGCCCCTGGCTTGCCTGGAAAGATGGACATGATGATCAAAGTCTGGCAAGTTGGATCACGAAAAGACGAAACCAATGAAAAAGCATCAGGAAAGCGAAAGGGGCCTACGAACAGATTCAGCGGGAGATTAAAAGGATGGTGAGAGCGCATTTGACTACCGTGCGGCTTTTTATTCATTTCAGTAAAACTAAGCATGCGAGTATCACACAACCCAGCAATTACACTCTGGGGCATTTCTCCAAAAGAACTGAAAATTTACGCCCACTCAAGACAGTGCGCACAGATGTCCGTAGCAGCGTTGCTTGTCGCAGCCCCTGGTTGGGGGAGGGGGCTGTTCCAACACCACATCCACTTTTCTGAGTCTCTGGACCCCAGTTGGGGGGGGTCCAAGTCTATTCTGACAGCGTCAGCCTGGTTTACTCAGACCCCCAGGTTAAGGACTCAGCCCCACAAGACGGTCCCCACACCTGTACCGAGTCCAGACCGCCTCCAACTATGACGGTGAATAGGGGGTTCCCAACCCCGCCCCCCAGCTTTGATTGTTTCCTAGGACGGCTCACAGAACCCAGGAAGGGGCTTCACTCACTAGCACCTGTTTATTAAAAAAGACACAACTCGGAAACAGCCGGATGGATGCGGTGCTCGGGGGAGGAGGGGAGGGAGGGGAGCCCATGGAGCGTCCGTGGCCTCCTGGGGACACGGCCCTCCTGGCCCCTCCACGGGGCCCCCATCCACACCCCGGCCGCAGGACTGAGCCCCCAGCCGCTCTCCCCGCCCAGGGGTCAAGGGGCGGGGCTGCCAGGGCCAACCCTCTAATCACGCCGGGTCCTTTCGGAGACCAGCGCTCGTCCTGAAAGGACCTGGGGCCCCCAGACACCTGTCGTCCCCTCAGCTCACGAAGCATGCTCATTACTTCACAGATGAAAGGGTCTTATTTAATTAACTCCTTTTTTTTTTTTTTTGCCACTCTGTGCAGGATACGGGATCTTAGTTTCCTGACCAGGGATGGAACCCCATCCTCTGCAGCGGACGTGCAGAGTCCTAGCCACTGGACAGCTAGGGACGTCCCAAGAGATACCACGGACTCTAGCGACTGTGTGTCAAGGGCCAGAACAAAGGCCAAATATTTGTTTTTTTCTTGTATCACAGGCCACTCTCGGGTCACCGACAGGATCCCTTCCAGCAAAACGATGGTAAAATTCACACGGTTTGTGCGCCTCGCTAGAATCAGCGCAGTGCATTGTCACGTCGGGTGGGAACGTCCCCCAGGGCGAGGCTCCTCAGGCCCGCAGGCCCATCTGGTCAGGCTGCAAAGCAGGACTGGCCTTGGCCCGGCGGCCTGACCTCTCAGGCCTCTGGTGAAGCTGAAACGAGGACCAGCGTCGCCGGCCCTGAGCCTCTCTCGGGTGTTGGCGTAACACTGGTTTCCTTTCTCACATCCCAGGACCTGCGGGTTCATCCCGTTGCCCCCAGCTGCTGTTCCTTCTCTCCCTGGTTCCCGGACGAGCTGGTCTAGATTTCAGCTGGAATAGGAGCCCCGAGAATGCCTCCCCTCAGTCCACCCCTCTCTGGGCGAGTGCCGGGCTAGCCACATCTGCTGTCAGCCCAGGTTTGCCAAGCGGGGCAGCACAGCTCCACTGGCCGCTTTAGGCCCGGAGGCGTTCAGGTTTAAAACCACAGTTACATCCCCGGCCTGTGGGTCAGCACAGGGCGCTGGGCTGACCCCCGTGTTACACGGCCGGCTTCCCACCAGTTACCTGTTTACGCATTGTAGTGCGTGGGGTCACAAAAGAGTCGGACAGGACTTAGTGACTAAAAGCAAGTGTATTTATATCAATTCCAGTCGGGGGTGGGGCGGGAGAGAGGTCCAAGAGGGAAGAGCTATACGGTGTATATCACTTCATTGCACAGCAGACACGAACAGAAGATTGCAAAGCAATTCTACTCCAATAAAAAGTGAAATTAAAATTTAAAACACAGTTGCCGTTTCTTGCATAAGAAACCCCCCACTTCTGCCCCTGGTCATTGCAGACTTGCTCTTTTTGGTGTTGCATCAGGTAGGAAAAAACTGAAGTGTTTTGGGGAAGAAAGAACAGGGCCTGCCCCCCGCCCCCAGCCCGGCGGGAATTGCACAATGATGCCAGCGTCCTCTCTGCCCTCGCTGCCCCCGACCCACCCGGGAGACGGAAGTCTCGGTCCAGGGGGGTCGCCGCTGGCCCCCACGTGCGTGCCCCCTCCCGCGTTCTACCCGCTGGTCCCTCGTCCCTCAGATCTGCGCTCCCAGGCTGCACATTCTGGGTCCTACAGAGTTCCTCGTTCGGAAGCCATGGCAGTTGGCTGCCCAGATTGGCGCGACCCACCTCTTCCGGCTTCTCAGGGCTCTGAGTGTGTCTGGGTCAGCCAGACACCATCCGGGCCAAGCGTCTGTTCCCGTCAGGACCCCCGTGCAGACCACGGGCTCCCAGCCTCAGTCTCGCCTGCCGGCTTCCATCGGGGCCTCCCCCCAGCCCTGAGAACTGGCCACATGGCCATCAGACACCCCCGTCTCTTCCCGGGGTGCCATGCCTCTGAGGCTGTGGACCCCATCCCCCTGCAGTGCCCCCACGTCTGCCCACCCCGGGGTCCCAGGTGTATGCCTCAGGTGAGAACCCGGGATCCGCTTGCTGATTCCAGTCGCCTCTGAGCCTGCGACAGGGTTGTGCTGAGGGGCATCGACATGCCTACCTGAGCGCACCCCAGATTCCCACAGAGATTTCCAAGGGGCCGCGTCCTTCACGGATGTCCCTGTAACAGGCCAGGTCCACGGGCCTCCTGCCCGACCAGATGGTCAGGTCTTTGGCTTGCCTACATGTCAGTAAAAACCCAAATGTCAGGACTTCCCCTGCCATCCGGTGCTTCCCCCCGCTTCGAGGAGAGCACATGCCAGCCTGCTCGATGCCAGGCTGAGCTGCGTACAGCTCGGCCAGAGCGGGGCCATCCAGACAAGCTGCTTTCGGTCGGCCAGGGGAGAGCTGCAAGTCGGGCTGCGTCCCAGGGACAGCACGGCCCAGCAGCTCCTCCCGAGGTCAGTCCCGGGGAAGCAGAGGCTCCCTGTGCGGGGTGGGGGGCGGTGGTGGGCCTTGTGTTCCCCAGGCGGCACCACCCTGTAGAAAGCTCACCGGGGCACCTCTGCTACCTTAGAGCTCCACCCCCCGTGTCATCCTGGACGTCGGGGGGATTTCAGGTTTCATGGTCTTTTTTTCTAAATTCATGTGTTTTATTTTGGGGCTGTGCTGGGTCTTCGTTGTTGCATGCCAGCCTCTCTCTGGTTGCCGTGCTCCAGCTTCTCATTGCGGTGACTTCTCTCATTGCGGCTCGCGGGCTCTCGAGCTCAGCCTCAATTGTTGGGGCGCACATGCTTAGTTGCCCTGTGGCCTGTGGGATCTTCCCAGACCAAGGATCAAACCGGCATCTCTAGCATTGAAAAGTGGATTCTTAACCATTGCACTGCCAGGGAAGCCCTTCATGATCATTTTGCGTCCTTCAGCCATCAGGACAGCTCCAGTGGGTGTCTGATAACAAGGCAAACGCAAGCGGGTGTTTGATGACTCCACGCAGATAGAAGTTCTCTCATCTGAGGTCCCGGTGGTCATCACTAGGAGGTGCCCACGGCTGCTGCCCTGAGCTCCTGTCTTGGTTGCACACAGGGCATCGCTCAAGGACCTGCCCGCCTGGCGCCCCAGCTTCTACTCCCTGGTGGGTGGCTCAGGTCATCTCACTGGTTCCCATTCAGCATGTCTGGTGAACACGGCTTGAAGGGCAGAGTTACGAGCTTTACAAGACCAGGCAGGAGAGACATCCCCGAGCCGGACACCACGTCCACCCCATCCCCCAGCACAATCCGGTGGAAGAGGCTCAGTGGCGTCACATAAAGCCTGTCCAAGCATCCCGAGGTTTCTCTGAACTTCGACCTTAATTCCATCGACCCTGACGTTCCTCCCAGTGGCCTCCACTGGGGTCCATCTACAGGGCTTGGTTTCATAATACTAGGCAGGGGACGCATCCCTTATTGCGGCATAATGTCCACATCACAAACCACTAGGTAAAGGGGGCATGGCTGCTGCCCCAAGAGCCGCCCAGACGTCCTCACTGCATCATCCTGCCATGGCCCGTGGCCCTGTGCTCCTCTCACCCGCTGTTCTGACTGTTGGCTTCTCCAGCCCGTGTCGGTCCCACCGTGCGCAGGGCTCTGGCACTGAGGACTCCTGGACCCTGTCTCTCCACCCCTGACCCTGGTGTCCACTCTGCACAAGGCTCTGGGGCCCCAGCAGAGGGCTGAGCTGAGGGACACTGGGGTCCACTCTTACTTTCTTTGTTTATACTTGGAGTACAGTTGATTTATATATACAGCAAAAACAAGACCGGGAGCTGACTGTGGCTCAGGTGAAGAACTCCTTATTGCCAAATTCAGACTTAAATTGAAGAAAGTAGGGAAAACCACTAGACCATCAGGTATGACCTAAATCAAATCCCTTACGATTATACAGTGGAAGTGAGAAATAGACTCAAGGGTTTAGATCTGATAGACAGAATGCGTGAAGAACTATGGACGGAGCTTTGTGACACTGTACAGGAGGCAGGGATCAAGACCATCCCCAAGAAAAAGAAATGCAAAAAAGCAAAATGGTTGTCTGAGGAGGCCTTACAAATAGCTGAGAAAAGAAGAAAAGCTAAAGGCAAAGGAGAAAAGGAAAGATATACCTATCTAAATGCAAGGTTCCAAAGAATAGCAAGAAGAGATAAGAAAGCCTTCCTCAATGATCAATGCAAAGAAATAGAGGAAAACAATAGAATAGGAAAGACTAGAGATCTCTTCAAGAAAACTAGAGATACCAAGGGAAAATTTCATGCAAAGATGGGCTCAATAAAGGACAGAAATGGTATGGACCTAACAGAAGCAGAAGGTATTAAGAAGAGGTGGCAAGAATACACAGAACTGTACAAAAAAGATCTTCAGGACCCAGATAATCATGATGGTGTGATCACACCTAGAGCCAGACATCCTGGAATGTGAAGTCAAGTGGGCCTTAGAAAGCATCACTATGAACAAAGCTAGTGGAGGTGATGGAATACCAGTTGAGCTATTTCAAATCTTAAAAGATGATGCTGTGAAAGTGCTGCCCTCAATATGCCAGCAAATTTGGAAAACTCAGCAGTGGCCACAGGACTGGAAAAAGTCAGTTTTCATTCCAATCCCAAAGAAAGACAATGCCAAAGAATGCTCAAACTACCGCACAATTGCACTCATCTCACACGCTAGTAAAGTAATGCTCAAAATTCTCCAAGCCAGGCTTCAGCCATACATGAACCGTGAACTTCCTGATATTCAAGCTGGTTTTAGAAAAGGCAGAGGAACCAGAGATCAAATTGCCAACATCCGCTGGATCATGGAAAAAGCAAGAGTTCCAGAAAAACATCTACTTCTGCTTTATTGACTATGCAAAAGCCTTTGTGTGGATCACAACAAACTGTGGAAAATTCTGAAAGAGATGGGAATACCAGACGACCTGACCTGCCTCCTGAGAAACCTGTATGCAGGTTAAGAAGCAACAGTTAGAACTGGACATGGAACCACAGACTGGTTCCAAATTGGGAAAGGAGTATGTTAAGGCTGTATATTGTAACCCTGCTTATTTAACTTATATGCAGAGTACATCATGAGAAATGCTGGGCTGGATGAAGCACAAGCTGAAATCAAGATTGCTGGGAGAAATATAAATAATCTCAGATACACAGATGACAGCACCCTTATGGCAGAAAGTGAAGAAGAACTAGAGAGCCTTTGATGAAGGTGAAAGAGGAGAGTGAAAAAGCTGGCTTAAAAGTCAACATTCAGAAAACTAAGATCATGGCATCTGCTCCCATCACTTTATGGCAAATAGATGGGGAAACAGTGGCTGACTTCATTTTGGGGGGGCTCCCAAATCACTGCAGATGGTGACTGCAGCCATGAATTTAAAAGACTCTTGCTCCTTGGAAGAAAAGCTATGACCAACCTAGACAGCATATTAAAAAGCACAGACATTACTTTGCCAACAAAGGTCCATCTAGTCAAAGCTGTGGTTTTTCCAGTAGTCATGTATGGATGTGAGAGCTGGACCAAAAGAAAGCTGAGGGCCAAAGAACTGATGCTTTTGAACTGTGGTGTTGGAGAAGACTCTTGAGAGTCCCTTGGACTGCCAAGAGATGCAACCAGCCCATTCTGAAGGAGATCAATCCTGGGATTTCTTTGGAAGGACTGATGCTAAAGGTGAAACTCTGATTCTTTGGCCACCTGATGAGAAGAACCGACTCACTGGAAAAGACCCTGATGCTGGGAGGGATTGGGGGCAGGAGGAGAAGGGGACGACAGAGGATGAGATGGCTGGATGGCATCACTGGCTTGATGGACGTGAGTTTGAGTGAGTTCTGGGAGTTGGTGATGGACGGGAAGCCTGGTTTGCTGCAGTCCGTGGGGTCGCAGAGTCGGACACGACTGAGCGACCGAGCTGAGCTGAGCTGCTCTGTGTGCGGTGCTGTGTCGGCTGCGGTGTGCTGCGCAGTGCACCGGTTTCACGTATACACGTGCCCCCCCTTTCAGACTCTTTTCCCATATAGTTCATTACAGAGTTTTGAGTAGAGTTTCCTGTGCTATACTCATTATTAGTTATCTATTTTATATTATTATTATCTTATTAGTTATCTATTTTGTATATGAAATGTGTTGTTGGAGAAGACTCTTGAGAGAGCCCCTTGGACAGCAAGATCAAGCTGATCGATCCTGAAGGAAGTCAGTCCTGAATATTCATTGCAAGGACTGAGGCTGAAGCTCCAATACTTTGGCCACCTGATGTGAAGAGCTGACTCACTGGGCAAGACCCTGATTCTGGGAAAGACTGAGGGCAGGAGGAGAAGGGGGCCACAGAAGATGAGATGGTTAGATAGCGTCACCAACTCAATGGACATAAATTTTACCAAAGCCTGGGAGATAGTGAAGGACAGGGAAGCCTGGCGTGCTGCAGTCCGTGGGGTCACAAAGAGTCAGACGCGACCGAGCGACGGAGCAACAGCAGCAAATGCAGTGGTGTGTCTGTGTGAATCCCAGTCTCCCAGCGTATCCCTCTTCCTCCCTGGTCACCATACTTCTGTTCTCTGCACCTGTGGCTCTATTTCTCTTTTGCAAATACGCTCATTTGTGTATTTTAGACTCCACACAAAAGCAACTCATGTATTTGTTTTCCTCTGTCTGAATTACCTCACTCAGTATGACCATCTCTACATCCATCCATGCTGCTGCAAATAGCATTATTTTGTTCCTTTTTGTGGCTGAGTAATATTCCATAGTGTGTATATATATATATACACACACCATTTATCTGCAGGTGGACATTTGGGTTGCTTCTATGTCCTGACTATTGAAGATAGTGTCAACTTTTATTCTGATTAAGTCGCCTGATCACTGTCCCCAGAGAGTGTAGGTCCGCTTCCTCTTTGTGCCTGCTGCCTTCCTGCTTCTTGCTTTCCTCCAAACTGGTGGAAACAGGCCAAGCTTGCTCAGGGCCCGTTAATGGTGGGAGGCCAGCAAGGCCTCCCTTTGGCCCAGCCATCCTTGAGACAGCTGTATTAAGACCTTTGTTTTGCCCCTTCTATGTCCCTTTTATTAATCTATTTCTTAACGATGATCTAAAGATTCCACCCTCCTGGGAAGAGTCCTTGAGGCCGGCTGTCCCTTTCCCCATTTTCTTGTTGGTTAGTTATGTTTTGAGTAGCAACTGTTAGACCCGGGGAGGGGTCAGCTGAGACAGCAGTTTCTGCCATCAGGCTTTCTAGAGGAGGGGAGAAGCGTGCCCAGGATGTCTCCATATATTTCTTTGCAACTTCCTGTAAAGCTATAATTATTTCAAAGTAGAGTGTCAGAAAAAAAGTTGTAGGCTGTGAAATTTGAAAACCTCAATGAAACAAAAACATTGATAGAAAATTATGAATGGACCAAACTGACTCAAGAAGAAGTCAGATTAAGAATCGTCCTAGTTCACGAGTAGTCTCAGTTGAAGGAAAGTGTCTTCCTAGAGAAGGGTCATCTAAGGGACACAGAAGGAGTAACAAATACACCATGTTAGCTGTCTGCGGTGGTATGAGGCGACTTGGCCCCAAATGTGGTACAGCAAGTCCCCTGCATGCACACAAGCTCTGTTCTGAGATCACGCTTGTAAGTCTAAAAAGGTCGGCCCGGGTATCTAACTAACACTGTCGGCTATGTGGTCCTGTACTGTGATAGGTTTATAATACTTTTCACACAAATAATACATAAAAAAAAAAACACACACACACAAAAAATGAAGAAAACATTTTAAATCTTATAGGTGTGGTTCAGTTGCTAAGTCACGTCTGACTCTTTGTGACCCCATGGACTGCAGCACCGAGTTTACTCAAACCCATGTCCATTAAGTCAGTGATGCCATCCAGCCATCTCATCCTCTGTTGTCCCCTTCTCCTCCTGCCTTCAATCTCTCCCAGCATCAGGGTCTTTTCCAATGAGTCAGTTCTTCACATCAGGTGGCCAAAGTATTGGAGCTTCAGCTTCAGCCTCAGTCCTTCCAATGAATATTCAGGGTTGATCTCCTTTAGGATGGACTGGTTGGATCTCCTTGCAGTCCAAGGGACTGTCAAGAGTCTTCTCCAACACCACTGTTCAAAAGCATCAATTCTTCCTTCACAGGACAGCCCTCCATACGGTCACCACTCCCAGCAGAGTGAGCAAAGACGATAAGAGAACGGAAGCTGGGTCTAGCCTCAGAAGACACCTCATCACTGTCCCCTCATTCAGTTGTTGGAGGTAAGTCAGTCACTAGATCAGCCCACATGCTCTAGACAAAGTGGGTTGCATGGGGGTGTGACCAGTAGGAGGCAGGGCTTGATGAGACTAATTTATATGCTGCCTATCACAACAGATGGTAAAGAATCTGCCTGTAATGCAGGAGACCTGGGTTCAATCCCTGGGTCAGGAAGATCCCCTGGAGAAGGGAATGGCTACCCACTCCAGCATTCTTGCCTGGAGCATCCTATGGACAGAGGAGCCTGGTGGGCTACAGTCCATAGAGTTGAAAAGAGCCGAGCTGAGTGACTATCACTTTCACTATCACGACAGCGACTTGCCGTGTTGCCACATCTAGTGTCATAATCAATCCAACAGACGCTCAGCCAGGAGGAGGCTGCCTGCTGGGGAACGGCTGTCACCAGGACGACCATGGAGTGCTTGCTCGTGGCAAGGGAGAGATGTAACTTGACAGTGGAAATGCTGCTGTCCCCTGTGTGACAAGCAGGCCCGTGCTTCCCAAGCAGGGGCAGCAAGGACCCCACGCCTCACCTGTGCAGGGTTCCCTCTAAGGCGGGTGACTTGCCATCTCACCAAGCCTTCAGTGATCACTTCCAGTTACAAGAAAAACAGGGGAGAGAGGCACATTTAGACGGGCACCAGGAGGACGTCACCTTCAGAACCTGGGACCTTCGGGCCACTGACCCGGGCTCCCGAAATGGGCTTGTGGCTCGGGGAGAAATGCTGAGGGTGGGAGGAAACTGCTGTGAATCCGAAAAGACTGAGGAGACACACCCAGGGCAGGGGGCTCGACAGACTCTAGGCGTGAACAAGCCAGCAATAAGAGCTAAGATGGAAACGTGGTGGAAATGGAATGCAGATCGTGTTCTCAGCGCTGCCAGGGAATTATTGCTAACGTGGCCGCACAGCAGTGGGATTGTGGGTCTGCTGGGAAACAGCTTCCTTCTTTGGAGATGAATGCTGAACTACTTGTCTATGCAATTTCTGTGTCATGACATATGGAATCGACTTTAAGAGTCTTACATACACACATATCTTAAAGTAAACACACGTGTGTGTATGTGTATGTGTGTCTATATATAAAGAGAGAGAATGAAGAACGAGGTATTTATTCTACGGAACTGGTTCATGCAGTTGGGAGAGGGGCACATCTGAGCTCCATGAGCAGGTCGGCAGGCAGGAACCCAGGCTGGCTCCCTGTGTTTCACTTTTGAGGTTGAAATCCTTCTTCTGGGAAAACTCAGTCTTTGCTCTGAAGGCCTTCGAATGATTGGGCAAGGTCCACCCACTCGATGAAGGTGATCTGTTTTACTCCAAATCTTCTGGTTGAAATGTTCAATCAGACTTTGCTGTTGGTCCAGAGGTTAAGAATCCACCCGCCAATGCAGGGAACATGGGTTTGATCCCTGATCCAAGAGGATCCCACACGCCATGGGGTAACTGAGCCCGTGAGCACCACTACTGAGCCCTCACTCTGGAGCACGGGCTTTGTCACAGGAGAAGCCGCCGCATTGAGAAGCCTGCGCCTGCATCTATCGAGGAGCCCTGCTCGCCGCAGCTAGAGAAGAGCCACACGCAGCAAGGAAGACTCAGTGCAAACACACAAAAATGGTAATCTCATCGAAAAATACCTTCTGCAATATCTGACTGGTGTTTGACCAAATAGCTGGACACCAGGACCTGGCCGAGCTGACACATAAAATTAGCCTTTCCCGTGGATATATGTGTATTCATTATATTACTCTTTCTACTTCTTTTCTGTATTAAAGTTTTCATCAAAAGCTAAAGAACAAAGAACCTTTGTTCACAGACGTCACTATAAGGAAAGTGAAAGTCAGGTCGCAAATATGAGACAGTATTTACAATCCATGCAAGTAACAAGTGACTTCTACCCAGTAATACAGACTTCCCCACGCCTCAGAAGATAGAGACATAGGATCTGATTTTAAAAATGGGCAAAAGGCAGACATTTGGCAGAACAGGAAACAGAAACAGCCAATAATCATGTGAACGGGAAGTCATGTCTCCTGGACGCACAGACGTCTTCAGGTCTTGGGCAAGAACACGCGTGCGCTGCTGTGAGCACTGGAATTGGAGCGAGCAGTGTGAGGACCGATGGGCCATGTCCAGGAGGGTGGCTTCTGCACGTGCGGCGATACGGCACCCCACCTCTGGACGGGACCCTGGATCGGGTCCTCAGCCTGTGAGATGCGCCCCATGGGGGTAGGAGTGAACCTTAAAAATCAGGTGGTGGCGTACGGGCAGCCCTAGCTTCAGGGCTTCTATAAGTCTTTATTGAGACTTTGTTACTGTATAGCTTGTTTTATGTTTTTTTTATGTTTGGGTTTTGTGGCCCCAAAGCATACGGGATCTTGGCTCCCCAGCTAGGGACTGAACCCACATCCCCTGCGTTTGAAGGCAAAAGCTTAACCACTGGACCACCAGGGAAGCCCTGCTCCAGGTGTTCTTAGTCGGCACAAACCTACGCACGTGCCCACCCCCCGCCCCCGGTGTGCGGCTGCCCGCCCAGTCAGTACCTGGCTTTGTTTTTGAGTTTTTAGGTCTGTCCTAAGATGCAGAAAGCCAGAGGCCAGACATCTGTGCCCTCACCTGCAGGGACAGCAGCGTGCCCTGCGTCAGGACCACTCAGACACTTGCTTTCGTCGGCTCAGTCCACGGGCTGCTGACCCCTGCCGAGGAGATCTGGAGGAGGCATGGTAGGCCACTTGGGTGAAAACCGCATGGCAGAGCGCGAGTAATCCCTGTGAAAACAGGTCCTCACTGGGTCCGGGGGACAGAGCTGTGTGCCCCGCGCCTTGGACCCTGTGCACAGGAGGCGGAGGCCTTGTTTGGGCATCCGCTTTGCTTTCACCTGCATCCAGGCGGCACGTTGGGGTGCTGACTTTGAGCGACATGCAGAGTTGGTGGAGGTGCCCCCGGGGTTACAGGACTTGGTCCTTGTGACCCAGGGGCCCCAGGGCTGCTGGGGAAGCTGAGATGCAGAAGGTCAGTGCCAGTCCTGTGCGGGCACATAGTTGTGCCCTTTGCCAGGACCTCACCTCCCTTTGGGACACCTTGTTTGGCTCCCCTCTGGGCTGGGGAAGAGGTGGACCCCCGCACATGGGGCGGCAGGGTGACCTGAGCTGCCCGTCCTGAAGGGGGTGTCATCGGGCACTGGGTCATGTAGCTGGGCAGGCCAGCAGCGCCCCACTGCCCAGTGAGGTTGGGGGTCTGGACTCCTGTAAGGCCCTTGGAGCCCATGGCAGGCAGGCAGTGTCTCCTTCCCCAGTCAGCCCCATGCTGCCTGCTGGGCCCGCGCAAAGCAGAGGGCAGGGAGAGGAGCCGTCCCTGGGCCCAGCAGGACACCCCTACAGCTGGGTGCCCAGCCTGTCACAGTCGCGCGTCCAGCTCTGCACCACAATGCCGGACCTCCGGGAAACCGGCCTGCCCCCTGGTAGCAGGTTCACTGACGTGAGACCCCGTGTGGGTCAGGAGTCTCCAGAGAAACCGCACCAGTGGGCTGCCTGCATGCATGCTCAGTCACTCAGTTGTGTCTGACTCTTTGTGACCCCCCTGGACTGTAGCCCACCAGGCTCCTCTGTTGATGGGATTCTCCAGGCAAGAACGCTGGAGTGGGCCCCTTGTCCTCCTCCAGGGGATCTTTCCCACCCAGGGGTGGAATCACGTCTCTTGCGTCTCGTGCCTTGGCGGGCGGGTTTTTCACCGCTGGTGCCCCCTGGGAAGCCCACCAGTGGGATATCCGTCTCTACCCATCCGTCCGTCTTCAATTCATCCACCCTTCCGTCTCTCCATCCTTCCGTCCATACACCCCTCCACCTGTCATCCAGCCAATTACCTACCTGCCCCTCTATAAAGCATGTACTACGAGGAAACAGCTCGCGTGGTTACGGGGCTGGGAATGACCTGCTGTGGGCACACTGGCGGCCCAGGAAGGCCAGTTTGGTGACGTCATCCAGCCTGAGTCTGGAGGCCTGAGCCCCCTGATGCTGGAAACCGCAGTCTGAGGGCAGGAGGCGGTGCCTGGAGCCGCCCCAGCTCAGGCGGTGGGGCCGGAGGAGGGGCGTTCTCCTTTCCCCCATGTGCTCCGTTCAGGCCTCGGGGAACTGGCTGGTGCCCCCCAACATGGGGGAGGCCGCCTACTCTCCTGCGTCCACAGTTCAGTGCCAACCTCCCCGGGAAACACTACCCCCACAGCCTCCCCAGAAGTCGCGTCCCCTCTGGCGGGTCACGCTGAAACACTGCTGAACCCGGCTCCCCCTTCACGAGAAGGGCAGCGATGCCCTGCACTTGGATTGCCCCCCACCCGCGCCCGTCCTTCCCTTACTTACCGACTTAACACCGTGCTGCTGGGCTGGTTCCTCCCGGATCCCTGTTTCTGGGCAAGGACCTGACCTTACAGCCAGAGGAGCAAGGCAAGCGGAGATGCCCTGGGCTCCCCGAGAGCCACCCCATACCCAGCTCCTCAAGGAGGAGACCCCATGGGATGGGGCCTTGGCGTCGTTTAGGACCACGGCTGGGACAGTGGGGTGACCGTGGCCCTGTGTCCTTAGGACATGCTAGTCAATGCCGCCATCTCCCCCAGATCAGGATGCACGGGGGTGGAGGCCACGGCGGGGAGGGCCCGCTTCCTGTGATTAGAATGAGCGGGCTGCTCACACACGCTCTGTCTCTCGTCCCCGTTGGGCCCTGCTCGCCTGGTTTTCAGTCCCAGCAAAGGGATGCTTTGAACAAAACAATGGTGACCTTGAGTTGGAAGGGGGAGCGTTCCCACCTGGCCCACCTGGGGCTCCTTTGCCAGTGGATTAAGGGGCCCCGAAGGGGGCCACGGTGACGGGATCAAGAGGAAATGCGGTCCTGCTCCTGAGTGAGGGCGGGATGAGGGGGTGATGAGGGTGCATGGCAGAGGTCACCACCGGGAGGAGGCCTTCCTTCCCAGCACCCTCCCCAAGAAGAGTGGGCTCGCCAGCAGGAGAAGCAGGTGGGAGGGCTCGGAGCAGGTGGGCGTGGGAGGGGAGAGGCGAGCCTGATGGCAGAGGGTGCCGGCCACAGCTTCCGGCGCAGACTCTTCTCCTGCACTCTCACATCCGATTCTACGAACTCTGACCGTGACACACCCCTTCTCTTTTCTTCTTCTTCGGTTTTCGCCATGCTGCACGGCCCCTGCCGTGGAAGCGTCAAGCGTACACCGCTCGACTGCCAGGAAAGTCCCTGATACGAGCCTGTTCCCTCTTCTTCCCACCACTGCTGGTGCCTTCCTTAAAGTTTATTTTGTAAGATGAGAAGAACAGACTGGGAGAGGAACACACCTCCCCAGAGGCCCTGGACGGTTACCAAACCCAGAACCGCAGAACCGCGAGACTTCTGCCCACGAGCTTCCGGCACAAGGCTGCTGTCTGTCCCTGGGGAGCTGCTTGTTCTGGGAGGTGTACTACGGCCTGTGTGTGACTGCGGGCAGCGGGCGTTGTTCACTTCGTCCCCGTTTGGCTGCACCTCACAGACGCTGCTCCTCACTGGGGAAGAAGCAGACTCTGCCGGTTTCGGTGGGGCGGGGCCGCACCCCCTTGGTGGAAGCCCCACGGGCCGTGTTTCCTTCTCCTTTGGCAGCTACGACGGGGCCCCCAAGCTGGGCTGGGCCAGTCCGGTGTCCCGCCCAGGACTCTGGGGCTTGAGCCGAGGATGCCAGTCGTCAGGTGGTCGGATGGCAGACACGGGGGCAGCAGCAGGCAGGATTTCTCAGACGCACCCCCGGGACTGTACACGCAGCATCACTACACGAGTGATTTCTCCTTACAACAGGGAAGTCACCCGGGTGGCCCTCACCTAGTCACCTGGGCCTGCAGATAGTCCTGCTTGGAGGGTCAGAGGGGAGCAGGAGCCCTCCTGCCTGCGATGTGAGGATGGGGGGCCGTGTGAGGAGGGGAAGTGGTCTCCGGAGCCGAGCAGCCCGTGGACAGCCGACATGGGTGGGGCCTCAGTCCTGACGCTGTGCAGAACTGAACTGCCTCCAGTCTGCTTGAGCCTGCAGTGGGTCCTCCCTTCTCCCCAGAGCCTGGGAGTGGGGGGCCAGGGAGCCCTGCCAAACCCACCCTCTATTCCCTCTGCCCGCACTCTCACCCCCTAGCCTCTCCCCAGAGTCTGCAGTTGACCCCTGCTCCCCCAACCCCCGTCTGCTTCAATGGAGGTGCTGGTCTGGTCAAGCCTCCTCTTCCCTGACCCCCCACCACGTGGAGGGAAACAGCTCCTCCCCTCCCACGAGGGTCACATGCGAGTCGAGACCGTAGCTTCTCCACTCCCGTGGGTAGGCGGGTGGGTGTCCTGGAGCAGCAGAAGCTGACCCGAGCGTCTGCTTGGACTCAGACGGCCCCCAGGAACATCTGCTTTGGACGGGTGCGGAGACGGGGATCCCTCCCGGATGCATCTGTAGACTCTGGGTTCCTGGGGAGGGTGGTCGCGGGCCCTGAGGGGCAGAGGGACGGTGAGGACGCGAGGGGCCGGGATCTGGGCCCGGAGGGCGGGCAGGTGGCCAGAGCAGAGGGGCTGGGTCAGCGGTGGAGGAGCCTGCGGCATGGATGGAGGCAGGGGGCTGTCCTGGGGGCCCCAGAGACGCCGCTGTGAGACTAGGTGTCTGCGGGGGCGGGGAGGGGGCGGAGCCTGCCTGGCGGAGTGCTTGCTGCCCCCCAAGGGCCTGCTCTCGGGTGTCGGCCTGGGCCCTCGGTCCAGGGGCCCCACAGCTGGGCAGAGGCGGGATCTTGGGAGCGGGAAGGGGTGGTGCTGTCTGCCCCCTGCCCGCACCTGCAGGCCCTTAGGACCCTTCTGGGGAGGTGGCGGTGGGGGTGGGGGGTGGGTGGGCCTACCGTTGGCTCACAGGGTATCTGCCCAAGCGGATGGTGAACCAGATGAAGGAGCTAAGCAGCATTGCGTACACCTGGTGGGCGGGGGGACAGAGCACATGTCCCAGCAGCTCTGGGGGCTCACCGCCCCCCGGGGAAGGGGGTCAAGGAGGTCCTGTCACCCCCAGGCCTGCTCCTCCCTGCTCCCTGTGCAGGGCGAGCCCTGCGGGTCCCCAGGACCCTGGGGGTAGGGGCCGCGGGGGTGGTGAGAGCTACCGTGAAGGCGAGGCCCAGGCCGATCAGGGTGGAGACGATGTTCCCGTGCACCCTCAGGAAGCTCTGGATCCCCCGCAGGCAGTCCTGGGCAGAGGGCAGCGTGTGGGCCCGGACCGCCCCTCCCGACCCGGGCACGGTGCCTCCGCAGGGGCGGGGGGCCCTAGCGGACACTGGGACCCAGGCTAGGGGTGCCACCCGTCCCAGGACAACTGCCCCGAGCTCCAGACAGGTACTTAAAACAGGCAAAGACAAGCAGGATGGAACCTGTCTCTGTGGGGACGAGGGGCTCCAGAGGCCCAGCGGGGCCTGCCGCTGGGTGTTAGGCCATGTGTCTGCCCCTCCAGGGCAGGCTGAGTCCCAGGTACCCCACTGAGGGTGAGGAGAGGGCACTGGCTAACAGGGAGGGGCGTTCCTGCCGCGTCTGAACCTCCCGGCCTCCCCAGGCCGTGGCGCCCACAAAGGCACCCTATTTCCAGGGAAGAGGGAGGGGACCACCCCCCACTCTGAACCACTCAGAGGTGGCGTTCGGCTCCGGGGAAGGACTTGGCATTTGCGGGCAGGCAGGGGTGGAGGCCGGCTTGGTGTTTGTCCATCTGCCCCTGAATCCCTTTGACAGGCTCTCATCCCCGCCCCTGCGGCTGCACTTCCTCTTGGAATGCAACTGGGGTCCACCCTCCCACCCCCTCCCCCAGGGGTCTCTCCCCACAAGGCTTTCGCCGTTTCCCATGTTGCCTGCCTCAGAAGGTGCAGGAAGCCGGCCTTCACCCCCACTTTGCAGGCGAGGACCTGGGGCCTCCCACCCCCATCCCTCCACTGCCCTCACCTCCCCCCCAGCGCCAGGGCCCAGGGCACTGTGCTGGCTCCGTCAGGGCTGGGCTTCCAGCCATTTGCATCCTCCTGTCTGTTTCTTGGAGGGTGGCCAGGAGCCTCTTGCCAGAGATGGGGTGAGTTTGTTCCTGACCGGTGGGGGAGGGGAGACAGGGGGTGGGGGTGAGGGGAGGCCACTGTCCCTGCCTCCGACGCCCTCGTGGCCAGATTCAGGCCCAGGCTGACCTTCCAGGAAATGTCCTTCCGGCTTCGGGGTCCCCGGCACAGGCAGAGCTGCCCACCGCGCTCTGCGGGCGCTCAGCACAGCTCAGCCCCTGGGTCTCCTACCTTCCCCTGCCCTTCTAGACAGTTCTGACGGGAGGGTCTCAGTCCCTCAAGCTGGGAGCTGTACGAAGGAGTGAGCACCTGGGCCCAGCCGGGTCAAGTGAACCCAGCCCAGGCCAGCCGCCTCCCTGGGAGGGTCTGGGGGGCCAGTGGGTGGGTGTGGCGCTGCTCTGGGGCTGAGAGCCCAGGGATGGTGGCGAGCCCTGCCCTCACCTGTCTGGCAGCCTCCTCCCCCTGACACAGGTCGGCTTCCAAGCCCCCCAGGAGCCCAAGGGGCGAGCTCTTGCCACAGCACAGGAACTGCAGGAGCGGAAAAGGGAGGCGGTCTGCTCTGAGAACCCCAGGGGCAGAGGGGAAACTGAGGCATGACGTCCTCCCCCCGCCCTGCCCCCGGCCAGGACGGGGGCGCAGGGCCAGGAGGCTGGCTCTGTAGGGGACACCCAGCTCCCAGCAGCCCGGCCTGCGGGCACCGAGACCGGCTGTGTCACCTCCAGCTGGAAGCTCACGTGTGCACACGGGCTCTCACACTCCGCTCTGAACCCACGGACTCAGAAGCCAGGCCTCCCAGGGCGGAGGAAGACAGGCGCGCTCTGCCCTGCGCCTTGCCCCGCCGTGGCATCGGTGACCCAGGACCCTCAGCTCTGCACCTGGCCAGCTGGCTCTGGGGGACTGCTCCCCTGTGCCCCTTTTCTGGATGGCAGGCTGCTCAGAGCTGCGCCAGAGGGGGCCTCCCCCACGTGCTCACCGTGTCCTGGATGGCCACCAGCTCCTGCCGCCCGCTTCCGGATGTGCTCCTCAGCGCCCGCTCGTAGGCCCGGTCGTAGGCGTCCAGCACAGCGTCCTCCATCTGCACACAGGGCAGCGGGAAGGCCGTGCTGGTGAAGCTCACGTCCCTGACGGACCCGCTGACGACCCTCAGGTGCTGAGCAGCGCTCAACCGGCCTCCTCCTCTTGCTTCCTCGGGACCAGGCCCCCCAGGAGCAGGGCCTGTGTCCCCCGGGTGCTGGTCACAGGGGTTCCCGTGCTCCAGCTGTGGGGACTTCCCCCTAAGAATGATTGTTGATGCCACTCTTGCCCTTGGGGTCCCGCAGGGTAAACCAGCTCTTGTCTTACGGTGGGAGGAGGGCCTGGCCTGTGTCCACCTGCTTCTGTTGATCTGGAAATGGACAGTGGGGAGGGAGAGCGAAGGGTGGGCCTGGGGGAGACAGCCAGGAGCCGCCTCGTGCCGGAGTTCAGCTCACAGGGATGGTCCAGGTCGTCCCCCAGAACCATCTGGTACATTCCAGAAGGCCCAGGCAGCTGGGGTGCAGGCAAGCCCTAAAAGCCCAGGGCTGGCCATGGGCACCCAGGGCTGATGAGGCCCCTTGAGGCCGACAGAGAAGAGCAGCAAAAGGGCCTGGCCAGCTGTGCCGTCACCCTGTGCCCCTTCCCCAGGCCTCCTTCCATCTGCCCAGCTAAACGTCCCCTCCTGCGCCTTCTGAAGTGCCCTCCCCTTGCCAAGTTACTTCGCCAGAGGCAGACTGGAATCTTGCCTCCTCCAGGGAGTCTTTGGTGATTGTGCTGGAGTCACTGGTCTGGCAGAGGCAAGGCCTCTGAGCTCCCCTGCCCTCCTTCCCCACCTCAGAGACCCTGAGCCCAGCCTCCCTTCCCTTCCTGCCCCTGAGTCGTGTGCCCACTGGGATAGGTGGGCGGGTGCTCGGGGGTACCCTGCTCTGGCCACTCACCCCGCCCTCCGGAAAGGACCCGGCTTCCCCACTCCCAGCCTGGAGGACTTGGGGGCCGGCGGGCGGGGGGGCACTCTTGCCCAGTGCTGCCCAAAGCCCTGGTGCCCCTGTAGGGACAGGCGTATCTGCACCCCCAACATCGCGCTCCGAGCTCATTGCTCTCTTGGTGAGACCCAGATCTCCGAGCCTCGCAGATGCTCCAGCCGCTCTGTTCACTACCCGAGGGGGAGGTGGGCAGCGTCCTGGGCGGGGGGCCAGGCGCCAGGCTGGCCACCCCTGCAGGAGGCCTGGCGAGGGGGCCCTCTCCTGGGGGTGGAGACCGGGTGGGCTGTCCTAGTCTCTGTGGGAGGAGGTCTCGGGGGGGCCTGTGGGGGGAGCAGAGCCAGCCTGGGGTCAGGGGTACAGGAGGCCGTGACAGGGGCCAGCCCCCCCTACCCCTCACTAGGGCCCAGGGAGACCCTGGCCCCTCTGAGTGCTACCAGGAACACTGGCTGGAGGGGCACGCCCACCGGGGCTGAGCTGTGGGTTCTTCCCCCTCCTAGCTCCCCACCCGCTCCCGACCCCAGAAAGGGGGGCCATGGGCTCCTCTTTCCAAGTGGGGGCCATGAGCTCCTCCTCCAGGTGAAGAGGTGGATCCGACAAAGCCACACCCCTGCCGGAGACCCCTGGCCTGGATGTGGGGCTCGTCTGACTCTCCTGAGGCCCGGTGCCTGGGTGGGTGGTGCTCCACAGACGGACCCCATCCCCGGGCTCAGGGGTCCTGTGTGTCTTTAGGAGAGAAATTCATGGGGGGCTGGGAGGTCTCAGAGGCCCTTGGATCCCAAGATTTGGGTGCTCCCTGCAGGGCGCCCTAATCTTTAAGCCCGATCTCCCAGGGCTCTGGGGGACACCCCTCAGGACAGGGTTTCTAGGCTGCTGAATACAAACCAAGGGCCTGGGGCGTCCCTGCCAGGCCAGCTCCCCACGAGGACCCCTCCCAATCTTACCACTGACCACCCTCCCATAGTCTGCTAACCTGCCTGGCGGGGGATGCCTGGGGGGCGGGGGCAGTAGGAGCTGCAGGTGGTGTGGAGCAGCCCCCGGTGGCCCAGGGCCGGCTCTGGCGGCTACTGGACCGTGGGGGCGGGGAGTGGCCCCGAGGGGCGGGGCCCAGCCCTGGAGCTGGGGGACGCGCAGCCTTTCCCCAGCTCAGGCACCGCGCACTCAATCCGTGCCTGAATTATTAAGCGGGGCCTGGCAATTCATCGCCCGCAGGCCTGTCTGGGGACTGGGCAGAGCGGCTCTCAGGCGCCCTCAAGCTCTGTATTCACAGCACGACTGCCTAGTCCTGCTGAACGCCCGCCAAGCTTCAGGGCACCTACCAGGGCCTGAGGCTGGGAGGGGGGCCAGGGGCCGGGAGAGGGGGGCAGGGAGTGGTCAGGGCCTGCGGGATGGCTTCGGGACCACCAGAAGTCACGGCCATCCTCAGGTAGACAGGCCATCTGGACCCCGTGTTTCAGGATCTCTCAGGGGGTGCCAGGGGAGAAATGGGGGTGAACAGACCCCTTAGAGCAAACAGCGCGGCCCTTTGAGGGTCTCTGCTCCGGCCTCCAGGAGGACCCCATGGAAAGAGGGATCTGCTGGCCCGGGTTGGCCTCGATGCCAAGGGCCCCCAGGTGCCCGGGGTCGGGGGCACAGGACAGGTGGCTCCTCGGCCCCTGCCACCTGGGGCCCGCACCCTCGTGAGAGCGAGTGACGGAGGTCAGACCCGGGCTCGGCGGCTGCAAGTGGGTTCCGCTTGTCCCTTCACCTGTGCTGATTCATTCCCGCACACGGGGAGGTCTTCATACTCCTTTACAGACGAGGACACGGAGGCCCAGGAAGGTGGGCCGATCGCCCAAGAGCGCAGGACGCAGGGCTGACCCCACCCAGGCCCCCCTGCGCCCACTCAGGTGTGGGAGGAAGCCCCAGCCCCCACTGGGGCCTGCCAGGGCCCTGAACCCTGGACCCCAAAGGCCAGCTGCAGCACAGACCAGACCAGAATGATTTCTGTCGGGGGTGGCAGGGGCTGTGCAGGGAGGAAGCCCAGCTGGGTCCTGTCTGCTTCCACCCCTTCCCCTTCCCAGAGCGGGAGCCCCAGAAGGGTTTCGGCCTGTGGGCCCCGCCCCTGCAGAACCGCCAGCCCTGATCTGGGAGCTGTAAACACACAGGGTCAGAGTCAAGACAGGGGGCTGCAGCTGCCCCGGGGGAGCTGCCCGGCCGGGCACCCTGGCAGCTGTCTTGGCAGGGACCACCCGTGTGGTGACCCTGACCTCGCCTGGCCCGGCAGCTCCTGGGTGGGGGGCCAGCAGCCTGGCTCGGTGCTCCCTGGTCTCCGAGAGCCGAGGCTGCCTTTCCGGGCCCCGACCCCCCAAGAACCAGAAGGAATGCTCTTTTCCCCTCTGGTCAGGGGTGGGTGACCCCAGATGATCCCAGAATAGTGGTGAACGGTTTGGGGTGATCTTTGGGCAGCTACGGGAAAAGAGGCGTTGACTCAGGTCTAAGAGCCCTGACAGTGGCCCCTCTTGCTCCGGCTCTGCCAGGGTGACCTGGTCCCCTCCCCACCCCCATGGGCCTGAGCCCCTCCATCTGCAGACCAAGAGGATGGCACCGCCCTGCAAGGTCTGGGGATGCCCCCTCAACTCCAAGAAGTTCAGCGGTGGTGGGGCGGGGACAGGGGAACCAGGCCGGTGCTGTGGATAAGGCAGGGCAGGCCAGAGTGGGTAAAGAGAGAGGGTGAAAGTGTGAGTCGCTCAGTCGCGTCCGACTCTTGTGACCCCATGGACTGCAGCCCACCAGGCTCCACTGTGCATGGAATTGTGCAGGCAAGAATCCTGGAGTGGGTTGCCATTTCCTTCTCCAGGGGATCTTCCCAAGCCAGGGCTCGAACACGGCTCTCCCGCACTGCAGGCAGACTTACCCGCTGTCACCAGGGAAGCCCTCTGGGCTTTAGCGTGGGTAACCACACGCCTGAAAACGCACAGCACAAACTTGGTCTCCTGACCCAGCTGTCCTGCATGCTTCATGAACACCTTGGGGCGCCCGTGCAACCAGGGGCCAGGGCCGCTGGGATCCCTGATACACGGTCAAACACGCCGCTGGTCACCTGCCTGCCTGGAAACCCAGGATCCTCCAGGGCTTCCCTAGTGGCTCAGTCGATAAAGAATCTGTCTGCAATGTGGGAGACCTGGGTTCAATCCCTGGGTCAGGAAGACCCCCCACCTGGAGAAGGAAATGGCAACCCACTCCAGTATTCCTGCTTGGAAAATCCTGTGGCCAGAGAAGGCCGGCTTGTTACAGTCGCAAGAGTCAGACACGACTTAGAGACTAAACCGCTCCCCTCACCAGTGTCCTCCAGCAGGACTCACCGTGGTCTCCCCGGGCTTGTCCTTATGGAGTGCAGGGGAATCTTAAGCCCAAAGAGAGGAGAAAGGCGCGCTCGGGGTCTCGGAAAGTCTGTCTGGACAGGGCCTGTGGGGCTGGGCTCCCCAGGGTCTGCTCTGGGGTCTGGCCTGGTCTGGGCTCCCTCAGGCGAAGCCTGGGCCTGGGTTCTCCTGCCTGGCTTGTGTCCGCTCCTGGGGGCTGGGGGGAGGCCTCTACAGAGAAGCCCCTTTGGGAGGGGCACCCAGGGGCTGCCCTTCAGACTCACAGCTCGGCTGGGAGCGAAGCTGAGCCTGTCAGGGCCACAGGCACAGGGCACGGGGGGTGCTGGCCAGCCCTGCTCTGCCCTTGGGATCGGCCACATGGACCAGCGGCGCCCCCTCCTCAACAGACTGCGGACCCTCCTGGCCCCGCCAGGCCTCGGCCTCTGCAAACAGAAGCCCATCTGGGGCTGCGTCCCCCGTCTCTCTGAACCTCTTGGGCACCCATTTCCTCTGTCCGGCCACAGAAGTTCTGACCTTGACCCCGAGCCCTGGTCTGGGAGGACTCAGCTTCACTCATGGACTTGACCAGTCCCGTTTCCCAGGCAGGCTTTCAGCTGTGTCTCAGGGCCTGGAGTTCAGGCAGAATTTCTGGAAGGCCAGGCGGTCCCCGCCCCGTCACTTGGGAGCGATCCCTCCCGAGCTATGGTCCTGCCCTCCTCCCTGGGGTGGCACCCACCCTAGACCCGGGCCCGCAGGCCTCAAGCCCCATTGTCCAGGGGCTGGTGTCCCGCGTGACTGCGTTATCTCAGAACTGGGGCCTCCCTCCCTGCCAGCCTCGAGCCGCCCCGGGGTCCCTCAGAACCAGCAGCAACCAGAGATGGAGGGGTGGGTGGACGGAGGAAGGAGAGGAGAACGGAGCACCCCCCCCCCGCCCCCGCAAAGGGACCCACGCCCACCATCGCCACGGTCACCACCAAAGTGAACATCCCTGGGAACAGCCCCTGGTGACAATGGAAGGAGCAGGTCACCAGGCAGCCCGCCTGCAGGCAGGTCAGGGCCGCCCTGAAGGACCGCTGGACACCCTGTCCCCTGTCCCGCAGCCCCTGCTGCTAACGGGCCTCTCTCCTGGCCAGGCCCGGCCCCCGTCAGGGTGCAGTCCTCGAAGGTGCGTTTTTCTGGAGCCGACCCCTCCAGTCAACCCTGCAGGCCTGGGAGGCTCCCCTCCACCAACCCCCCAGGTGCCATCTTCCGGGCCCCGGGGGGGCCTGCCCCCTTCCTGCCCCAGGAGCTGCCGCTCTCAGCCCAGCAGAGGGCCGGCCCGCAGGCAGAGAGTGTCCCCAGCATGGTCCCCACACCCGCCTGCCTCCCCCGGGGGCCGCAGGAGAGAGGGAGCAGGGCCTCCCCTGCGTGGCGGGGCCGCGCTTACCTGAGTGGGGCTGTGGGCCCTCCAGAAGGCCGCCTGTACGAGGGCGCAGAACACCAGGGCAAAGCTCAGGAAGGCCTGGGAGGGGCAGGGGAGGAGGCACCCTGAGTCCAGGCCCCGCCGCGGCCTGGCGGCTCCCCCTGCCACAGGCAGACCTGGGGCGGCGGGCACGCTGGCTCCCAGGCCTCGCTAGGCCCTTCTCAGGAGGCCCCCACGGCCGGCTTTGGCTTCCCAGGACCCCAGGGAGGCGGCGGTCAGGCCCCCGGATGAGGCAGCCCTCTGTGCCTGCGGCCAGGAAAGGCACCAACCCCAGAAGGGCCGGGCAAACCTTCCCTGAGCCTGAGATTCAGATTCAGAACAAGTGCCCCCTTTCAAGTGGCCTGGCCTGGAGGGGCGGCTCGGGGATGTTGGCTACACTTGGAAGTGCTGTGCTTAGTCACTCAGTCGTGTCCGACTCTGTGACCCCATGGACTGGCGCCCGCCAGGCTCCTCTGTCCGTGGGAGTCTCCAGCCAAGAATACTGGAGTGGGTTGCCATGCCCTCCTCCAGGGGATCTTCCTGACCCAGGGATCAAACCCGGGTCTCCTGCATTGCAGGTAGACTCTTTACTGACTGAGCCATCAGGGAATCGCTTGGATAGGAAGGGCCTTTTCCAGAAGCGACAGCTGGTTTTGCTTGGTTTTCTGAAACAGGCCTCCCAGAGGTTCAGGAGCTGGGGTTCTGGCCAAGAGCATGGCCCAGTGGCCACCCTGAGATGGGGTGACTCCCAGCGGAGGTGCTCTTCTTCCCACCGGTGTGCTCCCCAGGACCCAGCGGGCCTGTCCACCTCCTGCCCATGCCTGGGCCTCGGGCTTTGGCGGACCCTTTCTCTCATGGGGGTTCTGAAGCTGACGAGTATTTGTCCCCTCCCCCGAAAACACACAAATGTCCCCAAAGCTCTTTTGTGGGTCATTTCAGAGGCTCACCCCAGGCTGCCCCTGGGACATCCCCCACTGTAGTCTGACTGGTCACTTCGTGCTGGGGATGCTCCCATTCAGGCTGAGCCTCCTCCGGGAGCTCTGGACGGTCAGTCCGCCTGCTGACCACCTGGCCCAGAGGTCTGGAGTCCGGTATCGCTCCTTCCCGGGAGCGGGACTGTCTGCCGCCTGGGGCCGGTGTGGCCAGGCTCTCCCAACCCAGGGTCTTACTGGGGTGACACCAGAGAGTCCACGGCCAGCACGGGGCCCATGGCCAGCATGGAGGGACACGCAGGTGCAGACAGACACGCTGACAGTGCCCGGGCTGGACGGGGGTGAAGAAGACTGTTCTGTTCCACACTTGGTGGAGGGGCTGCAACCAGGAGATGGGGGGCCAGCCCACCGGCTCCCAGACTCCATGCAGGGACAGGGACCTCCAGCTCCGCTCAGGGGTAGGAGGCCCACCAGCTTCCACCCCACGTTTTCTCCTGCCTGCCCAGGGGTCCACCAGGCCTCAGTCTCCAGATGGCTCTAGGATGCCTCTTCCTCCCCTCCCTCCTCCCCCTCCTCCTCTCTTTCCTCTCCCTCCTCCCCTTCCCTCTCTTCCCTCTCCCTCCTCCCTCCCCCTCCTCCCTTCCCTCTTCTCCCTCCTCCCCCTCCCTCTCTTCCTTCTCCCTCCTCCCCTTCCTCCTCACTTCCCTCTCCTCCTCTCCCTCCTCCCTTCCCTCTCTTCCCTCCTCCCCTCCTCCCTTCCCTCTCTTCCCTCCTCCCCTCCCTCCTCCTCCCTCTTCTGTTCCTCCCGCTCCTCCTCCTCCCGCCCCCAGGCTGGCCAAGGGCCCCTTTCCCCATCTGGAAGCCATTGCCCAGCGCTGCCTCCCAGGCTGGAGGCCCGGAGCCAGCTCAAGGGACTAGCATTTTCCAGGAACTGTTCCATTCCCCGGGAGAGGGAGCATCACTCCGGCCCGCCCGCCCACCCGTTCGCCTTGCACGAAGGGTCCTGGGTGGCACACGGGCCGCCTGTGCGCTGAGGCACTGGGTGCGGTGGGCCCCATGCCTGCCGCCCTCTCTGCTGATTCTAAACAACAACATAAATAAATCCAAATGGCTTCCTTGGCGCAGCGGCCAGCCCTGCTCTCAGCCGCGCATTTCCTGTGTGCGAGGCTGGTTTGGGAGGGGCGGGGGCAGGAAGGGGGAGCAGCAGGAAGATGCGGGGCAGGACGGGAAAGATCACCCTCTCCTAGCCCTCCCGGGGGCTCGCACGCTCCTGACACACACAGAGGCCAGACACAACACTGCACCCCGGGGTGCACACATGGGCCCTGCTCACCGGGCGGGCGCGGGATGGGGTCCCCCGGCCCCCTGCTCCCCCTCACCCCCTCCGGGGGCAGTGCTGGGGGCCCACGGGAGGCTGGGGTGCAGCAGGAGGCCAGTCGTGGGGCCCAAGCCGCGTCCCTGGCAGGGAAGCAGAACCGAGGCCCTGGTGCTCCCGGGTCCCTGCCCCAGAGCAGGTCGCAGAGCGCGGTGGTCGGGGGAGCTGGGAAGACCCTGGCCAACTGGAGCCTTCGGCAGAAGCAGCTTCAGACCGCGGCTTTGCGCCTAACACCATGGCGCCCCCTGGCGGTGGACGCGGCAGACTGTCGCCGCCGGGACCTCCGGGTCTGGCCCCGCTGCCGGCAGCCTTGACCTCCAGCAGTGAGCCCCTGTAGCAGCCCCAGGCCTTAGGGCTCCCCTCCGGGGGGACAGTCCACTTGCCTGGTCGGATGCCCCTGGGGCCTCCCTCCCTCCCCAGCCCAGCCGGACCATACAGGCCAGGTTGGTAGCACTGCCCACGCTCCTGTGGGGTCCTGGTTGCGACCCAGCTGCCAGATGGGCCTCCAGCACACCAGGCCCCGGGCCCGGCTCTGGGACGTGACTCTGCCCCGGCCTTGGTGTGTGGCTCAGTCGTGTCCGACTCTCTGCGACCCCATGGACTGCAGCCCACCAGGCTCCTCTGTCCATGGGATTTTGCAGGCAAAGATACTGGAGTGGGTTGCCATTTCCTCCTCCAGGGGATCTTCCCGACCCAGGGATCAAACCTGGGTCTCCTGCACTGCAGGCAGATTCTTTACCGACTGAGCTACCTGGCCTTGGAGGTGTCTGTAACCCAGGAGTCACTCAACACATTTGCTGACACCACTGGCCGAGACCCCTGCCAGCCGTGGGGACCCAGAAGGCTGCCAGGGAGCCCAGGGTTGTCAGCTTCAGAGTACACCTGGGGAAACAGCCCCCAGCAGGAGCTCCCGGGGGGGCCGCCTCATGAACTGCTCCCAGGGTAGGGGTGCGGTCTGCAGGCGCAGAGGGCTGGAAGCCAAAAAGTGGGCACCGCAGGGACCCTTGGAGGCCCAGGAAGGCTAGACTTGGTGTTTCGGGGAGCCTGAGAGGGACTGGGGGTGCAGCTGACACCACGGGGCACCAGCCAGGAGCTGAGGCCCTAGTTCAGGCAAGAGACGGCAGCTTGAGCCCACAGCGGACACCACAGTCCTTGGGGAGGCGGGGCTGGTAGGTGCAGCAGGACAGGCCACTTGGAGGAGCAGGTATGGGGGCAGCAAGGGCCCCTGCAAGGGGCGAGATCAGGGCAGGGGAGGGAGCCCCACCGCTGGCAGCTGCCACGGAGGGCATGCAGCTCGGGAGGAGCCCGGGGTCTAGGGGCCACAGCCAGTCCTGACCTATGGGCGAACCGATCGGGCCTGGCCTCATCCTAAAGGGTGGAATTCATCCGAACTGTGTTCCCAGAGCTTCCTGTGTCACAGAACCAGACCGTCCCGGGCCTCGGATCAGCACCCAAGGCTGGGAGGGCCGACGCTGCCTTTCAAAGCCCCAATGGATGATGGGGATGAGGTAGAACGCCCATCACACCACCCCTGGGGAAGGGTGCCCAGGTGGAGGGGTCCTGGCTGTCCTGGGTAAAAGAGTCCTGACTCTCCTGGGTGGAGGGGGTCCCAAATGTCCCAGGTTGAGGGGTCCTGACTCCCGGGTAGGGGGTTCCGACTGTCCCAGGTTGAGAGGTCCTGACTCCCCCGGGTGGAGGGGTCCTGACTCCCAGGTGGGGGGGTTCCAACTGTCCCAAGTTGAGGGGTCCTGACTCCTGGGTGGAGGGGTCCTGAATCCCAGGTAGGGGGTTCTGACTGTCCCGGGTGGAGGGGTCCTGGCTCCCAGGTGGGGAGGTCCTGACTCCCAGGTGGAGGGGTCCTGACCCGGGTGGAGGGGCCCCGACTGTCCCTGGTTGAGGGGTCCTGACTCCTGGGTGGTTGAGGGGTCCTGACTCCTGGGTGGGGGGGTCCTGACTCCCGGATGGAGGGGTCCTGACTCCCAGGTGGAAGGGTCCTAATCGTCCCTGGTTGAGGGGTCCTGACTCCCGGGTGGGGGGGTTCTGACTGTCCTGGGTGGGGAGGTCCTGACTCCCAGGTGGAGGGGTCCTGACTCCCGGGTGGAGGGGTCCCAACTGTCCCTGGCTGAGGGATACTGACTCCCAGGTGGGGGGTCCTGGGTGGGGGGTTCCGACTGTCCTGGGTGGGGGGCTCTTGACTCCCGGGTGGAGGGGTCCTGACTCCCAGGTGGGGAGGTCCTGACTCCCGGGTGGAGGGGTCCTGACCCGGGTGGAGGGGTCCCGACTGTCCCTGGTTGAGGGGTCCTGACTCCTGGGTGGAGGGGTCCTGACTCCCAGGTGGAGGGGTCCTGACTCCAGGTGGGGGGGCTCCGACTGTCCCTGGTGGAGGGGTCCTGACTCCCAGGTGGGGAGGTCCTGACTCCCAGGTGGAGAGGTCCTGACTCCCGGATGGGGGGTCCTGGGTGGGGGGTTCCGACTGTCCTGGGTTGGGGTATCTTGACTCCCGGGTGGAGAGGTCCTGACTGTCCCTGGTTGAGGGGTCCTGACTCCCGAGTGGAGGGGTCCTGACTCCCAGGTGGGAGGTCCTGGGTGGGGGGTTCCGACTGTCCTGGGTGGGGGGTTCCGACTGTCCTGGGTGGGGGGGTCCTGACTCCCAGGTTGAGGGGGGTCCTGACTCCTGGGTGCAGGTTTCCGACTGTTCTGGGCGGAGGGGTCCTGACTCCCAGGTGGGGGGTCCTGGGTGGGGGGTTCTGACTGTCCTGGGTTGGGGGGTATCCTGACTCCCAGGTGGGGGGTTCCTACTGTCCCAGGTGGAGGGGTCCTGACTCCGGGGTGGGGAATTCCAACTGTCCTGGGTGAGGGGGTCCTGACTCCCAGGTGGGGGGTTTGCAACTGTTCTGGGTGGAGGGGTCCTGACTCCCGGGTGGGGGGTCCTGACTCCCGGGTGAGGGGGTCTTGGCCATCCCACACCCCTTGGGCTTTGCTTTCCTTAGGGACACAGGGGTGAGGCGGGCTCCCTCAGCCCCCAGCTTGGGGCACTCACCGCAGCCATGAGGCCCCCGGCCCCTCTCACAGTGGCTGCGGCGCTCAGCATGGCCCCCAGGGTCAGGAGTGCAGCCAGGGCAATTCCAGCGGAGAAGGCTGGGGGTAGAGAGAGGCGTCAGGGTGCCCAGGCAGGGGTCCTGGGTGCGCAAGAATGGACTCGGGGCTGCTGGGCTCCCGGGGGCCCTGAAGGGGCCTTGTCTCCTCAGCAGGGATGTGCCCCCACCTTCCTGCGCTGCCCCTCCCGCCCGTCCCCTCTCCCCTCCCCTGGGGGCCATCAGAAGCCCGTCCCTGCCCCCAGGCCCAGCTGACAGGCTGGTAATCTTATCAGTCCAGGCCCAGCCCCAGGCTTCCTGCTCCCGGGGCTCTGGGGTTTGGGGCTCGAGATAAACACGGGAGGCCTGGGGCTAGGACCATGGTAACCCCGCCAGCCTCGGCTTTCACCACATCTGCCCTCCTCAGCCTCTTGTGGTCTCTCCTGAGGCCAAGACACCCAGGGGTGGGGTTGGGGGGATAGGATGCCATCTCTGTGAGCTGTTCAAGGCCTCATTGTGGGTGAGCACCCCTTCCTACCTCCCGACATACCCACGCTGCCCTAGAGGCCCAGGGAAGATCCAGGCAGACCTAGGCTCTGCGGGGGGAGCTGGGACCTCAGGGCAGCCCCTCCTGCCTCTGACCCCGCTGCCTGCCCCAGCCCAGCTTCTCTCAGCAGTCCTCACCCCAGCCCAGGGCTCCTCCCCAGCTGCCTTTGCTTCTGAAGCCCCTCCCCAGCAATGGCTGCCCACAGCATCACTCACCCCAGTGGTGCAAGGCCTCATAGGTGGTCCTGTCTGCGGACACGGGGCCGATGACAGTGAAGTGGGGCCCAAAGTAGCTGAGCGCGGCTGTGGCGGCCATGGCAGAGCTCAGGAGCTGCAGGCAGGCACGTACAGCTGGTGGGCGCGGGGCTGGGCACCGACCCCCACCAGCCGTCTCCAGCATCCTGGTCTCATGGGACAGGGTCAGCTTCAGGGCTTCCAGGTGTTCTGGGGGTGGCCTCAGGGGTGTCTTTGCTGCAGACAGCTACCCCCACACCGTCACACACAGACATCCCATCACAGACACCACACCACACACACACACCACCCATCACACACAGATACTCCATCACACACACAGACACCCTATCACACACAAAGATGCCCCATCACAGACACCCCGCTACACACACAGATACCCCATCACACACACAGATACCCCATCACACACAGATACCCCATCACAGACACCCCACTACACGCACAGACACCCCATCACACACAGATGCCCCATCACACACACAGACGCCACCACACACACCACACAGACTCACGCTCACACCCCCCCTGCCAGCACGACACTCACTATCCTGCACCTCCAAGGGCCCAGAACCTCCGGTGGTTCCATCTGAGGGTGGACACCCCCAGCCCTCTCAGCTCCCCCTCTCTGTGAGAGCACCTCCAAGGGCAGGAGGCCAGCCCCCAGCCCGCACCCCTGGGGGACCCCTCTCCGACCCCAGTTCCCCAGCCACCCAAGGCCCTCAGGCCTCCAGCAGGCCCCTTGCTGCCCAGCAGGAGGATGCACACTGCTCAGGGGGCACCTTTCGCTGCCGAGACTTTGCCCCCAGGACCCCAGGTGCACGCTCACGGGGGCGGGAAGGCAGGTGTGTGTGTTAGGGGGAGGACCCACAGTTCTGGAGACCCAGGAGCACGGCGCACCCCACCCCTGCCGCGTCCTGCCCAGCCTGCCTCTTACCAGAACAAAGAGGCTGGTGGCCAGCATCTGGCATTTGGCCACCCTGACTCGACTGCAAGGCTCCATGGAGGTCCGTCTGCTCTCCTCTGCTCTCCACTCCCCTCCCCACCCTCTCCTCTCCTCCCCTCCCCTCCCTCTGTGGTTTTGGTTTCCAGCTGGGCGGGGACCTCAGACCACAGTTCCCCGCAAGGAGCTGGGTTAGGTTGGTCACCCATCTGCCTGTCAGCATACCCAGGAACTGAGCCTCTGGGTGCCCCAGAAAAAGGGCAGGGAGGAAGGGGAGCAGGGCAAGGCCAGCTTCCGCCCCCCTGCAGCCCCTCCCCTGGCCCAGGCCCCCAGGACATGAGCAGATAAACGAGGCCTCCCTGAGGGGTGCGCCCTGCTCCTGGCAGGGCCGTGGAGGACCCTGGGAGGAAGTGGGTGGGTGATAGAGGGCGCCTGGGTGGGGGTGAGCTTCCCGTCCTGGGAGTGTGCAAGCAGAGGCTGGACCCCCGTGAGTCCTGCCTCGGGCTGCTGTCCTTGCAGGACTTTGGGAGAGAGGCCGTATATGAACTTCTCTATCGAAACACTGTCTTACGAAACATCTTTCGAAATGTTCTGTGACATCAAAATTTTCCAAAAAGCCACTTGATTTTCGATGCTTCAGCGGCACAGATGAGTAATTTAGAGCGGAGTGTGCAGGGGGAGGGGGCTGGGCCCCTCTCTGCACCCACATTGAGGCTCTGTCGGAACACGAATCTGTGATTAAACCTCCTGATGTGACCCTGGGGCTGTGCTCGTGGGCGGCTGGACCCAGTGCAGCCTGGGGGGAGGCACGTGGTGAGCCCCCAGTCTGGGCCCTTCTGGGCCAGCTGGGACAGCGGGGTCCCCCACTGTGGTCCTCCAGGGCTGCCTGGGCACAGCTCCCCTCTCGTGCTGAAATCACCTCTCTTCCACATCTCATCATGTGGGTCCTCAGGGCACTCGGGGGCCTCAGCTGGGGAGGACAGGTGCCCAGACAGCTGTCACCATGTCTGCGGTGAGGCCTTGGCCTTCTAGAAGCCAGCAGAGTGCGGCCTGTGCTAGCCGGCAGCTCTGCCACCTCCTTCCTCTCCCTGTTCAGAGCAGGGGCAGCCAGGACCCCTCATCTACCCCTGTGCCCTCAGCTGCCCCTTGGCGCCAGGAATCCTGCCTCGTGTCCACAGGGGCAGGAGGGGGCCCCCAACATCCCAGCCTGTGCTTTGAGCTGGTGAAGCCAAGCTGCAGCCTGAGGGGCAGCGGGAGTGGAAGTCCTGGATAGGGGTGGGAGTCGGGCCGTGGGCTGGGGGCTGGCCGCCTGGACCCGCCCTCCTGCAGAGACGAGCCAGTCACCACCGTGCTGGCCTCACTTCTGGAACTGTCTGCCTCTGACTTGGAAGCAGATGTCCTGACCTTTTCCCAGAGGTCAGAGCTGGCTCCTTGATCTGGCCTGCCTAGTGCCGACCCTGCATGTTTCCCCACATCAGCCCCTCTGTGGGCAAGAAACGAGGCTTCCTTGGGGACTGGGCTGCTGGGGACTGAGCGCGGCTCAGACCCCCTCAAGTCCAAGCCTCTGATTGAGGCCCCCTTGCCCTGGGCCCGCTGCCTGGGCAGGGAGCCTGGCCCACATGGGGAGCCGTCCACACCTGCCCCAGGAAGCCTGTTTCCACTCCCTCCGGCTCTGACAGCCAGTCAGAGACAGGAAATGACATCTGGAGGGGAAGTGCTGGCCTCGCCCAGCTCCCTGACCCTCAGCCCCTCGCCTGTCCCCTCTGGCACCCAGGGCGGCCACCCCTCCTGAGGGCAGGGCAGGCTCGTGGGAGCCAGCAGGGTGCAGAAAGCAGCAGCTTCTGACGGAGGCGCTGGGCTGGGGGATAGACCCCCACCCTGCACGGACCCTGTGCCAAGGGTCCCGCTGTGAGCTGCCCAGGCCGCTCCTGTCTGTGTCCACGGGGGGTGTGTGTGCGCAGGTGTGCAAGTGTGTGCGCATGTGTGCTGGTGCATACGTGCGTCTGTGTAATGGTCTTTGCCGGCCAGTGACTTCCTTGTTTCTCCCTCTTCCTGCCCTCATCTAATAATTACTCGATTAATAGAAAGCTGTTTTGTCAGGGGAGCCGACTGACAGAGCTCCCCATGGCCATGGCTGGGATGCTTTGAGCAACAGAATAAATAACAGATTGATGACAACCCACGATGTTAAACAGACATCCGCAATACGTGCTGGCCCAGCGGAAGGATGAATACACCAGTGGGAGGGGAGGGAGACTGCCTGCGCAGGAGAACCCCAAGGAACGTGTGTGGATTCTCCCCTGTTGGTGGGGAGCACCTCCTTCCGGCCCCTCCTCGGGCTCCGGCAAGCGCCCCTCAGCCAGGCGATCGCGGGCTGTGTCCATGGGCCGCGACGGGCAGGCGCTTCACTCCTGCGTCTTCCTGCCCAAATGCACAGCCCTGGTCTGACTGCAGCACAGACACCCGGCAAACCCCAGCAGAGGGGTGTCCTCCTGTACCCCTGACCCCCACACGGCCAAGGTCATCGAAACCGTCATGGCCCAGAGGAGCCCAAGGAGATGTGACGACCAATGGGTGTGGGTCCTGGGATGGGGCGCAGTACAGGAAAGAGCGAGCAGGCAAGGACTAGCGAAAGCTGAGTGCCGTGTGGGCTCTAGTCAGTAACAGCGGAGTCCTGGGAAGTAAACCGCTGTGACCGACACCCTGCACGCTGCTCAGACGCTGGTATTGGGAGGCGGTAGGCGTGGACGGGGGAGCCTGGTGGGCCGTCTGTGGGGTTGCACACAGTCGGACACGATTGGAGCGACTTAGCCGCAGCAGCAGCAGCAGGGGCGCGGTGGTATCGGTGAACTTACCTTTGCAGCTCTCCTTTGTGGATCTAGACTACCCTCAGATAGAGTTTATTTAAGAACGTGGTGTTAGCTGCCCCCCCGTCTCAGGGCGCAGAGGGGACCAGGCTCTGGTTGGCTCTCCTTTGTGGATCTAGACTACCCTCAGATAGAGTTTATTTAAGAACGTGGTGTTAGCTGCCCCCCCATCTCAGGGCGCAGAGGGGACCAGGCTCTGGTTGGCTCTCCTTTGTGGATCTAGACTACCCTCAGATAGAGTTTATTTAAGAACGTGGTGTTAGCTGCCCCCCCATCTCAGGGCGCAGAGGGGACCAGGCTCCTTGGGGTTGGCTCTGCCGGTCCACTTACCGGGGCTTGAACTCTTGGCCCCAGGCCTGGCAGAGCCCCACTTCACTAACTGCTTGTCACCAAGATGTTCACGGACTCGGTGATGTCACTGTCCCCCTGTCCCCTTATCTACCTGCCCACCTGTCCCCCACCCACGAGTCCCCCTGCCCACCTGTCCCCCTGCTGACCTGCCCACCTGTCTACCTGTCCCCTGCCCACCTGTCCCCCGCCCACGAGTCCCCCTGCCCACCTGTCCCCCTGCTGACCTGCCCACCTATCCCCCGTCCCCTTATCTACCTGCCCACCTGTGCCCCTGCTGACCTGTCCGCCTGCTCACCTGCCCATCTGTCCTCCCTCCTCCCCCCTCGCTCCCTTCTTCCCTCTCACACCCTCTCACGCAGTTGTGGCTTCAGTACTTGGCCCCTTGCTCCTGTCCTCTGTCTGCCGCCCGCCTCAGTTTACCAGGGCAATGGCCTCTGGGAATCCGAGTGGGGGTGTTAGCCATGAAGCAGGCCGCTCCTACCATGAGGCAACTTCCCTGGGTGAGGAGGTGGCAGCCTCTGCCCGGCTTCGTAACAGCTGCCCCGAGGGAGACATCCCTCCTCCTTCTCCATCAGAGGCGATGTTCGGCCTCACGGGCTGGTGACACGGCGCCCCCACCCAGGAAGGAGCTCCGGGCCAGCCGTGAGCACAATGCCTCCCCGCAGCGTGGAGTGTGGGGCTCTGCCATCCTTCTAGGGCGGGTCTGAGGGCTGAGAAGGACCCCGAGTTCAGTCTCTGGCTTTCTCTCTGCCCTTCGGCCTGATTCTGACGTTGTCACAGCTGCCCAGACGTGTGCGCCCTGGGCAGCGTCTCCTGGGGAAGGTTTTCTTCCCGGATATCTTACATCTGGTCAGCCGTGTGAGCTCTGGGGCTCCTGAACAGCTTTCCCTCCACAGGGTGTCATGCTGGCCCATTACCTCGATGACATCTTGCTGGTCGGGTCCCGTGAGCAGGAAGTGGCAGTCATTCAGACACTGTGTAACCACGGGCCATGCTGGAGGGTGGGAAAGAAATCCCACAGAACTGGCTGCCTGCTGCCTAGTGACCCTCGAGGGGCCCAGGGCGTGTCTGGGGCACTTTGAGGCCCATATCTGGCCCTTCCTGCTGCTTAAGAAGATGCCTGATGCCCAGGTCCTCTGCTTCTGTGTGTGTGTGTGTGTGTGTGTTTTAACATTTACATCACTTCATGGCAGATCAGTTCAGTTCAGTTCAGTTGCTCAATCATGTCCGACTCTTTGCGACCCCATGAATTGCTGCACACCAGGCCTCCGTGTCCATCACCAACTCCCGGAGTTCACTGAGACTCACGTCCATCGAGTCAGTGATGCCATCCAGCCATCTCCCCCTCTGTCATCCCTCCTCCTCCTGTCGCCAATCCCTCCCAGCATCACTCCTCCAATGAGTCAGCTCTTTGCATGAGGTGGCCAAAGTATTGGAGTTTCACTTCAGCATCAGTCTGATAGATAGGGAAAATTGGAAACAGTGGCAGATCTTATTTTCTTGGGCTCCCAAATCACTGCAGATGGTGACTCCAGCCATGAAATTCAGACGCTCGCTCCTTGGAAGAAAAGCTATGACAAACCTAGACAGCATATTACAAAGCAGAGACATCACTTTGCCAAGAAAGTTCTGTACAGTCAAAGCTACGGTCTTTCCAGTAGTCATGTACAGATGTGAGAGCTGGACCATAAAAAAGGCTGAGCATTGAAGAATTGATGCCTTTGAAATGTGGTATTGGAGAAGACTCTTGAGAGTCCCTTGGACTGCAAGGAGATCACACGAGTCAATCCTAAAGGAAATCAACCCTGCATATTCACTGGAAAGACTGATGTTGAAGCTGAAGCTCCAATACGTTGGCCCCCTGATGTTAAGAGCTGATTCATTGGAAAAGACCCTGATGCTGGAAAGATTGACAGCAGGAGGAGAAGGATTATCAGAGGAAGATTATCGGACGACAGAGGATAAGACGGTTGGACGGCATCACCGACCCAAGGAACATGAATCTGAGCAAACTCTGGGAGATGGTGAGGGACAGGGAAGCCTGGGGTGCTGCAGTCCATGGGTCAGAAAGAGCCGGACACGACTGAACGACTGAACAGCAACGAATGTGTAACACAGATGACTGATGAGAACCTGCTGCACAGCACAGAGAGACACTCAGCGCTTTGTGACAAGCTAAATGGGGAGGAAATCCAACAAAGAGGGGACGTATGGACGCTTACAACGGATTCACTTTGCTGTGGCAGAAACTAAAACGATACTGTGAAGCAACTATACTATTAAAAAAATGTTTTAAGTCCAACAATAACAAAAATAAATGCATGCGTGGCAGATGAAAAACGAAGAATGGGTGTCCCACCAGAGACAGGACCAGACGGCGCAGCTGGGTTTACAGTTTCACGCTGTGAAGTTGGGCGCACACAGTCCTGTTCCACCATCAGAGAGGGGCGTATGCAGCACAGGCTCCGGGCAGGTTCTAAGGATACAAGCAGGTCGAGTGAGGCAGCGGCCGCAGAGCCTGCTGTGCCCGCCCCTCCTGTGTCACCTCTGGCGTCAAGGGACCTTCCCATGACCTGGTGACCGAGGAGGGAAGAGCCTGGGCCTGTCTCTCCAGGGTTCTGCCCTGCGTGGGGTCACCACCCGAAGTGGACAGCCCCGAGCTCCAGGAACCCAAGCAGCATCTCTTCGTTTCACTGTGCCTGGAAGGAGAGGTCGGGGTCTCAGGTCCACACACATCACAGCTGTGAACGGTTTGCCTAGTTGATCAGGGACTTGGAAGGGGCACAGTTGGAAAGTTGCTGGCAGGAGGTCTGGGAAAGAGGGGCGAGGTTAGACTTCCCCAAAGGACACAGAATGGGGAGGCGTTCGAGGCCCATGTGAATGCCGAGCTGCCGCCGCGGCCAAGGAGGATCTCAGTTACCAGGCAGACCGCTGGCCCTTCTGGGGACCTCTGCCAACCTCTGTCCAGAGGGCTCGTGGCTGCCACGGTGGAGGTGATGGGTGGGCTTGGCACACAGACTGCCCACTCCACATGGCCGTTCACTGAGGGCCTCTCGTGAAACAGCAGAGGCAATACCGATGCCCCGATGCGGTCCGGGTGGTCCGGACTCCATCCCAGGGCCGCGGGTGAGGCGGCTGCTTCCCCGTGGGAAGGGCACAGCTGGCGTCACTAGAATAGACTCTCCGAGTTTGGAGTCACTTTCCTGCCCCTACATGGCTGCAGGCGTACCACCTATGCCCAGTGGGACACCTAACCCCCCGTCACAGGCTGACAGCAAAGAAGCCCATTCCCCAGCCAGCGGGGGGCTCAGGCTAACTGACCTGTAGGTTTCCCGAGAACCCCCACCACCTGAAGCAGCTGGCCCAGCAGGACAGTGTGATAAGCTTTTGAAGATGCGGCTGTAGCGCCTGCTGCGGGTGCAGGGCTGGGGTGCTCTGAATCAGCATTTTCTCTCTTTGCTCAGATGTGTGGTTCTGGGAATCATGAGGGAGAAATGACAACGAGCTCTGTTACCCTAGTGAAATGTCTCTGGTGTGTCTTTGCCTCCTGTCCCCAAGACTCTAGGTTTTTTTGGTCTAGAAATTCAAGTTCCCAAGGGAGGAGGGCTCCCATCAAGGACACATGAAGAGTCCATTAAACCCAGGCCACCATGGGGTCCTCATGCCAGAGAATCAACAGGCAGAAAGGGGTGACAATAAGGTTGGGGTGATCTGTCCCATCGGGTGGGAACCGGTGCTTACTCCAAGAAGGTGAGGATGAAAAAGAACATGTCTGGAAGGCAGAAGTCCCCTGGAGCATGGAGATTCCTGGTCCTGTGATGGAAATCAAATGGGAATTATAGCCATCGGCCCAGGCCTCTCAGGAATGAGGCCTTGGATTGACCCAAGGCAGGGAGCCAGAGTCAGCTGAGGTGCCTACAGAGGCCAAGAGGATGTGGAGGTGGGCGTGGGGGAGGTGCTGACAGAGACCAGCCGTGGCCGCCAGGCTAACCACAGAGCTTGGAGGGTGTGACCACGGTTCCCGGCCCACCATTCTGTCTCTGCAGGTAAATCATAAAACGTCAGGGTGGGAATGTGACTGCACCAGAAGAGAAGTGGACACCACCCTGGGGTGAATAAAGGGCCCTCCTCCCCTTTGGGGGGAGGGGAGCATGCTTCTGGTTGTCCAGGGTAGAAGTGTAATTTTACTTTGCCTTTATTTGGAAGTTGCGTGTGATGGTCGCTCAGTTGTGTCTGACTCTGTGAGTAGCCCTGCAGGCTCCTCCGTCCAGGGAATTCTCCAGGCAAGAATATTGGAGTGGATAGCCATTTCCTTCTCCAGAGGATTTTCGTGACCCAGGGATCAAACCTGGGTCTCTTGCATTGCAGGCAGATTCTTTACCATCTGAGCCACTGGAAAAATTAAGTACAGTCCAAAAAAAGCACATAGCATTTCGTATGACTCCATGTGTATGAAAAATCCAGAACAGGCAAATCGAGAGACAGAAAGTGGAGTCGTGGGACTTCCCTGGTTGTCGAGTGGCTAAGTCTCCGAGCGCCCAATGCACGGGGCCCAGGTTTGATCCCTGGTCAGGGAAGTAGGTCCCACATGCCACAACTAAAGATCCTGGGTGCTGCAACTGAGATACAGTCAAATAAAGAAATATTAGAAGGATGTGGTGTGAAACACAAAATCTCCCATCACAACCCTAGGTGCACGGCTCCGTGGCGTTGAGTGCACTGTGGCAGGACCATCACACTAGCCTCCTCCAGAACGCTCTCATCTCCCTAAACCCACACTCTGTCCCCATGAAGCACTCATTCCCTCTCCCTCCCCAGTCTGGTCCCCACCACCCCAACATCTGTCTCTAGGAATCTGACCCCTCCAGGGGCCTCATGTGAGCAGAGACATATAGGACTCCATCCTCGATGAAGGATGGTGTCCTTTTGTGTCTGGCTTCTTGGCAGTAGGTCCAGAATATTCTGCACAGCTGCACTGCTCTCCTTCACGGCCGTCAGCCTGTGGCCTCAGTCATCTGCTCTCCTTCACGGCCGTCAGCCTGTGGCCTCAGTCATCTGCTCTCCTTCACGGCCGTCAGCCTGTGGCCTCAGTCATCTGCTCTCCTTCACGGCCGTCAGCCTGTGGCCTCAGTCATCTGCTCTCCTTCATGGCCGTCAGCCTATGGCCTCAGTCACCTGACCTCAGTAGCCATCAGCTGGACTCACCAGTCCTGTCTGTGGCATCCACTCTCCCCTGCAGAAAGAGGGAGAGGGACTAATCCATTCCAACACCAGAATTGGCCGCTAGATGGGGACACTCAGGATCAACCATGGAGAAACCCTAGAAGCTAGAGGGAGGAAGGGATCTGAGGAAAGATCAGCAAGTATGATAAACTTCCGGGAGCACTGAGGGTGGTGGTGAGCTGCAGTGTGTGTGCGTGTGTGCGTATGTGTGCGTGTGTGTGTGTGAGACACACACGCAGTGTGTCTCTGTTTCCCTCTCTCCATGGATCTGTCTGCAAATCCTCCTTCCCTCAGCCTCCTGTAACTTAGATTTCCACCTCCCCACCTCTGTGAAACCTCGGGCTCAGTTGGAGAATCACCCCCTGACCCCGGGTTAGTTTCACCTCTCTCACAGGTCCCTCACTCCCCACTGTCCGTGTTTGAACACAAAGTCACACGCGCTGTTCCCTGTTCTCTGGGCGCTGACAGCAGGTAAATGTGGTCCCAGTTATCCGCATGGTCAAGAGAGGACCACCTGGAGATACTAACTTTTAACACGTGATTAAATGTAAGTCGCAGGTTTACAGTTACTTTACAGGGTAAAGTTAATATTTTGCCCTTTGTAATTTTTATTTTGCAGGGAGGAACCTCGAAATTGTGTAAATATCCTGCTACTCTCCCCACTTTTACCCACTGCTTTAGCACTGATTGGTGATTTGCACCTACATAAATCAGCACTGCGATGCTGTGAAACGGACTATCAGAGGGGACCCTGAGAGTGTGGGGAGGAAAACGAACACAAGCTAATTGGACAAGAGGAGTCACAGAGCGAAAGAGAAACAGGGGGAGGAAATATTTGAAAACGTAACCAAATTAAGTACCTCAGAAGGAAAGAAGCACAAGAAGAAGCTCTCAGGGGCCAAACAGGATGAAAAGGAAGAAGCTAGATTCTTCCTATCGTAGCGACACAAAGATGAAAGTTCTGGAACGCTCCAGAGTAACCTGAAGATGGCCTGAACGGATGAGCTTCATATCGTTCTTCTCAAGAGCAGCGCTGGATACAAGGAGAAGTCACATTTGGAAAGTGCAGAGGACCAGTAACTTTTCACAGAGGACTTTCCAGGATATCATTATCATTTAAATGAGAAAGTCGAATAAAACCACTTTCAGAGACACCAAACTTCAGAGTATTTAGAATGTTTGCCACAGTAACACCCACTCTGGCAACAAGGTTCTCAAACAATAAGATAAATAAATTCCAGAAGCTGCTGCAAGGGGTGTGAAAGTGGGAGAGACCACGGATCTGCTCTCCATGCCTGTAAAAATCACCAACGGGAATACAAAACAGCATACAAGACATCGCCTCGAACTGTACCAAAACCAAGAGCAACTAGAAATTCATGGGTCAGGAATGTGCCAGGCTTCCCTGTGCTAAATTCTGGACTCAAACAGAGACCCTGGTGGAGGTTGTTGAAGTGAATAGACAGACATTTCTTGTAGGAATGCCTTAATATGACAAAGATGTCAAACCTCCTGAAATTAACCCAGACTTATCCAGTGCCACCCTGATTCACATCTCAGCTGGAAGTTTGAAACACTCGGTGCACTTACTCTAATGTGGATTACCGTTCAGTTGCTAGGTCGTGTCTGACTCTTTGCGGCTCCATGTCTAGGTCGTGTCTGACTCTTTGCGGCTCCATGTCTAAGGCGTGTCTGACTCTTTGCGGCTCCATGTTTAAGTCGTGTCTGACTCTTTGCGGCTCCATGTTTAGGTCGTGTCTGACTCTTTGCGGCTCCATGAACTGCAGCGTGCCAACCGTCCTTCACTGTTTGCTGGAGTTTGCTCAGACTCACGTCCACTAAGTCAGTGACGCCATCCAACCATCTCATTCTCTCTCACCCCTCTTCTCCTCTTGCCCTCAGTCTTTCCCAGAATCAGGGTCTTTTCCAATGAGCCAACTCTTCCCATCAGGTGGCCAGAGTATTGGAGCGTCAGTTTCAGCGTTAGTCCTTCCAATGAATATTCAGGACTGATTTCCTTTAGGACTGACTGGTTTGATCTCCTTGCAGTCTGAGGGACTCTCAAGAGTCTTCTCCAGCTCCATAATTTGAAAATATCAGTTCTTTAGCACTCAGCCTTCTTTATGGTCCAGCTCTCACATCCATACATGGCTGCTGGAAGAACCATAGCTTTGACTGTATGGACATCTGCCTGCAAAGTCATGTCTCTGCTTTTTAATATGCTGTCTAGGTTGGTCATAACTTTTCTTCCAAGGAGCAAGGGTCTTTGAATTTTGTGGCTGCAGTTACCGTCTGCAGTGATTTTGGAGTCCAAGAAAACAAAGTCTGGCCCTGTTCTCACTTTTCCCCATCTATTTGCCAAGAAGTGATGGGATCAGATGCCATGAGTTTTGTTTTTTGAACGTTGATACTGAAGTCTAAAGGTCCATGAGTAGGTAGATCAGCTTTGAATAAAAAGGACAAGAAAGAGGGACTTGCCGTGTCTGATACGAAGGCAACCTGATGGAGCCTAATAGGAAAACCCCAGACGGCATGGGATTGTCACCCAGATGAAGCTGGAGAATAGAAAGCTTGCAGAAAGACTCCTGTGTACATTTACTCCATGCTTAAATATATTAATCTGTTCATGACAGTCCTTTGGGGAAGGGAAAAGCCATTAAATAGGAAAAGAAATCCATTAATTTTAATGGTAAAAATTATAATGTGTTTCATCCTAACCTGATAAATTCCAAACATTCACAGATAAAATACCAATAAGGCATGAAGATGAATTAATTTGAATTATAAAGAACACAAGGATTTTAAAAGTTTGTCAACTTAAAAAAAAAAATCTGCTGGGACTTTGATCGAGACTGTATCAGATCTATAGATCAACGTGCACCCAGGCGGAACGATATGGCCAGGCCGCATAAGCCTCGGTTGGCCTCGGACAGCCAATCCCCAGCGGCCCCCGCCAGCGGGCCACTGCCCGCGTCATCCCAGCAGCGTGGTGTGCCCGCGCCCGCTGTGCGTCGGGACTGGGGGTCGGTGCAGCGAGCCCTTCCTCCTGGGACATGGGGCGTGGCCAGAAAGGCGGCCGCCCCCTGCCCCATAATGCCCCGCTCCTTTGTGGGGAACCTGGTTCTAAATCATTAATAGAGGACCTGCTTCTTGGTCCCGGCTTCGTGCAGATGCAGAGCAGCTCCCTCGATGCAATCTATTGAAAGTCAGCCCTTGACATGAGGGTTTGTAGAAAAAGAAAGAAGAAAAAAATGAAAACAAAGCAAAACAAACAGAAAAAGAAGATTAAAAAAGAAAAATTAATGAAAAAAAGATTAGATCAATGTGGGGAAAAATAATATCTATTGGATCTCCTAATCCATGAACATAATCGTTATGATTATACAGTGGAAGTGACAAATAGATTCAAGGGATTAGATCTGATACATAGAGTGCCTGATGAACTATGGATGGAGGTTCATGACATTGTACAGGAGACAGGGATCAATGCCATCCCCGTGGAAAAGAAATGCAAAAAAGCAAATGGCTGTCTGGGGAGGCCTTACAAATAGCTGTGAAAAGAAGAGAAGTGAAAAGCAAAGGAGAAAAGGAAAGATATAAGCATCTGAATGCAGAGCTCCAAAGAATAGCAAGAAGAGATAAGAAAGCCTTCCTCAGCAATCAATGCAAAGAAATAGAGGAAAACAACAGAATGGGAAAGACTAGAGATGTCCTCAAGAAAATTAGAGATACCAAGGGAACATTTCATGCAAAGATGGGCACAATAAAAGACAGAAATGGTATGGACCTAACAGAAGCAGAAGGTATTAAGAAGAGGTGGCAAGAATACACAGAACTGTGCAAAAAAGATCTTCACGACCCAGATAATCATGATGGTGTGATCAGTGACCTAGAGCCAGACATCCTGGAATGTGAAGTCAAGTGGGCCTTAGGAAGCATCACTACGAACAAAGCTAATGGAAGTGATGGATTTCCAGTTGAACTATTTCAAATCTTAAAAGATGATACTGTGAAAGTGCTGCACTCAATATGCCAGCAAATTTGGAAAACTCAGCAGTGGTCACAGGACTGGAAAAGGTCAGTTTTCATTCCAATCCCAAAGAAAGGCAATGCCAAAGAATGCTCAAACGACCGCACAGTTGCACTCATCTCACAGGTTAGCAAAGTAATGCTCAAAATTCTCCAAGCCAGGCTTCAACAGTACATGAACTGTGAACTTTCAGGTGTTCAAGCTGGCTTTAGAAAAGGCAGAGGAACCAGAGATCAAATTGCCAACATTCGTTGGATCATTCAAAAAGCAAGAGAGTTCCAGAAAGACATCTACTTCTGCTTTATTGACTATGCCAAAGCCTTTGACTGTGTGGATCACAACAACTGTAGAAAATTCTTCAAGAGGTGGGAATACCAGACCACCTGATCTGCCTCTTGAGAAACCTGTATGCAGGTCAGGAAGCAACAGTTAGAACCAGACATGGAACAACAGACTGGTTCCAAATAGGAAAAGGAGTATGTCAAGGCTGTATATTGTCACCCTGCTTAGTTAACTCATATGCAGAGTACATCATGTGAAATTCTGGGCTGGATGAAGCACAAGCTGGGGTCAAGATTCCCGGGAGAAATATCAATAACCTCAGATATGCAGATGACACCCCCTTATGGCAGAAAGCAAAGAAGAACTAAAGAGCTTCTTGAGGAAAGTGAAAGAGGAGAGTGAAAAAGCTGGCTTAAAACTCAACATTCAGAAAACGAAGATCATGACATCTGGTCCCATCATTTCACGGCAAATGGATGGGGAAACAGTGGAAACAGTGGCTGACTTTATTTTTGGGGGCTCCCAAATCACTGCAGATGGTGACTCTAGCCATGAAATTAAAAGACACTTGCTCCTTGGAAGAAAAGCTATAATCAACCTAGGCAACACACTAAAAAACAGAGACATTACTTTGCCAACAAAGGTCCGTCTAGTCAAGGCTATGGTTTTTCCAGTGGTCATGTATGGATGTGAGAGTTGGACTGTGAAGAAAGCTGAGCGCCGAAGAAATTGATGCTTTTGAATTGTGGTGTTGGAGAAGACTCTTGAGAGTCCTTTGGACTGCAAGGAGATCCAACCAGTCCATCCTAAAGGAAATCAGTCCTGAATATTCATTGGAAGGACTGATGCTGAAGCTGAAACTCCAGTACTTTGGCCACTGGATGCAAAGAACTGACTCTTTTGAAAAACCCTGATGCTGGGAAAGATTTAAGGCAGGAGGAGAATGGGACCACAGAGGAGGAGATGGTTGGCTGGCGTCACCGACGTGATGGACATGAGTTTGAGCAAGCTCCAGGAGTTGGTGATGGAGAGGGAGGCCTGGAGTGCTGCAGTCCATGGGGTCACAAAGAGTCGGACACGACTGAGCAACTGAACTGAACTAAAGTAGGTTTGTCATGGCTCTTCTTCCAAGGAGCAAGCTTCTTTTAATTTCGTGGCTGCAGTCACCATCTGCAGGGATCTTGGAACCGAAGAAAATGAAATCTGTCACTTTATTTTATTTTTGTAGATTTGGTCAGATTTTTTCAGATGATTATGGTTTCTATGAATTAAAACATTTCGCTCTTACTTTCAGTTGCTTTCTTTCTCTTGCCACATGGCACCAGCTAAAACTTTCAGAACAATGTGAGACAGCAGTCTTGACAAGAGACATCCTTGTCTTATTCTTGACCTTAGGGAGAAATCGACCAGTTTCCTACCATTAAACTTGAGGCCTTTATTAGGCTGAGGAAGTGTCCTTTGATTCCTAGCTGCTGGCACTTATAAAGTTATGAATGGCTATTGGATTTTGTCAGATGCTTTTTGTGAATCTATTGAAATAATGACATGGCTTTTACTTTTAAATTTAATGTTGTCACTTAATTGGGTTGATTATGTTGAACAAACTTGCATTTCTAGAATTAATCCCCACTTGTATTGTTGGATTTGAGTTGCGAAGCTTCTCTTTAGATTTTTTCGCCTCTTATGTTCATGAGGAATATCTGTAGTTGCTTTTCTTGTCTTCATCTCTCTTTGGTGTCAGTACAATGCTGGCTTCACAGGATGAATTGGCAAGTATTTCATCCTTTTTCATTGTTCTCAGTGAGTTTAGGTAGAACTGGTTGTATTTCTTCCTTAAATATTTCAAACAAGTCACCAGCTATTCTATCAAAGCGTGGAGTTTTTTTGAACAGTAAGTTTTTTCCCTTAACTACAAATTTAGTTTACTAAATAGATATGAAGCTACTTTGGTTATTTCTTTTTGAATTAATTTTGGCAGTTTGTGATGAGTTTGTTATTTGTGTGCAGAAACACAACTCATTTCTGTATGTCGATTTTGTATCTGGCAACTTTGCTGAATTTGTTGATGAGTAATAACCATTTTTTGTTTTGTTTTTGATTTGTGGATAGGGTTTTCTATCTATAAATTCAGGTCATTTTCAAAAAGTAGCAGTTTTACTTCTTTCATGATTGGATGTCTTGATTTTTTTCCTGCTTGACTGCTCTGGCTAGGACTTTCAGTACTTCGTTGAACAGGGCTGTGGCAGTGAGCACCCTCTAACCCTGATGTTCGGGGAAAGGCTTTCATCTTTTCATCACTGAGTATGATGTTAGCCATGGGATTGTCATATGCGGACTTGACTATGTTGAGATGTGTTCCTTCTATACCCACTTTGTTAGGAGTTTTTTTTTTTTTATCATGGAAAAATGTTGAATTTTGTCAAGTGCCTTTTCTGCATTTATTGAGACAAGAATATGATTTCCATCCTTCATTCTGTTAATGTGATGCATCACATTGATTGACTTGTGTGTGCTGAGGCGCCCTTTCACCCCAGGGATGAATTCCATTTGATCACAGTGTACGATCCGCGTAATGTGTGTTGCGTTTTGTTTGCTAGTATTTTGTTGACAATTTTTGCCTGTACATTCCTCAGCAATATTGACCTGAAGCTTTCTTTCCTTGTAGTTTCCTTATCTGGCTTTGGTATCAGGGTAATGTGATCTCGTAAAATGAGTTTGGGATTATTCCTTCCTCTTCAGTTTTTGAAAGATTTTGAGAAGAATTGGCACTAATTTTTCTTTAAATGTTTAGCAACTTTCACCAGTGAAACCCTCTGGTCCTCTGTTGGGAGGTTTTTGATGAATGTTTTTAATCTCCTCACTCACGTGACTCTTAAGATTTTCTGTTTCTTCAGATTCAGTGTCAGTGGGTTGCATCTTTCTAGGAATTTGTTCATTTCCTCTAGAAACAGTGACGTTGCTCAGAGTGGTCTCCTGTCGATCTTTGGGTTTCCGTGGTCCCAGCTGTAACGTCTGCTCTCCCTTTTGTAATTTTGTTCATTTGGATCCTGTCTTTATTTTTTTTTTCCTTGGCCAGAGGTCTGTCAATTTTTCTTTATGCTTTCAAGAACCAATCCTTAGTTTCATTAATCTTTTCTATCATTTTCCTATTCTTTACTTCATTTATCTCTGCTCTAATCTTTACTATTTTCTTCCTTTTGTTAAATTAGAGCTTAGTTTTTTTTCTTTTCTATCTCCTTGAGATGTACTGTTAATTTGGGGGGAGACTTTTCTTTTTTCTTAATGGATGTGACTCCAGGTTTCTTTTGATTAGTTCAGCACAGAATATCTTTTGAAATCTGTACCAATTATTCATTGTGGCTTAACAAATACCCCAAAGCTTAGTGGCTTAAAATAATAAATTTTTTATCTCACAGCTTTTTTCGGGCAAGGAAACTGGGCGTGATTCAGCTGGGTGCCTCTGAATCAAGGATTCCCATGGGGCTAATTTTTTCCTTTTCCTCAGGCCCCAATAGGGCTTATCTCGGCAGAGCATTGAACTGTTACTAATCCTATTTTTATTTAAAATTTATATTTTAACTTTCATGAATTTTTAACTTGAATTTGTATTTTTTAAAAAGTACTGCACTAAGGTGTTGTTATCTTGATTGACGAGTCTTTTGCTCCCTTACGTTACTGACTGAGGCAGTGCCTCACTCACCGCATCTTAGACTCAGCCCTGGGTGTGTCTCGCAAGATAATCAGGGCCTCTTGAGCCACTATCTCTCAGAGCACTGTCTTACTTTTAACACGTTTGTGTCTTTATATTGGATGTGTATTTCTAAAAAGCAGCATAGACTTAGATGTTTCTTTATTGTCCGTTATGACAACATCTGCCTTTTAACTGGGATATTTAGACCATTTACACTGAAGGTTATTGTTGATTTGGTTAGGTCTGTCATCCAACTGTTTGTTTCCTTTTTACTTACCTGCTCTTTGCTCCTTTTTCTAGCTTTAAAAAAATGAATTGAATGTTGTAATTTTAATTATGCTATTAGTTCCTGGCATCTAATCTTAGACTGGCTTATTAACTAATATTGTTGGCTCATTAACTATAACCTTCATGGTCTTATTTTAGTATTTGCTTTAGGATTTGTAGTTTATATCTTAAATTTATAATCTGCCTTCAAGTGATATCATACGACATTACACATAGTGTGAGAGCTTTACAAGAAGCTCTTCCATGCCCCCTCCGCCCTTTGTACTATTGCTGTCATGCAATCTACTTCTGCATATCTCACAGCCCACACCATGTTACCATCATTTTTGTTTACACGTTGACTTATCTTTTAAATTTATTTTTATTTTGGCTGTGCTGGGTCTTCACCAGGGCACGCAGGCTTTCCCCAGTTGTGGCTCGTGGCTCTCTAGGGGTGGCGTGCAGGCTTAGTTGCTCCATGGCATGTGGGATTTTAGTTCCCCAACCGGGGACTGAACCTCCACCCCTGCACTGGAAGGTGGATTATTAACCACTGGACCACCAAGAAGCTCCATGACTTAGCTTATTTGTTTTTAGATATATTCAGGTAGTAACAATTTACATGTATTTACTCATATAGTTGGGCTTCTCAGGTGGTGCTAGTGGTAAACACCTGCCTGCCAGTGCAGGAGGTGAAAGAGACTCAGGCTTGATCCCTGGGTCAGGAAGATCCCTTGGAGGAGGGCATGACAACCGCTCTGGGTATTCTTGCCAGGAGAATCCCGTGGACAGAGGAGCCTGGTGGGCTACAGTCCACGGGATCACAAAGAGTCAGACCTGACTGAAGCAACTTAGCTCACACACACTGATATAGTTACCATTTCTGATGCTCTGCGTTCTTTTGTGTACGTCTATAATTCCATCTCATATAATTTTCCTCCTGCATGAAGGATTTTTTTTTTTTTTTTTTGCTGCCCCATTTGTCACATAGGATCTTAGTTCCCTGACCAGGGATTGAACTCATGTCCCATGAATTGAGAGAGCAGAGCCACTGTGCTGCCAGAGAATTCTCATGAAAGACATTCTTTAATATTTGTCTAGTGTAGTTCTGCTGGCGATGAATTGTTTCAGCTTTTAAATGTCTGAAAAAAACTTTGTATCTCTGAGTTTTTGCAAAATACTTTCACTGAGTATAGAATCCTAGGTTAATAGATTTTTTCTCTATATATTTAAAAAATTATATTATTGCATTGTTACTACTGAGAAATCTGTATTTTCTTTATTTTTATGCCTTTATGAATACCTTATTTCCCTGATTTTTTCTTTTTGGCCATGCCACATGGCATGTGGAACCTAGACCACAAGGGAAGTCCCCAGTGGGTGTTTTAAAGTATAGATTTTGTTATTATTCAGGCATAGCAAGGCCAACAGAGCCGAAGATGACCCTTGAAAAGACAGTTACAGTTTCTGAGAGGAGGGGGCAGGACGGGATGCTGGGGCTGGGTCAGGAGGCAGAGGGAGTGGAGAGAGTGGGAAATGTGGAGAGGAGCCTCTGCTGTGGTTTCTATGGACGGAGTTGGAAAGGCTGGATGAACAGGCTTAATGTTGGCTGGTTTTAATAATTCCAAGGTGCTCTGGGGTACAGGGGCTCCCCTGGCTGTCTGGTTCCTGATCTGGCATGACGAGGGCAGGGGCTGGTGGTCCTGAGCGTCAGAGCCCTATAGAGGAGGTGGTGGGTCTGTGCTCTGCCCAAGACGGTTTGCATGTCTGGCTTTTATCTCTAGGAGCCAGCCCCTCCCAGGGACGGGCAGTCTCTCCAGGGTCCCTGGAGCCCCAGGACGTCAAAGCACCAAATATAGACTAGAAAATGCAGTATTACAACGCAGCTTGGTGCTCCCTGTCCAGGCCTGTTGTGGCTCAATATGGTAGCATGAGTCACGCATGTGTTCAGCATTTGAAACGTGGCCAGCCCAATGTAAGTATAACAAAATACACATCTGATTTCCAAACTTGATGTGAAAAGAAATTGTGAACTGTCCACTTAATGGTTTTCATATTGATTATATGTTGAAATGTTATTCATTTGCATATATTATTAAAATTCATTTCTTTGTTCCTTTTTTTTTTAATGTGGTTACTAGGTACTTCAAAGTTACATTGAAGGTTCACATTATATTTGCCTTGGGTGGCCTGTGGCTCTTCTAACGTGTTTCCATGGGGACTTCACAGCCCTGGAGGTGGGAAGGACTTTACACCCCTCTTCCACACGGGAACACCATACTCTTCTCTCCAGAGCAGGCTTTGAGTCTGTTCTCCCAGCTGGGGTGTTTGAGTCAATGTGACTGATCACTGGGAGCTCAGCTTCCACACGATCCTGGGACGTCTGGGAGGGTGTTTCCAGTGAGGCTGGCATTGATTTGTGGGTGCAAGAGAGCAGGCGGCCTCCCTGTGGGGTGGGCACCATTCTGTCCAGTGAGGCTGGACCAGAACACAGGTAGAGGAAGGAGGGCTCCTCTGCTTCCTGTCTGGTTTCTCAAACTGGACACTGACCTTCTGCCTGCAGAGGTCCGAGACCTTCAGACTCGGGCTAAATCTCACCACTGGCTTTCCTGGGTTGCCCTCTTACAGATTGCAGATGGTGGGACTTCTCAACCCCCATAATCAAGTGAGCCAATTTCCCAAGATAAATCTGTATCTCTCATGGTTCTCTTTCTCTAGAGAACCCTATTAATAACAAAGATCTGGGTACTGAGAGTGTTTCCAGAGGGTACAGAATGTTAAGAGTGAATTTTCTGAATTCCAGGTTTCTAGGATCAGTTTTCTAACCTGATGGGGTTTAAAGACACCAATGGCTCTATTTCCAGGCAGAGTGAAAACACTGGCAGTCCATGATGGGATCTGGCAAGAGAGATACTCAAAGTATGAATATCCGCACCCTCCCCATCAACCACTCACACGAAGCAAGGAGCTGCACTGCTCTTTAGGGGAGACTTTCGAACACCTTCGGGAAACTGGAGAATGTCGTGACCTTGGCTGGTGTCTCCTGGTGCCTCTGGACAAAGTGGTTCAAGAAAAGTGTGAGTCTGAGATTTCAAATTCCCAGCTCAAGAGTCTCATAAATAATCTTAGAGATAATCTCAGAAAATAACCGCATAGTCATAAATAATCTCACAAACAATCATAAAGAGCTTCTGTGTATGGCCCGAGGAAAGCCTTATCTCCTTCTGCTGCAAGATTGAGATTACTGAAGCCACATGCCCGATCTCATCCTGACTCACCATGTGAACTGAGCTCCCAGCCTTGCAGGGTGTCTATGGTTAAAGTAGGAGGACCAGGAGACTGTGCGGTGGGGTGAGGACATGTGGGAAGATCCTGGAGGAAGGAGGGGTCCCAAGCCCTCAGATTCTCCTGAGTCCTCTTTGCCAGTGGAAGCAGCCTCTCCAGCCCCAGTGAGTGGGAACCTTCCCAGCTCCATCTGGAGGGGCTGACCCTGCATTGCCTGGGGAGATGCTAACAGTCCCCTGGAGACAGTTGCCATGGAGGATGCTGCTGCTTCTCAGGACCCACCCTCACCACCTCTTGGCTTCTAGACCCATAACTCGACTCCAGTCCCAGCAGGTCCCCAGAGGCGAGGGGCAAAGTGTGACTCAGGACGAGGTGTTCTGTGCTCCAGAGGGAGCGGAGTTTTCTGATCTATGCAGACAGAAGCTGAGGGGACACGAGAGACAGATGCTGAAGGTGTAGGATGCTGGAGGATGAAGTCTGTGGGACCGAATTTGTGGACACGAGCCTCTAAGCGGAGATTCTGGATCTCCTGCTGCCGCTCCGGAGAAGGGAGTGCGGGTGGGGCTCTCACTGTTTGTTTTGCTGCTCGGCTGAGACAGGGGCCAAAACATGGCCTGTCACGATGGCCTGAACCGGAGGTGGCCTGTCTCCCTTGTTCAAAGGTTTGGGGACATGGGATGTGAGAGTGGGTTTGTCGAGTAAGACCTGCCCACCCTCCTGGGAGGGCCCAGAAGACCCTCTCAGCACGACTGTGGGGAGCACACCCATGGGGAGCCCCAGCACCCCCAAGGACCATATCCTCAGAGGGCTGCATCCTCTGCCATCCAGACCTCGTGGTAGGAGTTGTGGTCACTGAACTGGGAAACCTAAGTGAGCAGGGGCACTGGGCCCCAGGGTGGCAGGGGCCTAGTGGGGGCACTCGCTGCCGAAAGCAAGGTGGGCACGGCGGCGGGCATGACCATCAGGGGCAAGGCAGTGGCCAGGACAGTCGGACTGCGCTGACCCACGGTCTTAGCTGCTCGGCCCTGGTGCTGGTGTGGAAGCCTGCCGGGTTCTTATCTGGATAAAGAAGAAGTCATAGGCCGAGTGAAGCAACATCTACCTGAATCATCAAGACAGAGGGTCATGGCCACTCAGTGAGGCCCCAGGCTTGAGCCAGTTTTCAGACCCAGGACCTTGAAGGAAGGGGAGGCCAGGGCCCCTTGAGGACGGACCCAGGACACCCCTGGATGCTGTCGGTCTTTCTCCCAGCCTTCCCCAGAGGACCTGCCGCAGCTCACAGGTGACTGTGTGCCAGGGAAGAGGAATAATGAGAGTTTCCAGGGGCCCCTAGACTCTGGCCCTGAACCCATACCCACTCCAGGAGACCCAAGCCTCCCTGGGGACCCCCCAGTCAGATGGGCCCCTGGAGGTCAGGGGGTCAGGGCCGCTTCAGCTCAGGTCTGTCCATATCAGGCTCACCGGAAGGCACAGCTGGAAGAGAAATCCTCAGCAGCTGGCAGAGTCCTCACATGGGTTCCCTGACTGTAGAGGAAGGGCTGTGATGGGGGGAAAGGCCAAGGGGAAACCCCTAGAACAGCGTCTCCTGACGAAGACAGCACAGCAGCCAGCATCCCTGGTTGGGCTGCAGAGGTCAGTGCCTCCACCCAGGACTTGAAGGCTGGAGGGGTGGAGGGGCGGTGATTCCCACGGCAGCCCATTCTATTTGGCTTTCGAAGAAGACAGTGGGTCTTGGAGAAATGACAGCGGGTGCTCTTAAGCTTGATGAGGTGGTGACTTCAACTGTAGCTGCTGTATCAGACGTGCTTTCACTGCTCGAGCAAATTCACACCTTCCCTAGTGCCCAGCATGCAACCCCGGATCCGACAGGCGCCTCTCCCTTCATCCTTGTGCCTAAGGCCCAGCAGAAACAGTTTGCTTTTACCTGGAAGGCCAGCAGTACACCCTCGCTGTCCTACATCAGGGGTGAGGCGACTCTCTAGCCCTGGGCCACAGCTGAATTCACAGGGACCTTGGTTACTTTCCCTCCCACAAGACATCACACTTGAGCACTACACGGATGGCATTTTGCTGATTTTTGAGCCTATCGAGCAAGAAGCAGCAACTACTCTAGGTTTACAACATTTGTGTATCAGAGGGTAGGAAATAAAACCAATGAAATTTCAGGGGCCTTCCATCTCATTAAAATTTCTAGAGAGTCCAGTAAAGTGGCAAGATATCCTTTCTAAGGTGAAGGATAGAGTATTTCATCTGGTCCCTCCTGCAACCAAAAAAGGAGACAATGTAGTCCTCATCTGGGTGTGTTACTCCGGCCCACTGACTGACTAGACGATTGCTGGGTAGGGTGGGGGCTCTGCTACAGGTCTAGGCTGTGCACTCCTGGAGTCACTGGGTGGGGTGGGGGCTCTGCTACAGGTCTAGGCTGTGCACTCCTGGACTCAAGTGATCTAGCAGATCCAGCGGTCCCGGAAGTGTCAGGGCAGAGACAGATGCTCTTTGAGTCTTTGGCAGCCCCTAGAGATGAATCGCAGGGCAGGCCCTTAAGATTTGGGAGCAGGACTTTGCCATCCGCCCTAGAAAACTGCTCTCCTCTTGAGGAAAATCTCTGGGCCTGCTACTAGCCTTAGCAGAGACTGAACACTTCACCACAGGTCACCAAGTTACCACGTGACCTGCTCATCATGAACTGGGTGTTATCTTTATCTGACCCACCAAGCCAGAAAGCTGGCTGTGCAGGGCAACACTCCACCATCCAATGGAAGTGGCATGTAGCTGAGCCTGACCAAGCAGGCCCTGAAGGCAGAGGTTAGTGACCTGAAGAAGTGGCTCAAATGCCCATGGCTCCCATCCCTGCTACACTGCCTTCTCTCTCCCTGCCTGAACCTATGGGCTCGGGGGGAGGGGGTGGCTTCCTAGATCTACCAACAGAAGAAGAAGCACCTCAGTCTTGTTTACAGATGGTCCTGTGTGATATGCAGGCTCCCCCCACCAGAGGCAGACGTCCCTCAGGGACATGGTGAAGGGCAGTCCTCCCGGCGGGCAGAGCTTTGGGCAGTGCACCTGGTCCTGCACTTTGCTTGGAAGGAGAAATGGCCAGATGAGTGGTGATAACTGGACTCATGGGCTCTGGGCAGTGGTTTGGTTGGGTGGTTAGGGACTCAGAAGCAACATGACTGGAAAATCGGTGACAAGGGAATTTGGGGAAGAGGTATGTGGATTGGCAAGAACCCTGAAAATATTCACATCCCACATGAGTGTTCACCAAAGGGTGAACTCAGCAGAGGATTTTAGTAACAGAGTGCACAGGAGAACCATCCTGTAGATCCCAATCAGCCTCTTTCCCAGCCACCCTGTCATCGTGCAGTGGGTTAAGTAAAGTGGCCTTGGTGGCAGGGATGGGGGCATGCATGGTTCCAGCAACATGGATTCCACTTACCAAGGCTGAGTGTCCAACCTCCCAAGACCAACACCAAACCCCAGAGGGGCCAGCCAGCTACCTGATTAATTACACCGGCATGTAACCGAGCCGGACGCTATGGGGACTTCCTGGAAGACAGCCCTCCACTATGTCTTGTCTGCAGAGAAACTTCAGCCTCCCAAACCTTCTCTGAGTTCCAAAGAGTAAATTTAATCACAGAAGTCAGAAAATGCGGAAAGAAAGGAAAACAGTCAAACAAGACAAAAAATACTAGTTTAGCCATTAAACAAAGTTAAGAACCTTGAGTTCCTCCTTCAGGGCTGTACATGATATTCTGAGCCATGTCCTTTGAGCTGCTTTGCAGACACTGAAATCCCCACCAGGTGGAGGAAGTTAACTGCAAACTGCCCACCAGCACAGAGACCCCAGATGGGTTGGAACCAGAGGGTGGACGATGTTGGCTCTGATTAGCGCATCACCAACCAATCAGAAGAATGTCCATGAGCTGATCACCCACCCCACAGCCTCTCTCCCTTACCCTTCAGGGAGTTCAGGCCTTTTGAGCACCAGCTGCCTGGACTCCTTGCTTGGCATCTGCAACAGACACTACACTTTTCTTCACCACAACCGCGTGTCAGTAGATTGGCTTTTCTACTCCCAGGTGAGTGGACCCATATTCAGCAACAGGACTGTTTTCATCATGGCTCCCCTGGTAGCTCAGTTGGTAAAGAATCTGCCTGCAATGCAGGGACCCCAGTTTGATTCCTGGGTTGGGGAGATCTGCTGGAAAAGGGATAGGGTACCCACTCCAGTATTCTTGGGCTTCTCTTGTGGCTCAGCTGATAAAGAATCAGCCTGCAATGCAGGAGACCTGGGTTTGATCCTTGGGTTGGGAAGATCCTCTGGAGAAGGGAAAGGCTACCCACTCCAGTTTTCTGGCCTGGAGAATTCCAGGAACCGTATAGTTGATGGGATCGCAAAAAGTCAGACACGGCTGAGTGACTTTCACTTTCATCATGGAAGAGACAGTGTTTTCTTCCTACTGGGACAGACACCCATGCTGGATACGGCTTTGCCTTCTCTGCATTCAGTACTTGTGCCGAAGTGAATCACAGAATGCCTTATCCACCTTGTGGTATTCCACACAGCGTTGCTTCTGATTAGGGAAGAAAGGGTGACAAGGGGCCCCTGCCTGTGGAACGCACCACGTTCCCCACCATCGTGAAGCAGCTGGCTTGCCAGGTGGTGGAATAGCCTTTTGAAGACTCAGTTATAGCACCAGCAAGGTGGCAATGCCCTGCGGGCTGGGGCGGGTTCTCCAAGAGGCTGCATGTGCTCTGAGTCAGTGTCCACGGTACGAGCTGATTCACAGCGGAGACTCCTGGGATGAAGGGGTGAAGAGGCAGTGGCCCTGACTGTGATACCAGTGGCCCACCGGCGTGACGGTTCCATCCTGTCCCTGAGACCGTGCACGCTCCTGCTCAGAGCTCTCAGTTCCACCAGGAGTTAAGCAATGAGTCCACTGAACCGGAAGTTAGGGCTCACCAGCCACTTCGGGGTCCTCGTGTCTCAGAATCAACAGGCAGAGAAGGGACTCACTGTGCCGGCCGGGGGGACTGATCCCGGAGTGGGAGGCTTGGCCGCTGCTCCCTCCTCACGGGAGGTGAGGAAGCGCACGAAGGCACCGGGGGTCTGGGATTGAGGTCAAGGTGAGATGACAGCAGCCCGACCCAGGCAGGACCACTGATGACCCGACCCGCTAGGAGCGATGGTTTGGGTCCACCACCAAGCACAGAACCACAGCAAGCTGAGGGGCTGAAGGCACAGGGAGCACGGAGCAGGCGGTGGGAGAAGGTGCTTACGATTACTGGCTACAGCCTCACGACCGTTACAGAAACCAGAACTGGAGCTGTGGTATTTATGTCCCCCTTCTGCTACGGTTATTGTTCAGTCACTAAGTCGTGTCCAACTCTTTGCGACCCCATGGACTGCAGCACGCCGGGCTTCCCTGTCCTTCACCGTCTCCTGGAGCCTGCTCAAACTCAAGCCCATTGAGTCGATGATGCCATCCAACCATCTCACCCTCTGTTGCCCCCTTCTCCTCCTGCCCTTCTGCTGTAAGTGTCATGGAACCAAACAAACTTGGGTTTGCTCTCCTGTGTGCAGTAGAGCCAATCTACTGACAGGTGGTTGTGGTGAAGGAAAGAAGTGCAGATTTATCGCAGGTGCCAAGCAACGAGTCCAGGCAGCTAGTGCTTAAGAGGCCTGAACTCCCTGAAGACTCATAGGGTGAGGGAAGGGAGTGATGAGTGATCGGGGTGAGTGATCAGCTTGTGGACGTTCTTCTGGTTGGTCGGCAGTGAGGAAATTGGGAGGCGATATCAACCTTTGATTCAAACAAGCCTGGGGTCTACCCGCTTGCAGGCAGCATGCAGTCAACTTCTCCTGCCTGATGGGGCTTTCAGTACCTGCAAAACAGCTCAATGGACATGGCTCAGAATACCATCTGCAGCCCTGGAGGAGCAACTAAAGGTCCTTGACTTGAATGGCCGCACTATTCTTTTGTCTTGCTCAAATGTTTCCTTTCTGCGTTTTCTCATTTCTCTGATTCCATTTAAAGTGTTTCCACACAGGAAGCAGGGAGGAGACGTGGCGGGGTGTGCGGGGAGGGAGGCTCCGTTCTGGGAAGGTCCCACTGGGTCCTGCTTGGTGATGCAATTGTGCATCTCTGTTTGTCTCCTGTCTTCTCCTCTCGTCATGTGACATACGATGCCCTGACTTCGAGTCACAGCATTTAGGCCTGGGAATTTACACCAGTGTTTAAGGATGTCGGGAGAGAGGCACACCCCCAGGCCTCCTCGTCCTCTTCTGGGGCAGGAGGGCATGTGCTTTCGTTTGTCGGCAGGACAGCTGCACACATGAGGCAGAACTATGACCTTTCTATTGTTTTTGTCTGGAGCTCAGGCATGGATTCAGGAGCTGGGTACAGGTGCCGCATTGACAAGGGGTGGATGTGTGATGATCAGTTTTGAGTGTCAACCGGCCCAGCCCACAGGGGCCCAGATTAGACTTTATTTCTGGGTGTGTTTCTGGATGGGGTGAAGATTAGAATCAGCATCTGCTGCAGTGCGGACCAGCATCACGGAGTTCGCTGAGCGCTTGCACGGAACAACTGATGCGGTGGGAGGAATTCACCTTTCCTCCTCCGTCTGGCTGCTGGAGCTGGGACCGGCCAGCTCGCCATCTCCCGCCCCTTCCCTGGGGCTTACACCACCGGCCCCCAGGTTCTCAGCTCTCCACACTTGGATGGGATCCCCCAGCACACAGGCTTTCTGGGTCTGCCTCCTGCAGATGGTAGACGTGGGGCTTCCCGACTCTACCATCATGCGATCGGGTTCCTCGTCATAAACTTCTTGTTACACGTTATCTGTTTCTCTGGAGAATCCCAACTGGTCATTGGTGGGTATGATGCTTGATGTCTGGAAGTACTTCATGTCCCATGGCTCCTGCCCACCCTACTGAATTCCAGAAGGTTCTGGACTCCCAAGTGACCTGGGCACACAGGTGGGACTCCTGCACGAGGGCTTCAGGACAACCTGTGGGCTTGGAGAAGCTGCTGGCTTGGCCCAGACTGGCTACCCGCCTCCCACCTGTGCCCTGACCCAGAGAATGCACTTAGGCAGCCAGGGAGGAAGGCCCTGGAGGGGTGGATAGGGAGGTGGGCAGCAGCCCTGGGCCGCAGGAGGAGTGAGGAGCCCAGGCCAAGGCAGCTGGCAGTCAGTCCTGCTCGCCCTCACCCAGGCATGGAGCTCACCCAGCCTCTGCCGAGTCCAGTTCTGCCCCAGAGAAGGGGGACCCAGAGCCTCTCTGGGCCTCACGTGTCCCCAGGGTGCCCCACATTTTCAGGGTCTACACCCCAGTCCCATGGAGCCCATGATTTCAGAGTGGGCAAGCACTCAGCCTTGGTCACCCTGGAGCAGGGGTTGGCATGTCCCCCTGGAGCAGCAGGACACCGGGCTGCTGGGACCTCTCAAGGTCAACAGCAGAGCTGGGCCTGGACTGCTCCCCTGTCGCTCGGCCACCGCCCACTCCCGCAGTGGCCAGCTCCTTTTGATCCTCTGTGCTGGACGTGAGGTCCCCTTAGCGAAGCATGGTCACGCATGGCCTGGGCACGGGCGGTGCCCTGTGGACACAGAGAGAAGGGTACCTGTCTTTCCGCGTGGAGCTCTCAGATGGACACCCAGGATGAGGGGCACGCTGAGCACAGCACGGCGCAGAGGGATTCAGACAGGGCTCTGGTGACGCGGCCTCAGAGCTGAGCGTGAGGCCAGCGCAGAGCGGGGCCAGGCTTAATCCCCAGGCCCGGCCGTGACCCAACTCGCTGGGGTAATGACCCTCCTGCAGTGGACAGGCGGGAGGGGGCAGAGCCAGAGCCCAGGAGGCTAGGCAGAGGCCCCGAGGAAGTTCAGGCAGGGCCCTGTTTGCAGGACTTGGGAATTCTCCTTGGCACCCTTGCCACGGGCAGGCAGATTCCTATCTGGCTGGGGGTTTGCCAAATAACCCTCAGGGAAGGAGGGGGCGGCTCTTACCAGAGAGGGGGCGCAGAGGCCAGCCAGGCCTTCTGCTCTGAAGGGACCTGATTCCTATCTGGATTGCTCCACTGGCCAGAGGTGTGACTGTGGACACATTCCATGTCCTTTCTGAGTCAGCTTCTTCCTGAGAAACAGGGCCCCACACCCACCTGGCTCCTGGCAAGTGCTAGACTCCAGGTCACTTCCTACAGGAGGCAAGCCGACCAGACTTGCCAGAATCCTTCACGGGGACAGGAGCCAGAGGGCGCCACCAGGCAAGCAGGAAACCCTCGCCACCGTGCCCCGCGGGGTCCTCGGGAGGCGCCCCAGCCCCCTACCCCTTTCCCATGCCAGCACAGTAAGTCTGCTCGAGGTAGCTGGGCCCGCCCCTTACCCCCGCCCTCCATTCCCGGAGGTCCTGGCCCTAAGGGTCTGGTCACTTTTCGGGAAAAACCTGCTGGGTATGGCCTCCCGAGGGCACAGCCATTTGGCTGGCCTTCCCAGGCCGCGGGGCAGGACAAAACTCTCCCATTAACGGCGCACGTCCAAAGTCCCTGCCCCCTCAAACCCCGAAAGGTACGCCCGTCGGTCAGGGGGAAAGGCGGCTGCCCCTCCCCAACTTCCCCCACCGGCCAATCCCAGCGCGGGGGTAGGTGGCCGGTGCTGGCACTGAGGGAAAAGGGTCATGAAGGCGGCTAGACATCCACGGGTGAGCGGCCGGAGGGAACCGGTCCAAGAAGGGAGGACGATTTCAGGGGAATATGGAAAGCAGAGGAAGCTTCGAGAGCGGGGCGGGGGGAGACGGGCAGAGGGGAAAGGCAGGCGGACTGCCCCCCGGGGTCCAAAGCGGTCTGAGCAAATCTCCAGGCCCTTCGCCTCAAAGACGCGCAAGGCCGGGGGCAGACTGTGTACGTGGCAGGGAACTGGGGGAACGCACCCCAGGAGCCAGACCTCCGGCCTCCACCCCACCCCAGCGCGCCACTTCTTAAGCCCCGCCTTGGCGGGAAGACGGAGTGGCCCTCTCGCAGGCCCCGTAGAATAACAGGTGGGCGCCCGGCCAGGAACAGGTGCGCGTGGGAGCGCGCGCCCACCCGGGTGGCGGGGAGGGGCCGGGCGGGGCCGCGCGGGCGCCAAGCTTTGTTGGAGACGCTCCGGGAGCCACGCGTCTGGCATACACGCTTCCTCCCAGGGGCCGGGCGTGGGGCCGCGCCCGCCGCGATTGGCCGAACGGGCGGCCCGCCATTGGCTGAGGCTCCCCCACGCCCCTCGGCCTCAAGGGGCGGAGCGTGGGTGCCGGCTGCCCGGCGCGTGCTGCCCCCGGGGGTCTCACGCGCCTCCAGGCTGGCTGCGCAGTGTAGGTGGACACACCCTACCCTCAAAGGCGGACGCGGCGGGGGTCGTACCCAGGACCTGTGAACAGCAGCTTCGGGGAGTGGGGGGCGGTGCGCACGCGGGGCCCGCGGACTGCATCTTGGGGGCGCACTGGGCACCTGCTGGGAACAAGGACGCACTGGGGGCCTGCGGGCTGTGCCTGGGGGACTGGGTGCGGTCTTCGGAGGCTCACGGCTCGGTCTTTGCAGACTGTGCGCCAGGGGTTGGGCGAAGCGTGGCGCGAAGGGGAGGCAAGGGAAAGAGGGCGTGAGAAAGGAGGCGGCGGCGCGGAGGAGGGTTATCTATATATTTAAAAACGCGCCGCCTGCGCCGCTCAAGGAAGACCTGGCGAGCGTCTGACAGCACGCGCGAGTCACGAGCCCCCCACGCTCCTCGGCGCGCACTGCCCGCCCTCTCTCGGCCTCCTGCGCCTTGCTGTCCCCGGACCTCGGACGACCTGGGGCCGCGTACCCGGGGGAGTCTTGGCAGCGCAGTGCCCGATCTTCGTTGAGACTTGACCGGCGTTCCTCCGCCCTCGGTTCCTTGCCCTCCACCTTCGTGCGGCGCACAGAGACTGGGGGAAGCGCGGGGCGAGTGGATGCAGACGCGATGGACAGCCGCGCACTACCCCGGCCCGCGCCCCCGGCGCCTGGTGTCCCGGGCTGCTGCGCCGCTCGGCGGCGACCGGAGTCCCCAGAGCTGCTCCGCTGCAGCCGCCGGCGGCGGCCGGGCGCGGTGGACCCCGGCAGTGGAGCGGCGGCCGTGGCGCGGCGCAATGAACGCGAGCGCAACCGCGTGAAGCTGGTGAACTTGGGGTTCCAGGCGCTGCGGCAGCACGTGCCGCACGGCGGTGCCAGCAAGAAGTTGAGCAAGGTGGAGACGCTGCGCTCGGCGGTGGAGTACATCCGCGCCTTGCAGCGCCTGCTGGCGGAGCACGATGCTGTGCGGGCCGCGCTGGCCGGGGGGCTTCTGGCCCCGGCCGTGCGCCACCCCCTGCCCCGCGCTCCATCGGGGACCCCCGCCACCGCCGCCTCGCCCTCCTGCGCCTCGTCGTCCCCTGGTCGTGAGCACAGCTCGGAGCCCGGGTCCCCGCGTTCCGCCTACTCGTCGGACGACAGCGGCTGTGAGGGCGCCCTGAGCCCCGCGGAGCGCGAGCTGCTCGACTTCTCCAGCTGGTTAGGGGGCTACTGAGCGCCCGGCCCCGCAAGGTAGGCTCCGAGAAGCGGGAAGGAGGGAGGGCTGGAGGGAGGGCGGCTGGGCGCGTGGAGACAACGGCCTCGCTGCTCGCGCTCCCGAGAGCCCACGAGGCCCAGAGCGACGGCCTGGATTTCGCTCCCTCTTTATTCCTCCCCAGACTTCTTCAAGCCTGTGCAAGACTAGCGTTTGTTTGTCCGGGATTGCAAAACTTCCCCCTCGCTGCTCCGCCGCCGTAGGGGGAGCGGGGAGACGGAGGGCTGGGGCGGGTGAGGCCCCGACTGTTTGCGGATCTCGGGGCAGACTAGGGCGCTGGGAGGCGGAGAGACTTTGCATTGCAAATTGCGCGCCCGGCCCGGTGGCAGAAATGAGTCGGCGGGGCGCGGAGCCCTGACTCACCCCGGCTCCGAGCGCTCGCCCCGCCCGGCGCCCGGGGCCGGGCCACACACCGAAGCCGAGGCTCCCACGGAGACCTGGGCTCCAAAACCCACCCAGAGAACGAAACTGCCGACTCCGCTTGTGGGGGTGGGGGAGGGCCGGGCTGCGTGGGGTCTCCGGGGCCGGATCCCGCACTAACGCACGTGCCTGCCCCCTCTTCCCTCTCAGCGGCGGGGAGCGCGCTCACCCCTGCGGAGCCAGCCGGTTGGAAAGGCTCCCGCCTCCGTGTTCCTCGTTCCGCGGGCCAAGCCACCACCGAGCCAGGGATCCAGCCGACGCTCCCCGCCATCCAGCCTGACCCAAGGCTAGTGTGCAAGCGGTCCCGCCTGACCTCCTCCTCCCGGCGGCAGCTCCTCGGACCCCAGCCACCCTGTCCGCAGAGACCTTCCACTGGACTGGGGCTGCGGAACCGACACTTGGAGGTTTGAAGGGGAGAGGGCTTTATGACGACGCAAATTATGTTTTTTTTTTACCAACACATGGACTTGAACTGCTCAGGGACACTGGCGGTATGAAGGCTTATTTTTGTACAAAGAACCCTTAGATTTAGAACACAATAAAGACTGTTTATTCCCTCTTCCTGGAAGTTGTGAACCTGGCTGAAATCTCCCGTGCCACAGCCCTTGGGCAGAGTCCCTGGTGGGCGTCCCCTTTCAGCTCTGCCAGCTGTGGAGAGACCAGCCTCAGGAAACCTGTTTTAGGGGAGGTGGATCTATGTATAAACCGGTGCTGTGTATCAGTGGTGGTGGGGGTACCCGCTCCATATCCCTGAGGCCCCCCGTGATCCAGGTGAGGGTCCCCGTGTGGGTGGGAGGGTGGTGGCTTCAACCCTGGACCCAGAAGGCCCACATCTGTGGTCACGTCTCCCTGGACCCCGCGCCTCTGTCTGGGGGTCCACCTGGCGGCCGCCCTGCCAAAGCAGTTCATGGGCCCGGGCGGGCCTGGGGCTCCCGTCAGGCGTCGGGGCGCTGGAGGGTGGTCCAGACAGGGCTGCCTCACAGCTGGGACGCTGAAGTCTGCAGGCTGCTGACTGGGATCAGGCTCTGAGGCAATGCCCAGCATAGGGCTCAGCCCAAGGGGGTCCGACCAGTGGGCCCCCAGGCCGACCCTCTGTCTCGGGGTCCAGGTTGCTGCTGTCAGATCCCCGCTGTCCGCCGCCAGCTGGGTGACCCCGGGCAGGGCTCTCCACCTGCCAGTGGGGGAACCTACAGTTGCAGGAGGACGGTGGAGAGGTGTCTGGCCGTGTCCAGCCCACCATACTCGGCCCTCCGCTGCCACGCCTGTGGCTGCTGGCCACGTGTGCCCTGCAGGCTGCAGAGGCCTGGGCCCTGCCCACCTATTTGCGGGTGGGGGCTGTGAGGGCCTCCTCTGAGAGGAACAAGGAGGCCCCCCCAGGCTTCCCAAGCTCAGAGGTGATTACTCAGCCCTACCTTTGACCAGAGCCTCGGCGGCTTTGAAGTCTCACCCTGCCCAGAGCTCTCTTTTATTGCACGGGTGGGGGTGGAGCCGACCGGGATCCCCCAGGCTGCTTTCGGATGCTGAAGGCACCCCTTCCTCCTGCGGGGAGTGGTTGGGTCATAGCCGTTGGAACCTGGGCAGGTTGGGGCGACTGGTGTTGGCAGAACGGATGTCTCCCGGGTGAGCAGGGTGACAGGCTGGGTGGGTCTGACGAGGCTCAGGCTTGGCGGGGTCAGCAGAGCAGCTGTGGCTGGGGACTGCGGGGCCAGGAGTGACCTGGCCTCGTCCAAGGGACAGACGAGGCGTGTTATGTGGCCACCCGGCAAGGGCCAGCCTGCAGCCTTCCCCAGGGTCCACAGCGTGGTCAGTGACCTCACCGAGCCTCTGGCTCCGGCCTCTGCTGGGTCTCCTTACCTTGACCCAGGGAAAGGCATGCAGCTCTCAGGACCTGGAGTGCTGGTGGGCAGGGTAGTATCACACATGGGCGTTGGCTGGCAGGGGGTAGAGGGGACGCACGGGAGGGGCAGGCCGAGGGGGACTGGTGATGAAACTCTGCCAAGGGTAAGAGCTGCTGTTTTTGTGCTTCTGTTTTTACGGAAAATCCCAAGCACGTGCAGAAGTTCCAGAACTTCCGCCGGACATGTTCTCTGCGCCAGGCACGGAGGATGCGCTGGTGCCTGAGGAAGCCTCACCCTCATGGAGCTGACGTTCTAGCAGGGCACACAGGCTCCATCTAACCCACAAGTGACATTGTTGTATCAGGCGTCCAGCATCCGGCCTGGTCAACGATGGACACGCCAGATGTGGGAGAAGGCTCTGAGAAGCCCCCATCACCAGCACCAAAGACTGAACACAAACCCCTGGCTGTCCGTGCACCGCCCCCCAACCCAGACATCATACGGTTCCACCCGTAAATTCTCCAGATGAGCTTCCAGGGGGAACCCAATACCTTGACCCCCACAGATGAACAACAGCTCTTTTCACTCTGTCAAACACCCAGTCAGTGGCACAGCCCTCTGACTGCCTCTGTTTTCCACGTTTGTGGGTTTTTTTGACTGCCCCACGCATGACTGTGGAACTTCCCTGACCACGGGTAGGGCCCGTGCCCCCTGCGGTGGAAGCACAGAGTCGAGTACTGAACCCCTGGGAAGTCCCTGGTTTTTATAATAAGGATCCGGTGCAGATCCGCACTGGAGTTAAGCCTCTCATGAGCATCCCATCCCCAGCTGCTTCACGAGGAAGCGAGGCCATCCGTGTCCCAGCGTTGCTGATGGCACCACGCCTGCGGGTGCCCACTGGGTACTGGTCCTGCATCTCCTGTGACTGGAGGGGGTGGCTTGGAAGCAGAGGCGTGATCGACTCCAGTTTGGTTTCTGGTTCCTGCACTTCAGAGCATGTTCCTGGCTCTGCATCCCATGCGGTGACTGATCACTGGTTATCTGGGCAGGCTCATTTTTAAGAGAAGAGTGGGCTGTGTTTGACCAGGCAGAATGACAGGTGCCCACATGGGCACTGGCCTGCCTGCTCACCCTAGGCAGAAAGCGCCCTGTCCCCCGCCAGCCGTCAGTTACCGGGTGCCGATCGCTGCCCTCTTTACAGAGCCGGAAGGCACAGCTCTGAAAGATGAGGTGCTGGAGGTCATAGAGCCTGAAGGTGACGGGACCTGGGACTCAAACAGGGACGGCTTCATTCCTGAGTCCTTGCAGTGGCCCCCTTCCAGGAGGGCGGGGCTGCCTGGGGCTGTCCTGGGGGGCACACTTAGCAATTCTGTGTTCCAGACCAGCACGTTTGCTCAGGTCCCCACCCTCAGCTCCGTGGTGGGGGCAGCAGGGCTCTCCTGGTGGCCTGTAGCCCAGGCCTTGCCCCCTGCTGGAGGTCGGAAGCCGATTTTAGATCCAAGCAGCCTGGGGCTAGGTGGGGACCCCCACTGTGGTGTGGGGGGAATGGTGCCTTGGGGTAAAGCTGGGTGGGACCGGGGGAGTCTTTTCTAGGGGTGGGCAGGTGGGGGGGTGGGCAGGTGGTCTGGATGGCCACAGCCCCCGGGGGCCCTCTGGGGGCGCCGTGCCACGGGGGGTCAGGATGTTGTCTTTGTTATTTGTGACAGTGGTTTTCCTGAGGAACCCTGCTTTATAGTCCCAGGAGGCTCCCTGTGGCTAAAACTCACCCAGTCAGAGAATGGTGTGTCCCTGGAGGCCACCCACATGGGGCCACCCTCTCGGACGGTGGAGGCCAGCATGGGTGCCTGCTGGCCTCGCCTGCTCTGCCCGGTCCCACGCCTGATCATTCTGGAAACTCCAGTGGGCACCTTCTCTGTGTCCAGGTGCAGCAGCACCCAGGGAGGCCCTGCCCTCGGGGGACCTGTGTTCTGGGCACGGCACTGCCTGGCCCTTGGCGGACACACGGGTTCCGGGGGAGCATCAGGGGCCCTGGGTGTTGTCGGGGTCGTGTAGCGTCTCGGAGCCGTGCCCCTGAAACGGAGGCTGCAGTCCTGACCTCGCAGAGCTGTCGCCTGTCCCGTGTGCTGGGGCCAGTGCGTCCCGAGAGGGGCAGTCGAAACCTCCGTGGTTCCTGCCTATTCCAGGGCAGCCCCAGCCTGGAACCCCCGGCCCAGGGCTGGCTTCCTTATCTGCGGGGCCCTCCTGCAGAGTGAGATCACAAGACACCCTTGTTCAAATATGGGGGGAAAGTGACGCTAAAGGTGTGGAAATAGCTTTTTCCTTTTTTCCACGGCCTGTCTTGACGTAGTGTTGCAAACTTGCTATTTAATGCCGTTCAAGTAAAGAAAGTTAATACTTTGTTGGCATGAATTTTTATACCGTGCAATGCTAGTCTTAGATGTAGAGATAAGCGCGTTAACTGCCACGCAGAATCACCGAAACGACGCCACTGAAATACTGCAGCGTGCACATCATTTTGCTTTTACGGAACAGCAGAGACGCTGGAAAAACTAGATGCCCGCGTTCTACCTGCACCTGCTCCCAGCAGCTGTGGCCGAGCAAGGCCTGAAAGGAGAAGATTCTGGGCTCACCCGTCCCCGCTTTCGTCCTGTGGTTGTTTTCTACCTGAGCGGTGGCCGGTGTGGGCGGTCACTCGAGGAAGGCGGGATGGTGGGTGCCGTGCGCGTGCAAGTGGAGCAGGCTCTGGCTGGACTGTGGATGGGGCTCTGGGGCTGTGGCATCCCGCCTGCTGGGTGGAGGAGGCAACCCGCGGACCTCGGGTCTCCCTGGGCCCCACGTCGCGGCCCCCGTGAGCGCTGGTTCCTCCGTGGGGCGGGCTCGCACGTGGCCCGCATCTCTCTGCGTCTGTGCGTCCTCTGCTGGCCCGTTGACCTTCACCTGTGAACAGTGATGTTTGCCCTGGTGTCTGCCGAGCTCCAACCACTGGGAAGCTGAGCCTGGTGTGCACCGCCCCCTGCCCTTCACCCCCAGCTGGGTTGGGGGGCCACGTGGGGAGGCAGCCAGTGCAATGCGCATCATCTGACCCTGCTCACGAAGAGGAGTGGCCAGAACAAGGGTGAGCCTGACCACGGAAGGGACCGGACATCAGCCGTGGGGTTCACGAGTTCACCTTCCCTCTCGACAGAGACTGAGGTTTGGGTGGGCAGTCAGGGCAGGGGAGGGACCAGGCGGACCCCTCCTCAGTGCTGCGGACGCTGGAGTCCTCACCATCACGCACAGCAGCAGTCCCCTGTGGCCTCAGGGCGGAGGAAGGGGGACATGCAGGGGGCTGGATCCCCGAGGAGCCGGCGTGGAGAGGCCTGGGTGGGGGCGGGGGCTGCGTCTGCCCCCACGGCCTCGCCCGGGCCAGCCCTGCCTTCCTACCTGTGCTGGGTCCCTCCAGGCCCCTGAATCCTAGCGGAGGTGGGGGGCCCTGGGGGAGGGCCAGAGTGAGGGAGGGTCCCAGTGCTCTGAGGCCACCAGGCCACGAGAGGACCCTGTGGATGGAAGGGGTGCGGCCGCAAAGGCACTTTGAGAGCGTGAGTCTCTGTTGGAACCAGAGGGCACGAGAGGGGTCCAGGTGGGCCCAGCAGAGCCCCCGTTGTTGGGGAACTTAGGGGTCTTGGGGGAGAGCAGGAGGAGGCTGGAGCTGACCTGGCAGGGCCAACAAGCGTAGGGTCTCAACTGTGGCTTTGTGATGGGGTCGCTGCTGGTCGGAGGAGACTCTGGGAGACAGAAGGGGTGGCAGACCGCCGCTGGTGGGTGAGGAGGGGGTGGCTAGCAGGGCTTGTGGACCCTCTGGACAGCGCCGGTCGGGGTGGGGGCTGTGTGGGGGCCTCCCGGGGCAGGGCGCTGGAGGACGAGGCCCACCCTGGTCTTTGCTGCATCAGACAGGAGAGTGGGTGGGGGGCCTGTGGGCTGTGAGTCCGCCTCGAGCTCTTTGGGGTCACGGTGCGGGCAGGCCCCCCAGGAGCCCCTCATCCTCCCAGCCCCCTTGAGGGGTCTTGCCCCCACTTCCAGGCCCCGGGAGGCTCAGTGACAGGCCCGAGGCTCACAGAGACCCCGGGTTCTGAGCCGACAGCTGAAGCTCCGGGCACAGCTCCCCGCCCCGCCTCCCCTCCTGGCACCCCCCCTGCCTGGAGGGCACCATTGTTGGTGCTTCTGCTGGGAACACTGCCAGGGAGGGTCTCGTCTGCAGTCGGGGACAGAGGGAGGAGCCAGAACGCCAGCTCTGGCCTCCCACACCCTGTCTTCCAACTGGGGGGACCTGGAGAGGCGCACGTGGTGAAGGGGGAGCAGAGGCCTGGCTGTGCTCTGGGGGCAAGTGCCCGGTCCCTTCGCTGGCTGCCCCCGGCCAGGGCTGCATGCAGGTGGATGGAGCTTCCCGGAGAGGGGCCCAGGACCCCCTCCAGCTCCACCCCCAGTCCGGGGCAGACTGTGATTAATGAGGCAAATCTATCAGCCCCCGGGGCGGTGGGGGGTGTGGAGGAGGGCAGACCAAGCATTTGTCTCGGGTGCCAAGGAAACTGCCTTCAGCCCAGCCACGTGCCCCCAGCAGTGCCCCCCTGCTGAGCCTGGGCCCCCGCAGCCCCCCTTACACGTTGAAATGGGCCTTTGTCACCAGAGCGCTGAACCTCAGCTTCTCAGAGGGGGTCACCCTGAGACCACCCCCAGAGCAGCTCCTGCCCAAGGCCACTTACCAAATGGTGCGAGAAGCTGGGGTGGGTGCCCGCTCCCCTCTGCTCACCCCCACCGCTGCATGCCACCCCCTGTGACTCTGACACAAGCCCCGGGGGAGGGTTGGAGACTCTGAGCCAGGTGCTGTCTGCCCGCCTCCCTTCAACAAGACCCTTCCTCCATAGTGACCGGGAAAGCCAGGCCCAGCGCTAAGGCACCCCGGATGGACTTGGCGAAACTGAGGCAAGAACCCAGGGGCCTTGACAGCCTTGGAGGCAGTGCATTCGCCAGCCAGGGATGCTCTAAGAAACATTATAGACGGGGCTGGACACAGCTGACGTTCACTGTCTCTGGTCCCCGAGGCTGGAATGCCAGGACCTGGTCCCTCCCCTCTCTCCTGGGCGTGCAGACGGCCGTGTCCTCACTGGGTCGTCCCTCTGAGTGTGTCTGTGTCCTGACCTCCTCTTTTTGTAAGGACCCCAGTCATTGGCCTAGGGTCCACCCTTGTGACCTCCTTTCACCTTCAGATCAGATCAGTTGCTCAGTCGTGTCCGACTCTTTGCAACCCCATGAATCGCAGCACACCAGGCCTCCCTGTCCATCACCATCTCCCGGAGTTCACTCAAACTCACGTCCATCGAGTCAGTGATGCCATCCAGCCATCTCATCCTCTGTCGTCCCCTTCTCCTCCTGCCCCCAATCCCTCCCAGCATCAGAGTCTTTTCCAATGAGTCAACTCTTCGCATGAGGTGGCCAAAGTACTGGAGTTTCAGCTTCAGCATCAGTCCTTCCAATGAACACCCAGGGCTGATCTCCTTTAGAATGGACTGGTTGGACCTCCTTGCAGTCCAAGGGACTCTCAAGAGTCTTCTCCAACACCACAGTTCAAAAGCATCAATTCTTCGGCACTCAGCCTTCTTCACAGTCCAACTCTCACATCCATACATGACCACTGGAAAAACCATAGCCTTGACTAGACGGACCTTTGTTGGCAAAGTAATGTCTCTGCTTTTCAATATGCTATCTAGGCTGGTCATAACTTTTCTTCCAAGGAGTAAGCATCTTTTAATTTCATGGCTGCAGTCATTATCTGCAGTGATTTTGAAGGCCAAAAAAATACAGTCTGACACTGTTTCCACTGTTTCCCCATCTGTTTGCCATGAAGTGATGGGACCAGATGCCATGATCTTCGTTTTCTGAATGTTGAGCTTTAAGCCAACTTTTTCACTCTCCTCTTTCACTTTCAAGAGACTTTTTAGTTCCTCTTCACTTTCTGCCATAAGGGTGGTGTCATCTGCATATCTGAGGTTATTGATAGTTCTCCCGGCAATCTTGATTCCAGCTTATGTTTCTTCCAGTCCAGCATTTCTCATGATGTACTCTGCATAAAAGTTAAATAAGCAGGGTGATCATATACAGCCTTGATGTACTCCTTTTCCTATTTGGAACCAGTCTGTTGTTCCATGTCCAGTTCTAACTGTTGCTTCCTGACCTGCATACAGGTTTCTCAAGAGGCCCAGCTCCAAACACAACCTCATTCTGAGGTCCTGGGGGTCAGGACTCTAAAGAGGACTTTGAGGGGCACAGTTCAGTCCTTCACAGACAGGGCTTTCCAGTAACCCCAACCCCTCCCTGCAGGACCCCAGCTGCACATCGTCCGCTGGGACAGTCCCACCCCTCAGGGCCCTCTCCCCACCCTTGTTGCAGACTGGGCCGGCCGGGGGACGGGCACCATCGGGCAATGGGCGCTGCTGAGGACGGAGGGGCCTGCGTGGCCTTGGATGAGCTGCCTCTCACCCTGGGGCCCCGGGGAGCCCACAAGAGGCCGGCACAGGCTCCAGGCCTTCCCAGGGAGGGTCCCTGTGTGCCCAATACCTGTGACATCGGTCCCAACAACCTGGGAGGGGCAAGTGTCCCCTTAGTGGGGGGATGGGCCAGTATCAGGCTGATGGGCATCATCAGGACGCTTTCCTCTCCTCGCTTGTCCCCCTGGTGTTCTGCGTGGGGTATGGGCCGGGGCCCCACGTGGGTGGCCTCCCCCTGGTTCAGGTTTGGTACCTGGAACTATCTGAGGAGGTGCTGGCTCCACCTAGGGCTCCCCGAGTCCTTCCCCTCACCTCGGACTGGCATTTGCCTACAAGCCCTGGGGCCCTGTGTAGGGCTGGCCGCAGAGGTGGGCCATTGCCCTCATTGATAAGCAGGCAAATCCCTAAACGAAGTCCAATTAATACACAAATGAGGGCCTGGGAGCAGCTCGGGCTGCGGATGAGGCTGCGCTGGGCTTTATCTTCAGCCTCAAATATTTGTCTCTCATTTGAATGCCTTTTGTGGGATTGAAAGTGGGCGGGGCTCCATCTGGGGAAACCCAGCCTGGCAGGCCAGATTTGGGGAGCTCACCCACCATTACCCCTCCCACCTGCACTTCCTGCAGTGCCTCCTGGGCCCTGTGGCCTCTCCCTGACCATCCCCTTCCTCCCCCCGCCCTGACAGAGGCCTCTCCTCCAGTGCTGCTCTGGGTCTCTTCTCTCCAGGGTCTCTGTGCTGCTCACAGCCTCCTGCGGGGCCCCGGGGAGGGACGTGGTCCTGGCCAGAGCCTGGGTCTCTTTCGCATGGGACACACAGGTCCGCGGGCACCAGGGGCTCAGCTCTGCCGGGCGGTGGTGTGGAGCGGTCCCGCACGGAGGGTACTCATCTTCCTCGGGGTGGGCGTTAGCTGGAGGCCAAGGTCGGCGACTGAGCGTGTGCGGCCATGTGCGTGCTGGCGTGGTCAGTTTGTGCCCTGCCCCTCCCTGCTCAGCTCAGCCTGCTGTGCTGCACCCACGTTACAGGCCTGGAAACTGGGACTCTCGGATGTCGGACTAGTTTCTGGGCCTTGGAATCCTGGCAAGGCTGGCCGGCCCAGGCTCTTACCAAGGAGGAGATGCACAGGGGCCGCTCTGTCAAGGGGCATGGGACCAGCCAGAGTGGGCTGTCCTTCCCACAATCTTCTTCCCACTGCCGGCTCCCCTGGCAGTCACCCCTTTACCCTCAACCACCGCTCAGCTTGGACATGACCCCTCCTCCAGAACCCTCTCCTCCCAGACCCTGCTTCTCTTCCAGGAAGCCTTCCAGGGCTGCCTCGCCCTGGTCTCAGTGGTCAGGGCCAATAAGGGCCTCCTGCGAGCTCTCTCTGGGAGGCAGGGAGAGAGGTGAGCTGGGGGCGGGGGCAGGCAGCCAGGAGAGGGAAGCCCAGGGGAACCCCCGTGCACCCCGGCCCCGTGTGTGCTCCCTGTCCCCTGTGGCGACACCGCCTGGCTCCTGTCCTGCCGTTCCTGGGGTGCGGGGAGCCCTGGGGCTCGGCCAGAACCTGAGGAGGGCAGAGTCGGGGGATTTCAGAGCAGGGAAGGTCAGTGGGCCAGCACCTGAGGGCTCGGAGTTACGACCGGTCTCTGAATGAAGCTGGGCAGCAGGATTCTGGACCCAGACCGGCTGCCCTGCAGGGCCTGCTGGGACCTCCTCACCTGGGGAACAGGCCCGAGGGCACCTGGGGAGCCCAGGGGAGGGGGCTGAGAGGCTGTGGCCGAGGCTGGGGGGTCCCCCGGGGAGAGTGGAGTGGATGGGAGGGACGAGCCCCTGCCGGGGGTACACGAAGGGGCAGGTTCCGGCCCACAACGTGGGCCCAGCCCAGCCGCCCAGGGCATCGGTGACCCAGCCCTGCCTGCCCCCCACAACATGGCCTGCACTTTCCTGGCTGCCTCTGTGGCCAGAAGGAAGAAGTGGGGTTGGGAGGGGGGCACGCAGGCTCGAGGTGGGTGCTGGGCTGGAGAGACAGCCTTTGGGACTCACTTTGGAGTCCCGTCTCCGGGATGTCCCACCCCCGGCCCACCACCAGGGACTGTCTGCGGCGGGGGGCTGCTCTGGATCCAGTGGACCCCCGCCCTGCCCAGGGTCCCCGAGGCCCTTCTCGTCTGCCCGCCAAGGCCCTGGTGGAGGGTTTGCGGGTCTGCAGGAGGGTTTGCGGGTCTGCGGGGGCCCCTCTCCTCTGCCCACCACCGCACTGGTAGAGGGTCTGCAGGTCTGCGGGGGCCTCTCTCCTCTGCCTGCCGCGGCCCTGGTGGAGGGTCTGTAGGTCTGTGGCGCTGCCTGGGCAGTGCTCTCATCTCCTAGTCGGTGTGTAGTTTACCTAAAATGCACCCGTCTGGAGGGTCTGCTCACAAATTGTGCATGTGTGTACACGTGTGTAACCTCCGCGCAGGTCACCACAAGAAATGTTCCTGGCCTGGCAAGTGGCCCCAGGACCCCCGCTCTCCACCCTTACTCTGGCCTGGATCACCAGGCACACTGCCTGTTCCTGAACATCAGGTCAACCTCACCACACAGCCCGGATGCTCGGTGTCCCACTTCACGGAGGCTTCTCTTGGGGTGCTCTGGGGCTTCTGCGTGTTGATGTGTGCGAGCTCTCGTGCCCAGGCGGGGAAAGGCCAGGCACCACCACTGACCTGCGTCTGTGTCCTGTGGCCACACTGGCCCAGAGCCACCAGCCCTGCCCTCCGCCCGTGGGGCTGTTGGCCAGGGCCGCAGTCTGTGTGCATGTGTGTGTGTGCTGGGGGACGCTGGGCTTCTCTCCATGCCCCACGGGGTCAGCATCCCCATCCCCATCCTGCAGGATGTTCAGGGAGGCCCCTTTCTGCCGCCTCTCCTCACATCCCTGTTGGAAGGAGTCGGTGTCAATAAGGTCAATGGATGCTCCAGTTTTAAATGAAAAATAAAAAGGAGTCAGCGTGCCGCCTGAGGTCTGACCTGCCGTGTGGTGCTGAGCCTGGCAGGCTGCGGGCACAGGGGGTGAGGACCCTCCCTCCTCAGACTGGCCCACCCTGGTCCTCAGTCCTCAGCTGTGGGGATCTGGAAGGGAGGCAGATCTCTCAGAACTCTCCTGGGAGTCCAAGCTCACGTTCCCACTGGCCTGGAGCCCCTGTGGGCTCTGGGAGGGGACCTGAGAACCTCCAGGCAGACAGGGTGCCCTCAGTGGAGGGGCGCAGCCAGGCCTGGGCCCCCGCGGCCTCCAACCACGTTTTCTCTCCCTCCTAGGCCCCTGCCTCCCCCAGGGCAGCCCCGGCCGTGCTCGGTCAGGTCCAACCTGTTCTGGGCAGGGCCAGCCGCCAGGGGTGGATTCCAGCTTTTTCTTCATGCTCTACTTCATCGGAAGGCTCACAGCCTATCTCCGCCCAGCCTGCTCCTACACACACACACACACACACACACATACACACACACCCAAAGACATGTGCATACACACACACACACACGGAGGAACACACGATACACACACCACATACATGTGCAGAAAGACACGCACATTCACATACGCTCAGACTCAGATACATATATACACACAAGACATTAAGTCATATACATACACACACTCAGAGACACACACATATATACACACAAGATATTACAGTCATATACATACACACACTCAGACACATACACATATATATACACGCATAGACACAGACACTATACACACAGACACACACTCAGACATGTACACACAAATATACACATATACAGACACACTCAGACATATACACGCATAGACAGCATCACACACACTCACAAAGACACATGCACACACGGAGGAACACACGATACACACACCACATACATGTGCAGAAAGACACGCACATTCACATACACTCAGAGTCAGATACATATATACACACAAGACATTACAGTCATATACATACACACACTCAGAGACACACACATATATACACACACAGATGTTACACACACACACACTCACACACACACATATACACACATAGAGAGGAAAACATGTTCACACACAGAGACACATACATTACACACACACGTGCAGACACATACATGTGTACACACAGAGACACATACACAGACAGACACACAGCTGGAGCAGGTGTGCCTTGCTGCTCAGACTGTGCCAACAGGGCCCTGGCTTCTCCAGCCGGTGGGGAAGCCTGGCACCCTGGGGTTGCCTCTGCCCTCCTGGTGCCCCACCCAGGAGCACAGGTGTGCCACCCCAGCATGCCCTCGCCCCCTCCCGCAGCGGTGGGCCCCGCCGCCGGCTCCGGCCTCGCCAGCCCTGGGAGCGTCCTTTCTGTCTGTCCCTGTGGTTCTGTTTTATTCCTAGCCTTTGAAACGGGCATGTCCTGGTGCCGCTGTGGCTTTGACTTGCATTTCCCCGGTGACTGATGGTGCCTTTTCATGTGTTTATTCGGCATCGTGTATCTGCATTGCTGGTTTTTAAATCAGTTTATTTTCTTATTATGAGCTTTGAGAATTCTTTGCATATTCTGCATACAAGTTCTGTACCTGATACGTGATTTGCAAGTATTTTCTCCCAGTCTGCCGTTTGCCTTTTAATATCTTAACATTGCAGAGGAAGAGTTTTAAATTTAACAAAATCCAGTGTATCTGTTTTTTTTTTTTTTAATTTTAAGGTGTCACATCTGAGAACTCTTCACCTAACTCAGTGGTTCTCAACTAGCAACCCTTTGTCGCCTTGGGGTATCTGCAATGTCTGGAGATACTTTTGGTCGCATATTGTCAGGTATTTGGCTAAATACCCAATCGTGCACAGGACAAGTTCCTACAACAAACACTTGTGTGTGTGCTCAGTCACTCAGTCATGTCTCTCTCTTTGTGAGCTCATGGACTGCGGCCCACCAGCTTCCTCCACCTCTGGAATTTTCCAAGCCAGAACACTGGAGTGGGTTGCCATTTCCTGTTCCAGGGGATCTTTCCGACCTAGGGATCGAACCCGCATCTCCTGTGTCTCCTGCATTGGCAGGCAGATTCTTTACCACTGAGCCACCTGGGAAGCCCTACAGAAAAGAATTGCCTGGCCCCAAATGTCGGTCGTGCTGAGGCTGGAGGGTCTGGCTATCCTGGCCGCAAGGATTTTCTCCTTTTCTTCTAGATGTTTTATGGCTTTGCATTTCACATAGAGATGTGTGGCTTATTTCCAGTTAGTCTTTTCGTTTCTTGCACCTGGTTCTGCAGTTGATCCAGTACAGTTTGTTGAAAGACTCTACGGCACTGAATTGCCTTCGTGTCTTGGCCAAAGCACACTTAGACTAGCCACGTTTGTGTGTGTCTGTTTCCGGGCTTTCTTTATGTCCTGTTGACCTGTGAGTCTTTCCCTTCATGGTGACCCACTATCTTGATTACTGTAGCTTTTAGTAAAATCAGTAAGTAATAATATATAGTCAAATGAAACATGCATTCAGTTTACAAATGGAAATATGGGAAACTCAGGAGTGGTCACAGGACTGGAAAAGGTCAGTTTTCATTCCAGTCTCCAAAAAGGGCAAATGCCAAATAATGTTCAAACTATTGCACAATTGCGCTCGTTTCACTTGCTAACAAGGTAATGCTTAAAACCCTTCAAACTAGGCTTCAGCAGTACATGAACTGAGAACTTCCAGATGCACAAGCTGGATTTAGAAAAGGCAGAGGAACCACAGATCAAATTGCCAACATCCGTTGAATCATAGAAAAAGCAAGAGAATTCCAGAAAAACATCTAACTTCTGTTTCACGGACTGCACTAAAGTCTTTGACTGTGTGGATCACAACAAACTGTGGAAAATTTTTTAAAGAGATGAGAATATGAGACCACCTTGCCTTCCTCCTGAGAAACCCGTATGTGAGTCAAGAAGCAACAGTTAGAACTGGACATGGAACAATGAACTGGTTCCAAATTGGGAAAGGAGTACATCAAGGCTGTATATTGTCACCCTGCTTCTTTAACTTTTATGCAGAGTACATTGTGCAAAATGCTGGGCTGAATGAAACTCAAGCTGGAATCCAGATTGTGGGGACCCGGAGAAGGAAATGACAACCCACTCCAATATTCTTGCCTGGAAAATCCATGGATAGAGGAGCCTGGCAGGCTGCAGTCCGTGGGGTTACATGACTGAGCACCCACGCATGAGGGTGGAGGGAGATGGGTTGGTAGCAATAAACTGATAAGACTAAAAAAAAAGATTGCGGGAAAAATATCAATAACCTCAGATATGCAGATGATACCACCCTAGTGGCAGAAAGTGAAGAGGAACTACACAGACTTTTGATGAAGGTGAAAGAGGTGAAAACGCTGACTTAAACTCAACATTCCAAAAACTAAGATCACGCGTTCAGTCCCATCGAACACATGTGCTAAGTCACTTCATTCACGTCCGACTCTTTGCAACCCTATGAACTGTAGCCTGCCAGGCTCCTCTGCCCATGGGATTCTCCAGGCAAGAATACTAGAGTGCATTGCCATCCCCTTCTCCAGGGGATCTTCCCAACCCAGGGATCAAACCCATGTCTCCTGTGGCTCCTGCACTGCAGGAGGATTCTTTACTGCTGAGCCACTGGGGAAGCCCTGCAGCCATGAAATTAAAAGATGCTTGGTCCTTGGAGGGAAAGCTATGACAAAACTAGACAGTATATTAGAAAGCAGAGACATCACTTTGCTGACAAAGGTTCATATAGTTGAAGCTATGGTTTTTCCAGTAGGTATGTACGGATGTGAGAGTTGGACCAGAAAAAAGCCTGAGTGCCAAAGAATTGATGCTTTCAAACTGTGGTGTTGGAGAAGACTCCTGAACAGCAAGGAGATCAAACCAGTTGATTCTAAAGGAAATCAACCCTGCACATTCATTGGAAAGACTAATACTGAAGCTGAAGTTCCAATACTTCATCCACCTGATGCAAAGAGCTGATTCATTGGAAAAGACCCCAAATGCTGGGAAAGATTGAAGGAGAAAGGAGAAGGGGGCAGCAGAGGATGAAATTGTTAGGTAGCAACACTGACTCAGTGGACATGAATTCGAGCAAACTCTGGAAGATAGTGGAGGACAGAGGAACCTGGCATGTTGCAGTCTGTGGGGTCACAAAGAGTCAGACACGACTTAGTGACTGAACAATAACAACAACAAATACACAGAAATAGAATTCGTTTTGTGTATTGACTTTAGACTGAGATCTTGCCAAATTCTCTTATTAGTTCTAGTTTTCTGTAGTTTTTGCAGGAGATTTTCTATATAAAGCATTCGTGTCTTTGTGAATGGGGGTAGTTTTGTTTTTTTCTTTCCAATCTGTATGTCTTTTTTTTTTTTTTTTTTTGGTCTTATTGCACTGGCTAGGGCTTCCCTGATAGCTCAGCTGGTAAAGAATCCACCTGCAATGCAGGCGACCTGGGTTCAATCCCTTGGTTGGGAAGATCCCCTGGAGAAAGGAAAGGCTAACCACTCCAGTATTCTGATCTGGAGAATTCCCTGGACTGCATAGTCCATGGGATTGCAAAGATTTGGACGTGACTGAAGCGACTTAGCAGCAGCAGCAGAGTGACTCTCACATTCAGGCCTTCAGTAGGACGCTGAATGTGAGCATCGAGCGAGGGTAGCCAGTCCTTCTTCCGAGTCATGGGGGGAAGCATTCGGGCTTTTCCATTTAGTATGTTAACTTTTCTTCTTTTGAAGATGCCTTTTATTAGGTTAAGGAAGTTCTCTTATATTCCTGCTTTTCTAAGAGATTTTTTTTCAATTATGATTGAATGTTGAGCTTTTGGTTTTTTCCTTTAGTTTTCGATTCCTGCATTTTGAACCTCTGTTGTTTGGACCGTGCACGTGTAGGATTGTTCTCTTCTCTTGGAAAACTGATGCTTTTACCACTGTGTGATATCTTATCCTTTGTAATATTTCTTGTTCTGAGGTCTACTTGCTCTGAGATGGGTATAGCCCCTCCAGCTCCGTTCTGATAAATGTTTGCAGACACGTTTTCCCTTCTACTCTCAGCCTACTCCTGACTTTTTATGAAGTGAGTTTCTCATAGACAGCATCTAGTTGAGTCTTCGTTTTTTTATTCAATTTGATAATCTCTTTTAATTAGTGCATTGAGATTGTTTAAACTGGATGAATGTGAAACTGAAGTCGCTCAGTCATGTCCGACTCTTTGTAACCCACAGGCTGCAGCCTGCCGGGCTCCTCTGTCCGTGGGAGTCTCCAGGCAAGAATACTGGAGTGGGTCGCCATTTCCTTCTCTAGGGGCTCTTCCTGACCCAGACATCGAACCCAGGTCTCAGAATGAATGGGATGACCTACATGCTTGGATTAAACTTTACAATCTCATTAGCTCTTTCCCACTTTTTCCATCTGTTATTTGTTTCCCCCTTTTCTACCCTCTTTAGGATTAACTGTTGTTAGGATTTCATTTTATCTTCCCAGTTGCTTTATTGTTTACATCTTTTTTTCTAAAACAATTAATAGTTGCCCTGTGTCTTGTGATACACGTCTTTAATTTTGGTTTTAATTCATTTATTTTTGACTGTGCTGGCCCTTTGGTTAGCTGGGTCTTCATGCCGCACGCGGGCTTTCTCTGGCTGCAGCGAGCGGGTGCTGCTCTCGTTGCAGTGTGTGGGCTTCTCCCTGCGGTGGCCTCTCCTGTCGCGAGCACAAGCTCCAGAACTCAGACTTGGTAGGTGTGGTGCACGAGCTCAGCTGCTCCGCTGCGTGTGAAATCCTCCTGGGCCATCAATCGAACCCGTGTCCCCTGCATCGGCAGGCGGATTCTTATCCATTGCTCCACCAGGAAAGTCCGGCACACGTCTTTATTCAGTCTACCAGACGCTGTCACAGTGCTCGATGTGTCGTGTGAGGAACTTACAATTGCATATTCTCAGTTCCTCCCTTATTTGTGCTATTGTTGCCATGAATTATAGTCGCATTATGCTATAGACATATCTTACAGTACTGCTGTTTTTTCTTTAGGCCAGTTATCTTTTAGAGCAATTAAACTGAGGAAGAATTAATTCCATTTTTGCTGCCGTTCGTTCCTTTTCCAGTACTTTTTCTTTCTTTGGGCAGATCCAAATTTCCACATGGCATCATGCTGCTTCTGCCCAAAGAACTTCCTTTAGTATTTCTCATAACAAAGATTTTATGGCAATGGTTTTGCTTTCTTATAAAGATTTTGTTGTTGTTTAGTTGGTAAGCTGTGTCTGACTCTTTGTAACCCCATACCCTGCAGCATGCCAAGCTTTCCTGTCCTTCACTATCTCCTGAAGTTTCCTCAAACTCACGTCCATCAAGTCGGTGATACCATCCAACCATCGCATCCTCTGTCATCCCCTTCTCTTCCTGCCCTCAATCTTTACCAGCATCAGGGTCTTTTCCATGAGTTGGCTCTTCACATTAGGTGGCCAAACTATTGGAGTTTCAGCTTCTGCATCAGTCCTTCCAATGAATATCCAGGACTGATTTCCTTTAGGATGGACTGGTTTGATCTCCTTGCTGTTCAAGGGACTCTCAAGAGTCTTCTCCAACACCACAGTTCAAAAGCATCAATTCTCTGGCACTCCACCTTCTTTATGGTCCAACTCTCACATCCGTACATGACTACTGGAAAAACTGTAGCTTTGACTATACGGACCTTTGTCGGCAAAGTGATGTCTCTACTTTTTAATATACTGTCTAGGTTTCTCATAGCTTTCCTACCAAGAGGCAAGAGTCTTCTAGTTTTGTAGCTGCAGTCACTGTCTGCAGTGATTTTGGAGCCCAAGAAAATAAAGTCTGTCACTGTTTCTATCTTTTCCCCATCTATTTGCCATAAAGTGATGGGACTGGACGCCATGATCTTAGTTTTTTGAATATTGAGTTTTAAGCCAGCTTTTTCGCTCTCCTCTTTCACCTTCATCAAGAAGCTCTTTAGTTCTTCTTCACTTTCTGCCATAAGGGTGGTGTCATCTGCATATCTGAGTTTATTGATATTTCTCCCGGCAATCGTGATTCCAGTTTGTGATTCATCCAGCTGGACATTTCACGTGGTGTACTCCGCATATACGTCAAATAAGCAGAGTGACAATATACAGCCTGGAAATACTTTTTTCCCAATTTTGAACCAGTCCGTTGTTCGATGTCCCTTGCTTTTGCTATGATCTAAAGGATATTGACGATTTGATCTCTGTTTCCCGTGCCTTTTCTAAATCCAGTTTGTACATCTTGGAGTTCTCAGTTCACGTACTGCTGAAGCCTAGCTTGGAGGATTTTGAGCATAAAGGTTTTACTTCTCTTTTTTTTTTTGGAAATATATTTGCAATGAGTGTGGAATTCTGGGTCAAGTCTTTTGTCCCCTGTTACCCCCAGTTTAGCTGGTTTCTGATAAGAAGTCTGCTGTTCGCATTGTCCTTTCCCTCTGAACGGGAGGCAGCTTGTTTTCCCGGCTACTTTCAAGGTTTCCTTTTTTGTCGTGGGTTTTCAGCATCTGAACATGATATACCTTGGGTTCCTTTTCATGATATATGTCTTGCTTGGTGTTCTCCGAGCTGCTTAGATGTGTGGTTTGTTGAACATGAAGCTGTCAGCCGCTCAGTCGTGCCCGACCCTTTGCGATCCTGCGGGCTGTAGCCTCTGTCCGTGGACTTCTCTAGGCCAGCTCTGAGTGGGTCGCCATTCCCCTCTCCGGGTGTGATTTGGTTTCGTCAGTAATTCTGAGAACTCCCCCTGCATGCTGTCTTCAGCTCTTTCCGTGCCCGGTCCCCCCCTCTTCTCTGTCTGAGATCCACTGCCCCTGCATGCTGTCTTCAGCTCTTTCCCGTGCCCTGGTCCCCCCCTCTTCTCTGTCTGAGATCCTGCATGCTGTCTTCAGCTCTTTCCCGTGCCCTGGTTCCCCCCTCTTCTCTGTCTGAGATCCAGCCGTGTCTGTGCTCTATCCCTCAGCCTTACCCCCAGCTTTGGATGCTTTGTTCTATTTTTTCTCCCTCTTTCATGATTTTTCTTCCTTATGTTTCAGTTTGAGTGTTTTCTGTGGCCCCATCTCCAGCTTCCCCAGTTCTTTCCTTGACTGTGTCAACTTTACTGATGAACCCATCCTTCCTGTTATGGCATTTTTCCTTCTAGCATTTCCATTTGATTTTTCCTTCGAGTTCCCACCTCTTGGCTGAAATCTCTCTGATCTTGCATGTTGCCCTCCTTCCCATTAGAATCTTTAACATATCTATCACACTTACTTAAAATGTCCTGAGAGTCTATTTCCTGCTGAGTCTGGTTGTTCTCACGGCTTTCTTTTGACAGGGTGATGTCTTTTCTTGACTTTTTTACAGCTTCATAATTCTTGCTGAAACCTAGACATCCTGTGGGGGACAGCAGAGACTGGGGTAAATAGTTTTTTTTAAAATAATTTTTAAACTATTCATTTATTTGACTTGCTGGGTCTTGCAGCATGCAGTATCTTTCATTGTGGCATGAAAACTCTTAGCTGTGGCATCTAGTTCCCTGACCAGGGGTTGAATCTGGGCCCCCTACATTGGGAGAGAGGACTTTAGCCACTGGACAACCAGGGAAGTCTCCCGGGGTAAATAGTTTTATGCCTGGAAATGAGGATATCCTTATTTTTGATAGGGTTTTCCTGGTAGCTCAGCTGGTAAAGAATCCGCCTGCAATGCAGGAGACCTCAGTTCAATTTCTGGGTCAGGGAGATCCGCTAGAGAAGGGATAGGCTACCCACTCCAGTATTCTTAGGCTTCCCTGGTAGCTCAGCTGGTAAAGAATCCGCCTGCAATGCAGGAGACCTGGGTTTGATCCTGGGGTTGGGAAGATCCCTGAGTAGGGAAAGGCTACCCACTCCAGCATTCTGGTACAGTCCATGGAGTTGCAAAGAGTTGGACGCGACTGAGTGACTTTCACTTTCTTTTTGATGCTGTTTCATTGTGGAGATTGCAGTCAATCTGGTTGGGAATGGCGCTGGGCTGGGTGTGGCGTTGCCATGGTTACTCTCAGACACACCACCACCCGCATCAGCTTCCTGCATCACCTTGCCTTTAGTGTGCAGATGGCTCTTCGGGGCAGGCATCAGCTCCACCTCCAGCCCCAAGTATTACCTTTGTGCTGGGCCTCCGATGGCGTGTCTTTCTGCACCCCCAGAACTTTGCCTGTGACGTTCCTCCGTCACCTGTTGCTCGTCAGCCTGGTGGTGGGCCTGGGGCTGTTCTGTTTTTTTTATTAACCCTGTATCTCGTGAATAAAGCCTTCTCAAAACTCCAGTCCCAGGGCGTGTGTCTTACCTCTCTGCTGGGGCTGTGGGTTCCCTGTGACTCTTTCCCCAGCTGCAGTGGGTCTTCGCCGGGGCCCCAGGGTGACAGTGTGTCTGCCCCTGCCCCACCCTCTCAGGCTTGTGCCCCAGAGGGGAGATGGGAGAGTGAGTAGCCCGGGGCTTCCCTGCCTTTGGTGTGGTATCTGCTGGTCCACCACCCCAGGCCCACGCACAAACCCCTGCCCGTCTCTGTGAGTGTCCCCAAGGCCCACGGGGTCCTGCAGCTGGCTGTGCGTTTCCCCTATGTCCGCATCCTCAGGGCTCTTGTACCCTCTCCTGAGCCCTCGCTCGGCTCTCATGAATTCCTGGAGACCGTCAGCCCAGGCTTCTCCGGGGTCCTCTGCCCCGGGTCGGCGGGTGCTCACACTGTCTCCTCTCACAGTGCGCCTGCAGGGACCCTGTGACTCCAGCTCTCCGGGGTCCCCAGCAATGCTGTGAGTTTCAGGTTGCTTGGTGCCTCTTGTTTTGTCCTTGTGGAGGGAGGGGTGCTCTCTGCGTCCCAGGCGTAAGTGGGGAGTCTCCTCTCGCTTCTGCTTCTGAGAGCCCTTTCCCAGGGCTCACCTCGCCCTTCTGAGGGGCACCGCCCATCCTTAGCCCTTTGCACAGATGGGACAGCCAGGGGCCGAAGGGGCGGGCGCCCAGCCCAGCACACTGTAGGGCTGGGGTCAGGCTGTGTCTGGGACACGTTCTCAACCTGCAGGCTCTGGAACTGCCAGGGGCACGTCCTCGGGGGGAGCCTGGGGGAGGTCTGGGGGTCTGGGACTTCTGCTGCTTCCTGGATGCTCCCTGGCCTGGCCTCTCCTGGGGTCACCGCCTATTCCTGGGAGCCCCTGATGCCACCTGGGGTCCGTAGGTGCCAAGGCCCATCCCTGGTAGTGCAGGTGGACTGGGGTGTTGAGCGTGACGTATGGGGACTTTGTGACAGCCTGGGGTCAGCCAGGCCAGCGGGGGTGGGCCGGTTTGGGTTCCCCTCCGAGCACCCTACCCTCCTCCCCACCCCTCCTCTTGCTCCTCTCTCTCCCATTCCTAGGGTGAGCCCCTGGCGACCACGACTTATCGTGCTGGCTGTGGGTTTTGTGCCTTTTCAGTGAAGTGTGTGTGGGTCTCCAAGAATGCCCACGGGGGTGCCCCGAGCCCCAGACACCCCCTCCCCACCCCGGGGATAACAGTGTCCTTGTGCGGATTTGCGGGCCCAGAGCCCCTGGCTCAGGGGGCATCTCTTCCTTTAGTGCCCCTGCTGGACGCACCTCCCCTCCGGGAACCAGGACTTTTACATCCACAGCCTAAAGCTGCTGGATAGGGAATCCCAAACCTGCTTCTCTCTCCACTCAGATGGATGGCCAGCACAGTCCCTGAAACTCTGCCCACTGGAAGGCTCCCCTGCATCTGCTGTTTAGCCCACGACTGTCAGTGGCCCCCGGAGGGCGGCGGTGCGGGAGCAACCCCCTGGTCTTCCGAGAGTGCAGCTTTCCCTCCCCGACCCCCGGGTGTGGGGGGCCTCCCTAGAAGGCAAGGGCCGTGACCTGAATGCAGCATTGGTGGATGGCGTGGGGAGGGGTCCTTGTTTCCGCAGCTTTCCTGGGCCCTCCGCTCGACCCAGTCACAGACCCAGCTCTCTGTTTCCCGATGGACCACTGCCCGGCCGACCTGATCTTACGACTTGGTGGGTCTGACAGAAGGCAGTGGGCTTTCCTAATGGCTCAGTGGTAAAGAATCCGAGTGCAGTGCAGGAGCCGCTGGAGACCCGGGTTCAGTCCCTGAGTCAGGAAGATCCCCTGGAGGAGGGTACGGCACCTCACTCCAGTATCCTGGCCTGGAGAATTCCATGGACAGAGGAGCCTGGCGGGCTACAGCCCATAGGCTCACAAAGAGTCAGAGATGACTGCAGTAGTTTAGCACACGTGCACACAGAAGCCCGCTCGTGGTGGGTGTTTATAACCTCGTGGTCCCTTGGGATCAGGGGGCGGGTGCTGGGTCTCTACCGGGGGCTCCCGCCTTGCTCCAGATCCCGGGGGCCCGTGCGGTGTCTCCCCTATGGCTCTTGCCAGGGGCTCTGCATGTTGGGTGTCTTTCTCCTCTGCAGATAGCCTGGGTACCAGGGAATTTGCCGAGTGTTATGGCAAAGATCGGGAATGTGTTAGGCCCCTCAGTCTTTGTATCTGCCACCACGTAGGGTTCCCGTCTTCCCTGGTGCATCCACAGTGCTTGCCCCTCCTTGTCCATCATGCCCAGTTACCACAGTGCCATCCATGCAGGGAATGCGAACGATTATCTGCGAAATGTCCAGAGGGCATTTTCCCTTTGGACGGTATTGTGACGGAGAACCGGAGCCCTAACGTAGTCCCGGGGCAAGACCCTGAACACATGTAAATGCAGACTGCTTCCGAGACCCTGCTGAGAAGAATCCATCAACAGCCGCACGCTGCACTCCCGAGACTGTTAGTGCGATCTCATGAGCACCCCCGCCCCGCCCGCATTTGCACTTGGAGCTGCTCCCGACATACTTGGTTAAGTGTGAGGGGTCCACAGGCCTGAGGGGATGGAGGATGGGCTGAGCACTTGGTTAAGTGTGAGGGGTCCACAGGCCCGAGGGGATGGAGGGTGGGCTGAGCACTTGGTTAAGTGTGAGGGGTCCATAGGCCCAAGGGGACAGAGGGTGGGCTGAGCAAAGACGTGGCGGGGGTCGCCCCCCTGGCGTTAAGTCTTGAAAGGTGTCGTTAGTCTCCGGCACTTCCCCTGAGAAACTATACCTTTGATAGCTTTGTTGCAGTATGACAGACATCGAGTAGCCTGTACATAGTTAAAGGGTACAGTCTGGTGAGTCCTGACCTGCATATATAACCGTGAAAACATCTCCACAATCAAAAGAGTGCGCGTTCTCATCACCCCGAAAGTTTCTTTATGCTCTGTAGCCTTTTCTCTTGTCCCTCTCCCTGACCTTGGATAACCACCGATCCGCTTTCTTTTTTTCTGATTTTTTAAAACGGAAGAATAGTCGATGTACAGCATTATGCAAGTTACAGATGTACAGGTTGGTGATGACAGTTTTTAAAGGTTGCGCTCCATTTACAGAGCTGTAAAATATTACCTGTGCTCCCCGCATATAGCTCCTTTCAGAGTCCCTCCTCATCCCCTACGTCTGTCTGCCCTCCTCCCTTCCTTCTCCCCACTGATAGCCGCTGCTTTGTTATCTACATCTTTGAGTCTCCTTCTTTTGTCGTATTTGCAGGTGTGTTGTATTTGAGGGCTTCCCTGGTGGCTCAGACAGGAAAGAATCTGCCTGCAATGTAGGAGAACTGAGCTCGATCCCTAGGTCAGGAAGATCCCCTGGAGAAGGGCACGGCCAGATGTATTTTATAAATTCCGCATACACATGATGTCATACAGTATTTGTCTTTCTTTGTGTGACTTGTTTCACATGGTGTGATACCCTGCAGTCCACCCATTGCTACGAATGGAAAACCTTCGTCTTTAATGGCTAAGTGGTATTCTACAGATGTACATGAAGTGAAGTGAAGTGAAAGTCGCTCAGTCGTGCCCGACTCTCTGCGACCAGGCGGACTCTTTAGCAGCTGAGGGTGGAGGAAGCCCGCAGCTGTGTATGGGCGTGTAGCGTTCTCACATCTTCTTCATCCAGTCATCTGTTGATGGACACTTCGGCTGTTTCCTTACCTTGACTATTGTAACATACGCTGCTCTGACCGTTGGGGGGCATGTCTCTTTTTGAATTAGTGTTTTTGAGGTTTCTTCTTTCTTTTTGTTTTGATATACAGTATACCGAGGAGTGGAATTGCTGGGTCATATGGTGATTCTACTTTTAGTTCTTTGTGGGGACCTCTCTACTGTTCCCTGAGAGCTCAGGCAGATTTGCTGGAGAAGGGCTAGGCTGCCCACTCCAGTGTTCTGCTGGACACGACTGGATGACGTGCACGCTCTCCATACTGTTCCCATGGTGTCTGCACCAGCGTGCATTCCCACCAACGTGTACAAGGGGTCCCTTTGCTTGACCGTCTTGATGGCTGGCCCATAGACAAGCTTTCATTTTCCAGGTCCTGTGCCCGTGGAATCTGGCAGTGTGCATTCGTTACTGCAGCTCTTTTACTCTGTGCACTTACTCTGAGATTCATCAACACTGTTCAGTGAATCCAGAGTTCATGCCTTTTAACTGATGGGCAATATGAATGGACATTTTATTTTGACGTTTGCTTGTTGAAGGCATTTGGGGTGTTTCGGTTGGGCTGCAAACAGTGCCGTCAACACCCACGTAAACACCTTTCTGTGGATACTTCTATTTCTCTTGGATAAATGCCTAGGCGTGGAATGCCTGTGTCGTACGGTAGCTGTCTGCTTAGCTTTTTAAGAAACTGCCTGTTTTCCAAAGTGGTTGTACTATTTTCCACTCCTATCAGTAGTGTGTGAGAATCTAGTTTCTCATATTCTCACCAAAACTTGCTGGTATCATTTTTTAAAAAGTTTAGTCATTCTCATAGCTGTGTAGTGATATCCCATTATAATTTAAATGTGCGCTTTTCTAATGACTAATAATTTTGAGCATGTTTTCAGGGCTTACTTACCATCTTTGGGGGCAAGTTTTTTTTTTTTTCCCTTAATTCTTTGTCCAGCTTTACAGGGTTCTTTGTTTTCCTATTACTGACATTTGAAAGTTCTTGGTATATTCTGAATATATTTCCTTTGTCAGAATATGATTTACAGGACTTCCCTGGTGGTACAGTGGATAGGATTCTTCCTGCCAGCGCAGGGGACACAGGTTCCATCCCTGGTCGGAGAAGATCTCGTGCGCTGCGGAGCAAGTAAGCCCGTGCGTCACAGCTGCAGGGCCTGCGGGCTGCAAGTACTGAAGCCCATTGGCCTGGAGCCTGACTCCACCACAGGGGAAACCGCTGCAGGGAGAAGCCGGGGCACCTCGACAAGGAGCAGCCCCCACTCACCACGACCAGAGAAGGCCGCGCAGCAGCAGAGACCCAGCACAGGAAAACACCGATTCAAAAGAACACGACTGACAAATAATTTCTGTTGGTCTGTGGTTTGTATTTTAATTCTCTTAATACTGCCTTTAAAAGACTAGAAGTTTAAGATTTTCATGAAATCTAATTTATCCATTTATTTTTCTTTCCTGAAGTTGTTTTTGGTGTCTAACACAGGGTCACAGAGATCTTTCTCCTTTGGTTTCTTCTAGACACTTCGTAGCTTTAGGTTCCATGTTAGGTCTCTAATTCACATGACTTAATTTTTGTAGACTGTATGAGGTGTGGGTCTATTAATGTCAATTAAGTCAAGTTAGTCACATATTTTGCTCAAATCCCTTAAATTCTTATCGCTTTTCTGTGTAGTTCTGTCTATTACTGGAAGCTGGATGTTGAATCTCCTACCGTAACATGAATCTGTCTTATTTCTCCTTATTTGATCAGTTTTGCTTCACTTGTTTGAAGCTGTGTTATTAGGTGCATAAACGTTTAGGACTGTCACATCCACTTGAAGAATCGACCCCTCTGTTGTTATGAGATGACCTTCTTTATCACTGATAACATTCCTCACTCATCACTTTTCTAGCATTAATATTGCCATCCCAGCTCTCTTTTGGTTAGTGGTGGCTTGGCTTGTATGTTTTCATCCTTTACCTTCTAATCTATTTGTGTCTATTTGCATAAGAAAGTGCATTTTGGGGACAGGCAGCATATAGTTGTGTCTTGCTGTTTTATTCACTCCAACAATCACTACCTGTTAATGTGGGCATTTAGACCATTTATGGCATCCCACTCCAGTACTGTCGCCTAGAAAATCCCATGGACGGAGGAGCCTGGTGGGCTACAGTCCATGGGGTCACGAAGAGTCGGACATGACTGAGCGACTTCCCTTTCACTTTTCACTTTCGTGCACTGGAGAAGGAAATGGCACCCCACTCCAGTGTTCTTGCCGGAGAATCCCAGGGACGGGGGAGCCTGGTGGGCTGCCGTCTGTGGGGTCGTACAGAGTCGGACACGACTGAAGCGACTTAGCAGCAGCAGCAGCAGACCATTTATATTTAATGTAGTTGTTGATAAGGTTGGATTTAAATTTGATAACGTTGGATCTTACCGTTTGTTTTCTATTTGTTCCATCTTTGAGTTTTTTTCACGATTTATCTATTTTCTTTGTTGGCTTATTGTCTGTAGTCATTTGTTTTATTTTTGTGGTTGCTTCAGGATGTTTCCTGGTGGCTCAGCTGGTAAAGAATCTGCTTGCAATACAGAAGACCTGGGTTGGATCCCGGGTTGGAAAGATCCCCTGGAGAAGGGAACGGCCACCCACTCCAGTATTCTGGTCGAGAGAATCCCATGGACTGGACAGTCGCGAAGAGTTGGACATGACTGAATAGTTTCCCTTTCACTTTTCAGGATGTCTCAGACAAATATTTATCTTACTGCAATGTGTCTTCAAGTGATATTATACCACATCCCATATAGTATAACAGAGAAGGCAATGGCACCCCACTCCAGTACTCTGGCCTGGAGAATCCTGTGGACAGAGGAGCCTGGTGGGCTGCCATCTATGGGGTCGCACAGGGTCGGACACGACTGAAGCGACTTAGCAGCAGCAGTAACAGCATATAGTATAAGAACCTTACAATAGTGTATTTCCATTTCCCCCTCAGCTTTACATTACTGTTGTCATACAGTTTACTCTTAGGTGCTATAAATCCCACACTGTACAGCTATCAATTTCATATAAGTCACATTTTAAATAGAATTTTTATTTCAGAATAGTTACAATTTAAAGAGTTAAAGTCAGATCACAGTTCCTGTATATTCCACACTCAGTCTCCCATGTCCTTAACATCTTACATTATTACGGTACATCTATCACAACAACAGTTATATTTAAAGAACATCTAAGTAATAAGAATAAAGTGCATATTTACTTGTGCAGTTACCATTCTGTGCTCTTTCTTTTTGTGTCACTTTCCTTCTGTCTGAAGAATTTCCTTTAACATTTTTTGTAGTGAAGGTCTGCTGGGAATTAATTTTCATAGCTTTTTTATGTCTAAAATGTTTTCGTTTCATTTTGGAAAGATATTTCCCCTGGACGTGGAATTCTAGGCGGACACGCTCTTTCTTTCAATCCTGTTCTGCCATTTGATCATCTCTTATATTGTTTCTGATCTCCTTCAGGATGGACTGGTTTGATCTCCTTACAGTCCAAGGGACTCTCAAGAGTCTTCTCCAGCACCACAGTTTGAAAGCATCAATTCTTTGGCGCTCAGCCTTCTTGATGGTCCAGCTCTTATCTGTACATGACTACTGGAAAAACCATAGCTTTGACTATAAGAACCTTTGTGGGCAAAGTGATGTCCCTGGTTTTTAGTACTTTGTCTGGGTTTGTTGTAGCTTTAACCCCATGAAGAGTGTTCTGTATGGCTTTGGGGAAATGCCCCTCCTGGGTGGAGAGACGGCCTGTCTGGAGGAGGCTCTGTGTGTATTTCCCAGTGATTACCCTTCACCTCCCCACCCTCACGCTCCATCCACCCCGCTGTCAGAGCCAAGAATGGATCTTTCGGAGCTCCTCCCCACGAGAACCTGGAAGAGTCCCAGGAAGCCCACCCTGCATCCTCCAGGAGCCTGGCTCACACTGTCGTCCACACTCAGCCTCCGGCAGCTGGTCAGCACGACCATGTGAGTGTCTCTGGCTGTTCCTGGCTCCTGGCCTCTGTCCCCGGAAGGCAGGTCTCTGCTGTGACTCGTCAGGCCTGCAGTCTCTCCTAACTTCGAGGGCGACGTTTTGCCTTGTAACCTCAGGTCTTTGACAGATTCTGTGGAAGGAGTGTAGCTCTCTATGTGCTGGAGCTGCACACAGAAATCCATTGTTTTTTCAGATATCATCCCTTTTCCGTCCCTCCCAGGAGAACTCTGACTACTCGTACGTGAGGCCTCCTGAGGTGGCCCCTGAGGTGGCCCCCGCGCTGCCCTGGCCATTTGTACGCGTTCTTTTTCCTCTCTTGCATTTGGAACGCTTTCTCCGGGCCCATCAGCGGGGATCACGGCCGTGCGTCTTCACCTCCGCCTGGTCCTGTTGACGTCTGGAGTCTCCACTGGCCCGGTTTCATGGTTTCCGTGTCTCTGGCTGTCTGTGCGATGCAGTCACGATAACCGGTCCCCGTCTCACTGGTCCTGCCGGCCGATTCCAGCCGCTGGCGCGCTCTGGCTGATCCGTGCACCCCCTCTCTGTGGGTCTTGTCTCTTCCTGTTGCCTTGCACGCTGCCCAGCTGCTCATCCATGTGGATGGCGTGAGTTTCACCGTGCCGGGTGCCGGTGTCTCTGCATGGGTCTGTTTTATTCCGGAACGCAGTTCTGTTACTTTGGGAAGGATCGTCCCTTTCAGGTCTTGCTTTACGACATGCTAGGCAGGTCCGGATCACCAGGCTCTCTGGGGCTAACTGTTCCCCACCATGGAGGCAGGCCCCTTGGGTCTGCTGCTGCCCCGTGACTTGTGAGGCTCTCGGGCTGGTTGGCGGGCTGGCCGTTTTTGCTCTGAGTGGACAGCAGGGCCTCTTGCCTGCATCCCCTGGTGCATTCTTTCCCAGCCTTGGGCCACCGCCTTCCAGCCTGTGCTGGTCAGTTCTCTGCTGCATATTCGAGGCCCCTCTGCAGCCCTCTAGGGCTCTCTGTCCGTACAGCTCTTCCTTCTGTCCTGCAAACCCAAGCTGTCTTGGTCTCCCGGACCCCCAGCTCCATCTTCCCCACTCAGGGTCCCACCCCGTCTCTGCTATGGCCTGGACACTCTCTCAAGGCCATGAACTGGTGTTTTGGGGGTCACCTCATCTGTTCCCCAGCTCTTGGGAATCATTGTCCTTGGTTTCCTGGTGTCCAGCAACTTGAAAACCATTGTTTTGTACATTTTGCGGCTCATTTTTTTCATGTGAGAGGGAAATTTAGTTCTCTTTGTCCATGATGGCTCGGACGGTAAAGAATCAGCCTACAATGCAGGAGACCTGGGTTTGATCCCTGGGTCAGGAAGATCCCCTGGAGAAGGGAATGGCAACCCACTCCAGTATTCTTGCCTAGAGAGTTCAATGGACAGAAGAGCCTGGCAGGCTACGGTCCACAGGGTTGCAAGATGGAGGGACTAATACTCCCACTTAACAATTTTCTCCATCTTGGCCAGAGGTGGGTGACGGCCCTCTGGCTTTGGAGCAGGGGCAGCAGTCTGGGGACGCCACCAGCTCTCGCCTGCTACAGAAGGTCAAGAGGCCACGCGCAGGCCCGCCACTGCCAAGTGGGTCCGTGGTGATTCTGCAGCAGGAGGGGCCGGTGGACACAAGCAGCCTGTGGAGACAGGTCTGGGTGGGACAGCTGCCTCCTTCCTCACGTGCCGCTTCTCCATTGCTCTGTGTGTCTCAGCATTGGTGGGGAGGCAGAGCAGGTGCAGCAGCCCTGCAGACCCCAGGCCCCTCAGGCCCCCAGGGAGACGGCCTGACCCGGAGGGGAGGGACCGATGGACACGCGCCTGTGTGCTCTCGGTTGTGTCGTGGGTCCTCCCACGGGGACCCCGCTTCCCCTCCTGCTGATGACCGGGTCTGAGAATGGGCTCAGTCTGGGAACTGGTCAGGCCCGCCCTGGGAAGGATGGCCTCCGCCCGGGTCACCTGCTCTCCTCTCCCGCTTACCCACCCCCTCACCTCCCCGCAGACCCCGCAGGGCAGGTCCCTGGTGCCTCTTCAGCTTTGCTGCCTGTGCGAGTCAGCTCAGGCCACCACCGCAAAGGCCCACAGCCGGGCAGCTTAGACAGCCGATTCACTGTCTCAGGCCTGGAGGCTGGAATCCCAGGCCCGGGTGTGGGCAGGGCTGGCCCTCCTGAGGCCCCTTCCTGGGCATGCAGATGGCTGTCTCCTCCCCGTGTCCCGTCAGGGTCGTCCCTCTGTGTGTCCCAACCTCCTCTTCCTGTAAGGCCCCCAGTCACATTGGATTAGGGCCCACTCCAGTGACCCCATTTTAGCTCTTTAAAGGCCCAACTCCCAGCGCAGCCACCTTCTGGGTGCTGGGGGTCAGGCCTTGGACTTGTGAATTCTGGGGTTACAGGTCAGCCTGTAACTCTGCCCATCACGACGTGGCCTCCCTGCTGCTGGCAGACAGGCGCTGCCCTGCTCTACTCTGGGATTCTCTCTGCCTCGTTGCAGCCAGAGCCCAGCTCTGTCACAGCGGTCCCACCCCCACCAGCCCGGTCTCCGGGGATGACCCCTGCCCAGGCCCTGGAGATGCTGGCGCCCCCACAGGTCCCTCCTGTTGCCTTGGTAAGTGGAGTGTGCTGGGGGCCTCCCAGCAGCACGGCTGCAGCCTTACACACAGGCCCGTGTGAGCTGCCCACCTTTCCAGCCCTTACTTCCTCCGCTGTCTGCTGCACAGCCCTGGCCTCTGGGCATCCTTTACCGGGAGCCTCTGCTCCTCCCTGCCCCCGAGGGCCATCACTGCAGTGAACTCGGGGTCCCCACGTGGGGGTCAGATCCCGTGTCCCAGGAAATGGGCCCTGGTAAACAAGCTCTCCCACTCCCGGGGAACGCTGCTGCCCTGACCTCCTCCAGGCCCCAGGGTCCCCGCTGGCCAGCCCTACGGCTCCTTGAGGGTATGACCCTCCCACCCTCGTCAAGGCTGGCCCTTCCCGGCTGGTCACGCTGAGACTGTAGTTGTGGGTCTGGGGACCAGGCAGGGCGGTGGGGTGGACGCTGAGGAGGGTACCTGCCTCACTTAGGTCCCCGCGTGGTCTTTGAGCAACATGTGGCCCCCGCCTTCCAAAGGCGACTTCTCTGCCGGCCCAGGGGCTGGGGAGTGCGGTGCAAACGGCTCAAGTGGGAGGGTCTCACAGCATCTTCCTTCCTCGTGGAGACGCTTGCCCCGGGCCTGTGGGCCTCCCACAGCCCATCCTGGGCTGCCTTGGCCCTGCTGCCTCTGCCTCTGGGTTCTGCTGGGAGGCCCTGGGACTCGCACTCGCCTTTGAGCTGCAGATTCCAGATTTGCAGATTTGAGCTGGCTGCCTGACCCATTGCCCTTGGGTCCAGCTCTCCCTGAGGTTCTTAGGGGCTGCAGACCAGCGCTGGCTGGGGGTGCCCACCCAGCTCTGTGCAGCAAGGCGGGTGGGCATGGGCTCCCAGGGCAGCTGCGAGCAGTCGGCTGCTCACCTCGGTGGCTGGGGGAGTGGTGCGGGGCAGGGGTTTCCGTGCCCCAGAGTCAGGGCCCGCAGGGAGAACCTGCTCAGGGACACTGCCCTGGACCCCCGGGCCTGGGCAGCCTGCTGCCCTGGAGCCCCTCCCGCGCATGAGAGGCGGCCGGGCCCAGCCAGGCTCGGCGTCCCGGCCCCGGGCGGGCGGGCTGCAGGGGCGTGTGCGTCTGCACGTCCGTGGTCTCCCTGTCCCGGCAGGTCGGTCGCCTGGCACACCAGCTGCCTGGGGCTTTGAAGTGTGCGGCGTCTGTCTGAACCTGCCGGCCTGGGTGGACGCGGCTGAGGACGTGTGCCGGGCGTCGGTGTGGTTGCCGCTGCCCGCGGGCGGCGGGGCCGAGGGTGGGTCCCGGTGGGTGGGGCTGTGGGTGTGGCTGCGTGTGCCCCTGCCGGGGGCTGGGCACGTGTCCCTGCGTGCTGTGTGTGCTGCGTGTGCCGGCAGCTGCGGTGCCCCGGGAGCTGGGGCGGGGAGCCCGGGGAGGGGCCGGCCGTGCCCAGGTTCCATCTCCCGCGGTCACTCTGGGTGCCAGGTGGTCATAACCACACACACACACACACACACACACACACACACGTCTGTATCCTGCCGAGAGGGAGGAGGCAGCTTAAACCATCCCCCAGTCCCAGGAGGTGCTGTCTGCCCGGGCCCACCCCCAGAGCTCCCGGGGGACCATCCCACTCCAGGCCTGACCGGGCTGGGTCCAGGCAGAGGGAGCCAGGTGCCACGCAGGCGCCAGCAGACACCTGGCCTGAGATCCAGCTGCGGTCAGCCCCCAGAGCTCCCGGGGGACCGTCCGGGTGGGGTCCAGGCAGAGGGAGCCAGGTGCTGTGCAGGCTCCGGCGGACACCTGGCCTGAGACCCAGCTGCGGTCACCTTGCCCCCAGGTCAGGCCCTGTCCCTCCTGGGCCCAGTGTTCTCAACGGTGAGTGGGGAGCCCCAGCGGCTGCCAGCCCAAAGCGTTTCAGTGGGGAGGCTCCCCACCCCCTCCTTCCTCCAGGGAGGCGTCCCGCCAGCCTCCTGGTGCCGAAGGAGCCCCTGCTATCTGCGCTGACTCGGCGGGGGTCTGAGAATGGGCTTGGGTCCACGGCGGGGCGCAGACACCTGGAGAGCCACCAGCCTGAGCGGGGGCTCCTCTCCAGCGCTCGCCTCTGGGCCTGGACGGGCTGGCAGCGTCCACATAGAATCCAGCCCGGGTGTGCGTGTCTGTCCCGCGGCTTCTGCGCCCCTCGCAGGCAGCACCGACCGCGGCCTGTCTCCAGCCTCGACTTCTCCCCAGCAGGCTGCCCCCACCACAGCTCCCCGGCCCGTCCACCCGAAGGTCAGCACGCTTCTCCAGACGGACTTGGGAGCCTGCTCCTGGCGCTCCTCCACCTGGGACAAGCCCTTGGGGATCTTCCCTCTCCGTGTGTGGGGATCCGTCTTCTGCTTTTGCAGGCAGTTTTGCTCCCTGAACACCCACATACGTGCCGACTTGACACCCTCTGCTTCCTCCCCACTGGGATGACTAAGCCTGCTCTGTCCATGCCATCTCACGTGCCCGAGCGGTGCCCGGCCTGAGTGTGAACCAGGAGTGAGGAGCAGGGCCCAGGCCTGGCCTGGAGGCCAGGAAAGCTTCCCAAGGGAGTGGTGCTTGAGAAGGGTAACTCGGCCGGGATGCAGCACACACAGGGCCCTGTGGCTCGCCGGGCGCGTCCTTCAGAGAACAGAGAGGGGCTGGGCTTGGTGTGTATCACCCGGCCAGCCTGGGGAGGCCCCGGGCCTCCAAGCACAGGTTGGTACATGCGGCCTGGCATGCTTGCAGAGGTCACTCTGAGCTCCTGGAGGGGCTGACAGCAGGTGGGGGCGTTTAAGGGGAGACACAGCAGGTGCCATGGCTCCCCGATGAGGCACTGGGATTGCAGCTGGACAAAATGCACGGGAGGAGCTCACGGACAGGATGCGGGGCAAGAAAGAGGCGGCTGCTGGCTGGACAGGCCGAGAGCTGGGGAATTGTGGCATCGAGGAGGCAGAGCAGTGTTCAGAGCTCCGGGGCCCTGGCCTGGCGCTGAACCTGCCTTGCGGTCCATCATAGGAGAGGGGCACTCAGAGGGCAGGTGGCTTCTAGGGTCGGAGTCCAGGTGACAGGCCTGGGTGACCTGGGTGAGACAGCCCACCGTCTATGACTGGAAGGCTAGGAGATTTGGCACGAGAGCCCACTGAGGCTCTCGGCAGGTGCAGGGGCAGCTGGGCGGGAGAAACCCCGAGGGGGCTGGGGAGGGTGGGGAGCGGTCACGGGGGTGGAAGCCAGGGCACACTTTTGGCAGACAGCTGGTCCCTCAGCCCCTGGCAGGAGCCAGTTTGCATGCAATGGGGCATAGCAAGATGGCAGGAAGAGATGGAGTGGGTGTCTTCACTCCTCCAAGACGTTTCTGGTGAAGAGCTTGGGAGAAGTTTGGGGGGCAGCCTTCAGGGAAGGGTTTTTTGTTTTGTTTTTTTTCCCCTGATGGGATAAAACTGAGTGTGTCCAAAAGCCCTCTAAAGAAATGAGCCGGTGTTCAGGGAGAGACACGCGGGAGACATCCATGCACATCACAGGGGAGAGCAGCCCATCTGGGGAGGCACAGACAGCTTCCAGCCCCATGAGGTTCTGGAAAACACAGAACTACGCATTCATGAAAGATCAGGGGCTGGGGGCGGGATGAAGTGTGAGCACAGACGTTTTTAGGGCAGGGGAGCCCTCCACGTGACGTGACAATGTGAATACACACCTTTGTATATTTGTCCAATTCCACGGGCTTCCCGTGTGCTGCCAAAGAATCTGCCTAGTAATGCAGGAGACACAAGAGATGTGGGTTCGATCCATGGGTGGGAAGATCCCCTGGAGAAGGACATGGCTACCTCTCCCGTATTCTTGCCTGGAAAATCCCCTGGACGGAGGGGCTGGGCTGGCTACAGTCCACGGGTTCGCAGAGTCTGACACAACTCAGTGACTAAATGAGAACAGCAAGAGATAGAAGTATAAGCCTGGAGTGAGCCCTCACGTCAGCTGTGAGCCTCAGCCAATAGTCTACTGGTGTGAATAGACGAAATGGCCCATCCACACCGTGGAATATTATTCGGCCTTAGAGGGACAGACACACGGGACGGCATGGATGAATCTTGAGGACACGATGCTCAGTGCAATCAGTCAGACTCTGATTCCACCCACGTGAGGTCCCGGGAGGGGTCACATCCATAGAGACAGGGCCTAGCCGGTAGGGCCAGGGACCGGGGGAGGGGAGGGGAATGTGCGTTTCACGGAGACAGAGTGTCCGTTTGGGAGGATGACGGCGCCCTGGAGGTGGTGGAGGTGGTGGCCAGCACCACCGCCTGACTGTGTCACGTTGGCCAAAAGGTCCATTCGAGTTTTTCTGCACCACCTTGTGAAAAACCCAAATGAACTTTTTGGCCAACTCAGTACTTAACCTGATTGCTCAGCTGGTAAAGAATCCGTCTGCAATGCGGCACACCTGGTTTGATCCCTGGGTTGGGACGATGCCCTGGAGTAGGGAAAGGCTACCCACTCCAGCGTTCTGGCCTGGAGAATCCCACGGACATTATAGTCCACGGGGTCACAGAGATTCAGAGACGACTGAGCGACTTTCAATTTCAGCACTTAAAGCCCCTGTACACTTAAAAAATAGTTAAGACGGTACATTCTGTGTTTTGTGTATTTTATTGCAATAACATTTTATGTATCATTGTTGATCCCTCAGTTGTAACAGACGTACCCGTGGATGGAAATTGCTAATAACAGAGGAAACCGTGTTTGGGGACCAAGGTAGGATCTGGGAACTCTGTGCTTTTTTCACTCAATTTGCTGTGAACCTGAAACTGCTCTTTGAAAAAGGCTATTAGTTCTTTCTAAAATTCTGCAGACTTGGGTCCATTGAGGGGGGATTTGAAGACTCTGGAGGGAGGTGAGGCCCTGTCCAGGGTGGGGTCCCCAGGAGAGGGAAGCTGGGGGCAGGGGAGGCCCCCCAGGAACATCTCGGCTCTCACCGGCGGTGAGGTCAGCAGGAGGCAGGGGCACCCCACCCCCAGCACAAAGCCCGGGGCCTGCAGGTCGTGGGTCGGGGGCCGGGGGCGGGGGTGGGGCCAGGTGGCTCCTGGGGACGGGGCAGCTCTGCCCTCAGAGGGCAGTGCCCACCTGCCATAGAACTGGGTGCACCATGCCCCCTGCTCACTCAGGTGTCCCGGGGACTGGCTGGCACATAGTAGGTCTTTGGTGAAAAAGGAAGAGCGAACAGGATCGAAGGGACACGGGGCAGTGTGGTGGTGGGGAGGGCCCCTCCCGAGGCTGCAGCCGATGCTGCGGGCGCACAGCCACCCAGAGGTCGGCTTGTTCTCCCAGCTGTCCAGGGAGACCCAGGCCAGGGAAGCCAGATCACCAGGTCATCACAGGCAGAGGTGAGCTCTGAGCCAGGCTGCCCAGCTCGTGGTCTGTGCTTCCTGCCACGAGCCTCTCCAGGTTTCCCACGCTCTGGAACCCACAGTCTGTCCATCTAACACGGTGCTTTAAAAAAAAAATGGGGTAAAATTCACAGGACCTAAGATTAACTATTTTATAGGGCAGCAGTAGTCATGTATGGATGTGAGAGTTGGCCCATGAAGAAGGCTGAGCGCTGAAGAATTGATGCTTTTGAACTGTGGTGTTGGAGAAGACTCTTGAGAGTCCCTTGGACTGCAAGGAGATCCAACCAGTCAATCCTAAAGGAAAGCACTCCTGAATAGTCATTGGAAGGAATGGTGTTGAAGCTCTAATACTTTGGCCACCTGATGTGGAGAACTGACTCATTGGAAAAGACCCTGGTGCTGGGAAAGATTGAAGGCGGGAGAAGGGGACGACAGAGGATGAGATGGTTGGATGGCATCACCGACTTGATGGACAGGAGTTTGAGTGAACTCCGGGAGTTGGTGATGGACAGGGAAGCCTGGCGTGCCGCAGTCCATGGGGTCGCAAAGAGTCGGACACGACTGAGCAGCTGAACTGAACTGAACTGAGGGCACCATTCAGCGTCACGGCGCTGTGCAGCCAGCCCCTGCTCCTTGCTCAGAGGTGTCTCTTCTTTCCTTTTAAAAACCCTTGTTCATTTATTTGGCTGCATCTGCCCTCAGTTTCGGCACTCAGGGTCTTCCGTGCGTCCTATGGGCTCAGTCACTGGGTGCAGAGACTCTAGTTGTGCCGCGCGGCTCCAGAGTGTGCTCAGGCTTCAGTGGTTGTGACACAGGGGCCTAGTTGCCCCACTGCCTGCGGAATCTTCCCGGACCAGGGCCTGAACCCGTGAGCCCTGCATCGCAAGGCAGAGTCTTAACCACTGGGCCACCAGGAGGCCCTCAGGAATGTCTCGATCACCCATAAGCACTCACTCCCCACTCCAGCCCCCAAACCTCCAGTCTGCCTTCAGCGTGCACGTCTCCCATTCTGGACCTTTCCTCTAAACCTGGTTGAGTTTGTGGTCTAAAGCCTGGCTTCCCTGGGGCTTATCCATGATGTCACGTGTGCCAGGACCTTCTTTAAGGCTGAGGGATACTGCCTTGAGGGGCTGGACCCAGCTGGATGGACACTGGGTTGCTTCCCCTCACTCGCTGTGAACACAGGAGAGCAAGTGTGTCTTTGAGACACGGCTTCCGACTCTCACGGGTCTACACCTCGGGGCCTCGCTGCTGGGTGGCACGGTGACTTTGCTTAACTTTTGAGGACCTGCCTTGTTTTGCATTCTGTCTGCCCTCTGATGGATAAGGATAAGAGGCTTATGGAAGCTCATTGACATCAACATTCTAGGAATCAGCAAACTAAAGTGGACTGGAATGGGTGAATTTAACTCAGATGACCATTACATCTACTACTGTGGGCAAGAATGCCTTAGAAGAAATGGAGTAGCCCTCATAGTCAGCAAAAGAGCCTGAAATGCAGTACTTGTGTGCAATCTCAAAAATGGCAGAATGATCTCTGTTCTTTTCTAAGGCAAACCATTTAATATCACAGTAATCCAAGTCTATGCCCCAACCAGTAATGCTGAAGAAGTTGAAGTTGAACGGTTCTATGAAGACCTACAAGACTTTCTAGAACTAACACCCCAAAAATGTGTCCTTTTCATTATAGGGGACTGGAATGAAAAAGTAGGAAGTCAAGAGATACCTGGAGTAACAGAGAAATTTGGCCTTGGAGTACAAAATGAAGCAGGGCAAAGGCTAATAGAGTTTTGTCAGGAGAACGCTCTGGTCATAGCAAACACCCTCTTCCATCAACACAAGAGAAGACTCTACACATGGACATCACCCAGATGGTCAATACCAAAATCAGATTGATTATATTCTTTGCAGCCAAAGATGAAGAAACTCTATACAGTCAGTAAAAACAAGACTGGGAGCTGACTGTGGCTCTGAACATGAACTCCTTATTGCAAAATTCAGACCTAAATAGATGAAAGTAGGGAAAACCACTAGACCATTGCGGTATGACCTAAATCAAATCCCTTATGATTATACCGTGGAAGTGACAAATAGATTCAAGGGTTTAGATCTAACAGACAGAGTGCCTGAAGAACTATGGACGGAGGTTTGAGACATTGTACAGGAGGCAATGATCAAGACCATCCCTAAGAAAAAGAAACACAAAAAAGCAAAATGGCTGTCTGAGAGGCCTTACAAATAGCTGAGAAAAGAAGAGAAGCAAAAAGCAAAGGAGAAAAGGAAAGATACACCCATTTGAATGCAGAGTTCCAAAGAATAGCAAAGAGAGATAAAAAAGCCTTCCTCAGGGACCAATGCAAAGAAACAGAGGAAAACAATAGAATGGGAAAGACTAGAGATCTCTTCAAGAAAATTAGAGATACAAGGGAACATTTCATGCAAAGATGGGCTCAATAAAGGACAGAAATGGTACGGACCTAACAGAAGCAGAAGAGATTAAGAAGAGGTAGCAAGAATACACAGAAGAACAATACAAAAAAGATCTTCATGACCCAGATAATCACGATGGTATGATCACTCACCTAGAGCCAGACATCCTGGAATGTGAAGTCAAGTGGGCCTTAGGAAGCATCACTACGAACAAAGCTAGTGGAGGTGATGGATTTCCAGTTGAGCTATTTCACATCCTAAAAGATGATGCTGTGAAAGTGCTGCACTCAATATGCCAGCAAATTTGGAAAACTCAGCAGTGGTCACAGGACTGGAAAAGGTCAGTTTTCATTCCAATCCCAAAGAAAGGCAATGCCAAAGAATGTTCAAACTACTGTACAATTGCACTCATCTCACATGCTAGCAAAGTAATGCTCAAAATTCTCCAATCCAGGCTTCAAAATTATGTGAACCATGAATTTCCAGATGTTCAACCTGGATTTAGAAAAGGCAGAGGAACCAGAGATCAAATTGCCAACATCCATTGGATCATAGAAAAAGCAAGAGTGTTCCAGAAAAAAACATCCATTTCTGCTTTATTGACTACGCCAAAGCCTTTGACTGTGTGGATCACAACAAACTGTGGAAAATTCTTAAAGAGATGGGAATACCAGACCACTGACCTGCCTCCTGAAAAATCTGTATGCAGGTCAAGAAGTGACAGTTAGAACTGGACATGAAACAGCAGACTGTTTCCATATTGGGAAAGGAGTATGTCAAGGCTGTGTGTTTTCACTCTACTTATTTAATTTACGTGCAGCGTACATCATATGAAATGCCAGGCTGGATGAAGCACAAACTAGAATAAAGATTGCCGGGAGAAATATCAATAACCTCAGATATGCAGATAACACTATGCTTATGACAGAAAGAGAAGAACTAAAGAGCCTCTTGATGAAAGTGAAAGAGGAGAGTGAAAAAGTTGGCTTAAAAGTCAACATTCAAAAAACGAAAATCATGGCATCTGGTCCCATCGCTTCATGGCAAATAGACGGGGAAACAGTGGAAACAGTGAGACTTTATTTTCTTGGGCTCCCAAATCACTGCAGGTGGTGACTGCAGCCATGAAATTTAAAAGACGCTTGCTCCTTGGATGAAAGGCTATGACCAACCTAGACAGCATATTAAAAAGCAGAGACATTACTTTGCCAATAAAGGTCTGTATAGTCAAGGCTATGGTTTTTCCAGTGGCCATGTATGGATGTGAGAGTTGGACTATAAAGAAAGCTGAGCGCTGAAGAATTGATGCTTTTGAGCTGTGATGTTGGAGAAGACTCTTGAGAGTCCCTTGGACTGCAAGGAGATCCAACCAGTCCATTCTGAAGGAAATCAGTCCTGAATATGCATTGGAAGGACTGATGCTGAAGCTGAATCTCTAATACTTTGGCCACCTGATGGGAAGAACTGACTCATTGGAAAAGACTGATGTTGGGAAAGATTGAGGGCAGGAGGAGAAGGGGACGACAGAGGATGAGATGGTTGGATGGCATCACCGACTCAAAGGACATGAGTTTGAGTGAACTCCAGGAGTTGGTGTTGGACAGGGAGGCCCAGCATGCTGCCGTCCATGGGGTCACAGCATCGGACACGACTGAGCGACTGAATTGAAGTGACCTGTTTTGCCCCATTTTCCGCTCCCACCTGCAGTGCATGAGGGCTCTCGCATCCCTTCTGTCCCCTGGGCCTGGGGGTGCGCGGTGGGTGGTCTGCTGGCCCCATGGTGTGGGTGTTGGAGTGGCTGCCTTGCTGTCCCCGGGACCTGTGTCCTAGCTCTAGGGTTCTGGAGACTGATTCCAGAACGAGGGGGAAGGTGTGCCCCCTGCCCTCCGGGGGCCCCAGCGCAAGACCTGCCGTGTGCCCAGGCCTTACCCTGCGGCTCTGCACCCAGCCTGAGGCAGGCACTGGCCTAACCCCTGTTTACCCATTAACCAGCCTGAGGCGGTGGGGCTGCAGACAATGGTGCGTCTGTTCCCCACGGCCAGGGCGGCCACACAGGGCCCTGGCACAGTCATCAAAGCTCCGTGATTAAGTCTATTAGGGAGGGATTTGTGCAAACACAGAGGCAGGTGCAGGGCCCGGCCAGCTGCCGGGCCGGGGGCTCCCCGAGGTGGCCATAAACTGCCCGGCAGGCGGCCCGCCCGCCAAGCTCTGCCATCCACCCACTCGGGCTGCTGGTTTCCCGGCGAGCGGCCTGCACACCCTCCTCCGTTCACCCCCGAGGGCCGCCTGGAGGCCAGCTGGCCAGAGGCAGGGCCAGCCTACGGCCTGTGTTCCAGCAAGAGCAGGCCCAGTCCCTCTGAGTGGGTCCCGTGGTGAAGCGAGCCGTCACCCGGTCCCCAGCAGACATCCTCTCACGGGCCTGCCTGGGCCCAGGGGTCAGCGGAGCTGTGGGCTCGGTGGAAGTTATGACCGGGGCTGGCACCTTTGGGGGGCGCTGCTGGCATTTCCTGCCGGAAGCCAATGCCAGGGATGGGCCTGGGGGCAGGGCCGCTGGGGTCTGAGGGGCACCCAGGCCCTTGTCCAGGCACCCTCCTTCTTCTTCCAGAGTGGAGCTGCCAGAGCGTCAGGCGATGGGTGGGGTGCCCGCTCCTCAGCCATCCTATCCTCTGAGGGTGGACCTGCTGTCCTGCAGGAACAAGTCCAGACGACAGTGCCCGGCCCCCACTGCCCAGCCTTGTGCTCACGGACAGGGCCGCGGAGAGCGGCTGGGGGCCAGGCTGTGAAGGGAAAGTGGGGCTGGGGCCAGGGTCCTGCCTGCCCTCTGAGCAGGCAGGAGGGCGGCACGTGCCCAGGGAGCCCTGCCGGCCTGTGGCCCCTCTCACACCTGCTCTGTCCTGGGTCCTCCGCCTGTGACCTCCCCCAGACACGCCCCAGCCCGGGGGCACCCTTGTCTGGACCCAGGGTAGCAGCATCCAGCAGCCCCCACCCTGCCACAGGGCCTCCACCAGCCCCGTCCTTGGGATCACGGCTCAGCATCAGCATAAGGGACCCGGCTGTCTGGCCTGGTGAGCCCCCCACTACCCCACTCAGGTGGAGACCTCCCACCATGGGAGGGTCTTGCTGGGTGGACTGGAGAGCCCTCTGGAGTCACTTCCCACCCGGAGTGCCATCTTATCTCCCCTCCCACCTGGGTCTTCTGGGACCCCTCCTCCAGGAAGCCTTTCCTGATGTACCAGGCAGGTTAGGTCCCAGACGCCTGTGGAGTGGATGGCAGGGCCAACTGCAGGGCCCTGGTCTGTGCTGGTGGCCTGGGCCTGCTGCACAGGACTTGGAAGGCAAGTGAGCTCACCTTAGCAACGGGGGCAGACAGCCCCGCCTCTCTGAGCCCCACCCCCTGTTCATAAAATGGGCTGAATCAAGACTTCTGTGCCACCAGGGGCTCCTGGGAGGCCTTGGCTGTGGAGGGTCTGCTGAGCCAAGACCCCCGGATGGGGACGGCTTCTGCTCCCTGAAGGCTCCAGGCCCTCCTGACCTGACCCTCCAACACTGCGGGCTGCTGGCTGTCCACTGTGCTTCTTGCCTTGAGGGCCTCTCTGGGGGAAGTCCTTGCCTGGCTTCCTCCGGGCAGGCAAGGGATGAGCCAGCACCCTTCGTGACCTAACCTTGGAGGCCATGTTTTCACTTCTGCTGCGTCCTGCTGGTTGGGAGAGAGTCCCTGGACAGGGTCCTGGAAGCCAGTCAGCAGGCGGCGTAGAGGCCATGGTCACTGCAAGAAGGATGGGTCTGGGCTGCACCCACGGGCTCACCGAGGGCCCGTGAGGGTGGAGGAGTGGCTGGGGAGAGCTGCGCGCACCTCGTCCCCCGTGGCAGCCGCCTGGGCTGGGGCCTGCTGCCCTCTCTGGGGGGTGGGTTTAGGGGCCAGGCCCGTGACTGGTTGCAAACTCTGACCCTCAGACACCTGTGGTCTTGGGGACGGGACAGAACACAGAGGCCCTCAGGCTGGGCAGAGCAGGTCAGACAGAGACAGGCCATCCTGCCCTCCCGTCTGCGCAGGGCCGTCCCTGCCTTGCCGGGGACCCTGGGAGGACGTCCTAGGCCTGGGCTCCGTCCACGGGACCCTACGGGTCAGGGGGGCCTTGGGGTAGTGAGTGCCTGGTCCCTTGGAGCATGCAAGGGCAGAGGCTGGAGCCCACCCTCCCGGGAGGGGAGGGCTTAACAGCCATCTGGGAGGAGCAGTGGACAGGAGGGGAAGGGAGGCCCGGGAGCCAGGGATCATGGGCCCCTTAGGGTCCCTAGCTGGCTTCACCAGTGGCCATGGGCCATCCTGGCTTCTCTAGGCCCAGGCCTCTTCCTGGGCTGGGAAGGACACGCAGTCCAGCCCCGGGGAGGGCACGACTGCAGCTCTCCTAGCCCAGCCCTCGGCAGTCCGAGGCGCCTCTGTCCATTCTGGGTGGTCTGGGTTTGACCGCTGCCCTTGGGCCCAGGGTGCCCTGGCCCTCGGGGCGGGAGGCTCTGCCCGGCACTTCCCACCCCACAGACCTCCCTCAGTCTCTCCCTGACCCCTGGCAGGCCTGACCCCGCGTTTTGGTCACTTTTCCAGAGTGCTCCAGCCCTGCTGCCCTCTCCCGTCCCTGCTGGGAGCCGTGTCCCCACTGGCCCTGGTCTTCCGTGCTCCCGCCCCCGCCTCAGATCGCCCGCCCACCTGTCTCTCCGTCCGGCCATCCGCAGGGCGGGCTGCTGGCCTGCGTCCCAGAAAGAGAAAGGCCCTGATGCCACTGCGGATGGACAGGCTGGGACAGGCAGCAGCCTGGCCTCCGAGCTGCGGAGCCGGGCGCAGGACGGGTTATTTCTGGAATGAGGGGCCAGCCAGGTTCGGGGAGTGGGTGGGCCGTCAGGACTGCTCACAGGTCTGGGGAGTGACCCCACTGTCAGCCTGGTAACCAGCTCGCCACCCAGCTCATGAGCGGTGCCCCTGCCGAGGAGCTGGTCTGAAGTGTCGCCCACTCCCCAGGCAGCAGCACGGGCCCCTCCCCTCTCCGCTGCCCCTCCTGGCTTCTCAGGTCTCAGGCTCACCGGGCCTGCTGATGGGGGCTCCAAGGACCCGTCCCACGCACAGACCCAGGCCTGGCCACAGCCCCTCCAGTCAGGGGTGGGCAGACCTGCTGTGAGTGGTTCTGAGAGCTGCCGCCCAGGCAGACAGGGGTCTTGGGGCCCTGGTGTGGCCCGTGCATGCCTGGGGGCCGGGGCCGGGGTCCTCCTTGTTGCCCCCTCTGTGGTCTAGCCCAGTTCCCCTCTCCCACCTGCTCGCCTCCCTTCCCCCCACCAGCCTCTTCTCCTGCTGCCCCGGGATCAGGCAACTCTGCCGCCTCGGGGCCTTTGCACACGCTGCCCTCTCTGCAGGGAAGGGCCTGCCTGGAGCAGATATTCATCCCCACAGCTCCTCAGAGAGGATTCCCGAGAGCCTCTCACCTACACAGCAGTGCCTCGTGGGCTCAGGCCTCCACCCGCCGGTCCAGGTGGATTTTTCTCCAGCACCAGCATGTCACATCTCTGCATGCTAAGTCACTTCAGTCGTGTTGGACTCTCTGTGACCCCCTGGACTATAGCCCGCCAGGCTCCTCTGTCCAAGGAATTGCCCAGGCAAGAATACTGGAGTGGGTAGCCATTTCATTCTCCAGGGGATCGTCCTGAGCCAGGGATCAAACTTGCATCTCTTATGTGTTCTGCATTGGCAAGTGGGTTCTTCACCACGAGCGCCCCTGGGAAGCCCTCTCCTGTCTCTTGGTGGTGTTGTTCAGTCCCCCAGTCACGTCCAACTCTTTGCGACCCCATGGACTGCAGGATGCCAGGCCTGTCTGTCCTTCACCGTGTCCCGAAGTTTGCCCAAGTTCATGTCCACTGCATCAGTGGTACCATCCAGCCATCTCGTCTTCTGACGCCCTCTTCTCCTTCTGCCTTCAGTCTTTCCCAGCATCAGGGACTTTTCCCATGAGTCAGCTGTTCGCAGCAGATGACCAACATACTGGAGTTCCAGCTTCAGCCTCAGTCCCTCCAAAGAGTACTCAGGGTTGATTTCCCTTAAGATTGACTGGTTTGATCTCTTTGCTGTCCAGGACTCTCAGGGACTCTCAGGAGTCTTCTCCAACACCACAGTTCAAAGGCATCAATTCTTTGGCGTTCTGCCTTCTTTATGGTCCAACTCTCACAACCATATGTGACCACCAGGAAGACGTAGCCTTGACTATACGGACCTTTGTCAGCAGAGTAAGGTCTCTGCTTTTCAGCACACTGTCCAGGTTTTTCACAGCTTTTCCGCCAAGACGCAGTCATCTTCTGATTCCATGGCTGCGGTCACCATCCGCAGTGATGTTGGAGCCCAAGAAGAGGGCATCTGTCTCTGCTTCCACCATTTCCCCTTCTATTTGCCATGCAGGAATGGTACCGACGCCATGGCCTTAGTTTTTTCTAGTATTTAGTTTTGAGCTGACTCTTTCACTCTCCTCCTTCACCCTCATCAAGAGGCTCTTTAGTTCCTCGCTTCCTGCTGTTAGAGTGGTATCGCCTGCGTATCACGTCCCGAGAAGATGCTCACTTGTTCGCTCATCGTCTGGCTTCCTCCCCTAGAGGGTTGCTGTGTGCTCCCCACACTGACAGCCAGGTCCGACCCACAAGCAGGCACTCAGCTCAGCCCTGTTCTTGGGGGGTCCGCTTGCCCTTGGGGTCCGGCCGCCACGCCCGGAGGAAGCCCTGGGTGACCCGGGAGCCACATGTGTGCAGCTGTGCCCGCTGACAGCCCGCCCGAGGTCCTAGCCACAGCCTGCGTCACCCGCCAGTCCTTGAGTGGGGAGCGCGTGGAGGTGAGAGAGCTCCGCCCGCACGCCCTGCCCACAGGGACCCTGGGGAGAGCCTGCACTGAGGGTGGTGACTCCACGGCCGCTGCTGTTTGAAGGCCCTGGTGTCGGGCAGCAGAGAGAGTGCGGAGGCGGCGTCCGACACACGGCGCCCCAGCCTGTGTGACCCTGCACCCCCAAGTGGTTCCGCCTGCATGAGCCCATGGCCCCGGGGGCCGCCCTGCCCAGCCCCTGTGCTCCTGCTGGGAAAGTGGGGATCCCTCCTGGGTGGTGCGAAGAGGAAATGGGGTGTGATGTGTGTGACAGAAGGGGGTCAGCCCCGCGTGGCCCGGACCTCAGTCATCAGGGCTGTCTCACAGTGAGAAAAGAAACTGCCCCGCCCCGCCGCCTGAGCTGGCCTCCTGGTCCCCGGCCCATCACCCCGGGGCCGAAAGCCCCACCTTTCTCGAAGCCCCTGGACCTCAGTCCACGCTGGGTGGTTGTGAGGTGACCCGGCATTGTGTCCCAGCCCCCAGGAGGCCACCAGCTCCCGCCCAGTTGGGGGTAGTCCCTGGTCTTGAGTGCACACCCCTCCCCGGAGGTGTTTCCCAGAGGCCCCTGAGGAGGGTGCCCTGGGGTCACCACGGGGGGCCTTCCTCTGGACCCAGGGTGGGGCCAGGCTGGAGGCTCCTCTGTCTAGAGACAGAGTGCTGGGCGGCTCCGAGCTCCTCTGCGGGTTCTTTGATGTCCCCAGACGGGCAGGGGTGGGGCCCAAGGCTTCCTCCGGCCCCTTTGAAGGCAGCTTAGCCCTGTGGCCCCCACCCAAGGCAGAACCCGGGGGGCACAGAGCTCACCCAGGTCTCCGGGGAGGTATATGGCTTCCAGCCTGCCCACCTCAGGGATCTCCAGGGTAGGGAGAGCTCGGTGGAGGCTGACCTCCAATTGGGTCTGCTCACACACAGCCCCAGGCATCCCACGCAGGTCCTGGCTCTGAGGAGTGTGAGGATGGGTGGTGAAGGGCGCCCCGGGACCTCCGGTGCCCCCAGGCAGGAGGAGCCAGCCGGGGAGGCTCCAGGCTCCCCCCAGCAGCCGCACAGCAGGGGCAGGGCCTGTCTTATCAGAGCGGCCGCCCGCCGACCCACCTGCCGCTGATGGCGAGATGGGGCACTGGCCATAAACCCGTTTGTTCCCCTGAATGAGAGAGCCAGTGAGAACACAGCCTCATAAAACAGAGCAGAATCAAAGCTGACTTATCTCTGCATTTTGCTATAAAATCTCAGAAGCAGAAGGGCAGCGGCCTCTTTGTGGTGCAGGCCAGCAGGGATTTCCGGGTGTGCGTGGCCACGCGGAGGCCCCCACCGCTCACACCGGTGCCCACCGAGGGGGTCCTGCAGGAGGCTGTCCCTCTAGGATGGGTGCCAGCTTGGGTCCCCCCCGGGCCTCCCGTGGCCCCCGGGCTGGTGTGAGCAGCTCCCCAGACGCTGAGACCCTGATGCTGACCGCAGGCATTTGCAGCCACCCTGCCCTGGGCCAGGAGGTGGCCCTGCCTGCTCTGGGCTCGTGTCTGGTGGGGTGTCCCGGCCTGGGGCCTGTGATCAAACCCCTTCCAGTCCCTGCAGAAGTCCCCCACCACCTCCTGGGACCCCCAGACTCTCAGGAGACCCGCAGGGAGGGCGGACTCTCTGCATGGGGAAGCACTGGGCTGGAGCTTCTGGGGACACCGGATGCACCCTGCCCTGGGAGGGGCCACCCCAAAACTCAGCGTGGAGCCCACATGGGTGCCCAGGTGGAGCCTCTCCAGGCCCCTTGAGGGGGGCCAGTCGGTGGTGTGACCACTCAGGCCTGGGCCCTCAGGCAGCCAGGCGGCTGCACTGCAGGCCTGGGGTCTCCCTCAGAGACATGTGCGTGCCCGGTGGTGCTGGGAGGGGCACACACAGGTGTGCACTCGGCCGCTGACGCGCAGAGCACACACCTGGGCCACGAACCGGCCTGGGCGCCCACGTGTGTGTCTGGGCCTCCCGTGCAGCCACGTGCTTGTACACGTGTGCTGGCCCCACACACGCACACAGGCCGCGGCCGCCACGCTCGCTGCACGCTTCACCTCTCTCCCAACCAACGCCTGAGCCCCCGGCTGCCCCAGAACCCGCAGCCCTTCCCTCCAAACAGGACCAACTGGTTACAACACTGCATCGCAAACCTCCCCTAGAGGGGAGGGGAGGGTGTCAAATGCTGGGCCGGGGCCAGGACCAGCCTGCCGCACCCCAGGCTGCCCCGCCCTGGCGCTGGACCCCACTGGCTCCCATGCCCTGCCCCCTGCGGACAGGTGAGGGCCTGCGTGCAGGGGCCAGGAGGACCCCTCCCCAGGAGGCACTCAGGCATGGGCCAGGGTGTGGCAGGGGCTGTCCTGCTTTTGCCAGGGTGCCCAAGGGAGTTGGTCTAGTTCCTCTGAGCCCTGGACGGGCTGGTCTGAAGGGAGGGGTCTGGCAGGGCCTTTGCTGGGGGCGTCAGGTGAATGCAGGTCCCCAAGAAGTGGGGAGTCTGGCCTCTGCCTCCCACCTGCCCAGAGACCCTGCTCCCTTCTTGGGGCAGAGCCTGGTGGATGCCCAGGACAGAACCCAGGGGGCTTTCCATGACCCCTGTGGAGGAATGGGATGAGGAGGGGCCCTTTCAGCTGGGCCTGAGAGATGGGGCAGGAGACACGGGCAGCGGCGAACACCCCGCATTCCCCAGGGGTCTTTGAGAGTCCTTTCAGGGAACTGTCGTGCCGGTGTGTGCACCGTCCCTGGTCTGTCTGTCCCTTTACACTTAGCTCGAGTGCAGAAGGCCAGCAGAGGGCTTGGCAGGTCACAGGTCAGCCGCTCTGCAGCTTGCCTGCCACAGCTGCGAGGACCCAGGTGACCAGGGCTTTGGGGGTCGTGTTGACTCTCTACCAGGTTTGACTTTGGGAAGGGCTGGGCCTTGGTGAGCTGGAGGCCTGTTGGGCCAATTTGCAAAAGGCTGTCTTGGAGCTCAGGAAGCTGGGCGTCTACAGCAGGGATGAAGCTTTAGAGAGCCGTGAGCACAGGGAAGGCTGTCTCCGTGGCTTCTCCATCCAACCTCTGTCCTTCATGCGTCCACCCATCTTCCATCCCTGCGTCCTCCCTTCCTTCTCCCCTCCATCTACCCATCGATCCATCCACCCTCTGTCCACCCATCCACCCTCCATCCACCCTCCGTCCATCCATCCACCCTCCGTCCACCCTCCGTCCATCCATCCACCCTCCGTCCATCCATCCACCCTCCGTCCACCCATGGATCCATCTCTGCATGTGTCATCCATCTACCATCTTTCCATCCATCCATCATCCACTTATCCCCTCTCTCCCTCCCTCTTATATTCATGGATCTATCTATGCCTTTATCTATCTGTTATCCATCTATCAATCCATTACATCTCACGCTTTTTACTGGGCAAATGGACATGAGTTAAAGCACACCTTACTTCTCGTTAGATTATGAACGTTGGGGGCAGAGTCCACTCGTCTCTAGAAGCCTTAGGAGGGACAGTACAGAGCAGGCTCCCTGGAAACCTCCATTGGGTGAATGAACGCATTCGCAAGCAACTGGACTCTTGCATTAAACCCGCTGCTTTGAAGGATCTGCTGGTCACCTTCCCAGAGGACTGGCGGGCTTGGGGGGGACGTCAGCTGTGGCTCCGTGTTTGCCTTGCAAGTGGGTGGTCCCTGTCCACTGCATGGGTTCTTCTCGTCTGTGACCAAGGCCAGGGGCACAGGCGGGTGCTGGACATGCGAGGGGAAGGTGGGAGGATGGGGTGTGCGTGGAGAGGCTGTCAGGGAGCAGGGTGGGCTCGGGGAACAGACCCCAGGTCAGGCTCTCCCCAGCCAGCCTCCAGGCCAGGAGATGTGCAGGTGCGGGCAGGGCGGGGGCTGCCTCGGGGGTGAGGGCTGTGAGCTTGCCAGAGGGGCCCTTCCCCCCAGCCCTGGAGGATCAAGGGATTGGGGGCTCTGGGCCTCGGGGTGTCTGGGACTGAAGTCACCCCCAGCTCGCCGGCTGGCCCGGGAGTGATCGGAGGAGTGCACAGTCTGCTCAGCGGGGGGAGCGGCCGGTGCAGGAACGGCCCAGCGGGGGGAGCGGCCGGTGCAGGAACGGCCCAGCGGCCGTCAGACCTGGGTCTGGTGGTGCTGGCCCGTGACCCACTCGGCCCAGGTGATGGCCTCCGCCGTGGGAGCTCCTGGGGCTGCCCAGGGGTCCCCGGGAGACAGTCGCCACACTGGAGATGGTGACGGGCCTAAGGACAACTGGCAGGCCGGGGCTCCACCCAGAGGCTCCAGTCTTCCAGACTTGGGCTGAGGAGGGAAGAGGCCCCGACACTGGTGATCCAGGGTGTGGGGTGCAGTGCCCTAGGCCTCCACCCATGGCTCCTTGGCCCGCCCTCGACAAGCCCTATCTGGGCACTGGCACGGGCAATGGGCGGGCAGGCAGCAGGGAGCACGGTCAGTGAGGCCTCATGGGGTGGGGCCGCCTGCAGGAAGGACCAGGCTTCCGGCTGTGCAGGGCCCTGGGCTCTGCCGGCCTCCCGGCCTCCCGCCGTCCCTCCCAGGCTCCTGCAGGTTTGCGGACCAAGTGCGCAGAAAGACCTGAACTCCGCAGAGCCCCCACTCGCCCCCAGGCGGGAGCCCCGGTTCTGGGCCGAGTCTGATGCTTCTGCTCCAAGAGGTATCTGCAGCAGGTGCCCTGCGGCTGTGGCGGCCGCCACGGTGACAGCAGTTCCCCCGGCTGCCCATCTGCGGTGGTCAGGCGGCCCTGGGCAGGTGGGCCCGGGCAGACAGGCTGGGCTGAGGCAGTCAGGTCTTGCCTCCAGCTGTGGCCTGGGTCCTGGGCTGGGTGTGCCTTTGCGGACAGCCCTGGGTCAGCCCTGGACAACCAGGAGGGGACTCTGTAGATGTGGGTGACTTGGGGGCCGGCAGGGGCCTGGCGCCAAACGCAGGGGGGTGCTGGCCCTCCCGGGATGCAGTGATGGGTTGGCAAGAGGCTCAGGACCTCGGTGGCTTCCCTCTCTGTCCTCCCAGGACTGGACGGCCTGGGCTGAAAGAGGCCATTTGACAGGCCTGGCCCCTAGGTCCGTGAAGTGGGGGTCGCCCTCCTCCCAGGGCCATTGTGAAGAGAGGCACAACTTCTATCCGGGACCTGCCCCTCGTGGCGGCCCCACCTTGTTCCCGGAAGGGCACGGGCCTGAGCCCATCCAAGCCCTGAGAACCCCAGGAGGGGCCACCTGCTGCCCTCCGGCCCCCAGGGAAGCACTCTGGGCTTGAGGCTGCCTCAGGGGATGGACAGCTGTTCCTCAGGGTATGCACCCCTTGGGAAACAATGGGGTCTCTGCATCCCCCAAACTGGGCTCTGCCCTGGGAGGAAGCGGAGCTCAGGGTGTCCTGCGGGGGCCCAGGGGTGGCCTGGCCCTGTCGGTTCCCCACTGGGAGCCTGCGTGGGTGCCCGGTGAACGGGGGCTGGGCACAGGCCCTCCCCCACTGCGCCTCCCCTCCCCGCCAGCCTGGGCCTCAGTCTTCTGCCCGTGTGAGTAAAGGGCCAGTGTGTGTCTGTGTGTGTGCGTGGGCACACGTGAGTGGGCACGTGGGTGTGTGTTGGCTCTGCCCCGTGTCCTCAGGCTCGGCCCCGGTTATCATCACGGACAGTGGACACGCGCAGCCGTGAGGTGGAACTGGGCAGGGCCCGGGGGGGACCCCCACCTATGGGAGGCTAGGGGGCTCCCGGCACCCTGCGCCCCGCCTGCTCCTGGAAACAGGGCTGACCCTGTTCTGCCTGGCCCCACGCCTCCCCTCAACAGGTCCTCCTCCCCCTCCCTGGCACCTGTTGACCTCTGACCCTTCCCATCCCTCTCCCAGCACCCAGGAAGCCAGTGCCTCCTCCCCCGTTGCTCTGGGCCAGAGTCCAGAAATGGGGCCAGGTCTCCCCCGTGTGGCCACCAGGCTGCACTGCAGGGCAGTCCTCTGGTCCAGTCTGCCGTCCTGGTCACTCCCTCCTAACTGTATGTATATATGTGTGTACCTGTTTGTATGTATACACGTGTATGCCTGTTTGTATGTATACATGTGTGTGCCTTTTGCATACATGTGTGTGCCTAACTGTATGTATACATGTGTGTCTAATTGTATGTATACATGTGTGTGCCTGTGTATACACGTGTGTACCTGATTGTATGTATACACCTGTGTACCTAGTTGTATGTATACATGTGTGTGCCTAACTGTATGTATACATGTGTGCATGACAGAGACAGGGAGATTGTCCAACTAGCCCCAAGCCAGCTGGGCTGTAGCAGCAGGACACACACGGCCCACCCTGTGCTGGACGGGCCTCAGCCCCCAGACCAGCACCCAGCTGGGCCCAGGCCTCGCCCCATGCGGGCCAGGTGGGCACACGCCCCTGCAGCCCTATCACCTGGGTGTGAGGATGGATGCCACCCGCCCCAGCCACCAACCCATAGAGGCCCCGCCTCCCGCAACGCCTCCTCCCCCAGGTGGCAGAGGAAGCTGGCCCGGGGGTCCGAAGGCTGGGTCCTGCCCCCACTCCCTGGCCCTGCGGACCCCCGTTTTCTCACCTGTCAAGTGAGGGTGATGACAGAGCCCCCCGTGGGCAGTGGTACCCTGAAACTCCTCAGGCTGGCGGGGTGGGGAAGGGAGGGGGGCGGGCAGCCGTCCGAGGGCCTGCCTTTGCTCAGGTCAGGTCAGGATCGGCTGGCCTGGCTGGCAGGGCTGTGGGGGTCCCTGGGCGAGAGCTGAGTAGGGGCTCCCTAGTGCCATTCACGACAGGTCAGAGGCCTGCGGGTGACCTCCTATTCCTTCCTGCGTGTCTGGGGCTGCTTCTGACCTGTGCAGCTGACCGCATCCTGAAACGCATCACCTGCAGACTGCCAGTGTAGGGGGCTTGGGGGCCCTGGAAAGACTGCAAACCCGCCTCCAGCCCTGGGATCTGAGATCTGGGGACCGGGGCTCCACCACAGTTTAGCCCAATGCTCGTGGCCTTGAGCCCCGGAGGAGCCCAGACATCTCCCCGGAGACCTCCGGGCAGGGCTCCCCTGACACCCAGGCACCTGCCGGACCCTCCTGCGGACGGGGCGGCCCGTCTTTCTGCCCAGACACCCCCTCCCCGCTGTGGCCCTGGGTGGTGGGCTAAGAGGGAGGCCAAGCCACAGATGGCCACTAGGGGGCGGCAGCGCACAGGGAACGCCCGGGAAGGCGGGACCATGAGGGCGGCGGCTGACCCGCCAGACCCAGGGTGCTCCAGCCGGCAGAGCCTGGGCCGCAGGGCACCCGACTGCCAGGTGGGCAGCCAGGCCCTCATGTGAGGTGCTGGGGTCCATAGGACAGGCTCTGGGTGGACCGGGGGCCTTGGGAGAGCCTGAGGAGCCCGGCCCAAGGCCCTCAGCCAGCACGTGCCCACATGTGCCCACATCCTCCCCAGAAGCCACCGCCAGCTCAGCCGCACAGACCCCAGTGCGCACGCAGAGTCCCCCCAAGGCCCAGCCACACGCTCGCCGCACACGGACACCCCCACTGCACACAATCTCATATACTCACAGACGCCCCCACACACACCCCACACAGACACACCCACTGTACACACCGCTCACACACCACAGACACCCTCTGACACGCACACCCCCATGGACACACCCACTGCACACACCCTTCATACCCTCACAGACACCCCCCAAACACACCCCTCTCACTGGTGGGGGAACTTTGTGCCCGGAGGGGCCTCCAAGCTTCTGGAGGCCGTGGCTGTGTCCCCGACCCACCCCTCCTGCTGCGGGAGGGTGCTGGAGCTGACAGCCGCGGGTGGGCCCAGGTCCAGCTGGGTCACAGGCCCGAGTGCCCCACGCCACGTCTGCTGTCCCTTCCCTCCCCTGGGCCTGCTCGGAACCTCTTTCCATCACTTTCTTTACTCTGGGCAGGAGCACGTGCGTGCATACACACCCCCACACCCACCCCCCTACACACACGCAGTTCAGGAAGAGTATGGCAGGGTCCAGGATCCCACAGCTCATTTGCCCAGGGGTAGGAGCCTGGGGCTGAGGTCCAGAGGGCCACTGCCCCCTTGTCTTGGATGGTCCTAGGAGGGAGCAGCGTCAGGGAGAAGGGCCTCCTGGTCGACCTCTCGTCCTCCCTGGCACTCAGGGCACCAGAGCCTCGCTGTGTCCCGGAGCTGGCGACAGCCAGCGGGCGTGGGCTCAGTCCCTGCCCCGAGCCCCCGGCTCCCGGCCGTTGCCATCTGTCCCTGCTGCTCGCCATGCCTGCCTGGGCCTCTCCTGCTCCCGCCTACCCCCAGCCCCCGGCCCCCACCTGCCCCTGCCCCCCCGGCCCCACCTGTCCCTGGCCCCACCTGCCCCCAGCCCCTGGCCCCCCCCACCTGTCCCCGGCCCCCACCTGCCCCGGCCCTGGCGGGCCCCCACCTGCCCCCACCTGCCCCCAGCCCCCCGGCCCCACCTGCCCCCTGGGCCCCAGCCCCTGGGGCCTGTCCCCGGCCCCCACCCCCCAGCCCCCTGTCCTGGCCCCCGGCCCCCACCTGTCCTGGGCCCCTGGCCCCCAGCCCCTGGCCCCTGCCTGTCCCCGGCCCCCACCTGCCCCCGGCCCCTGGCCCCGGCCCCCAGCCCCTGGCCCCCGCCTGTCCCCGGCCCCCACCTGCCCCCGGCCCCTGGCCCCTGGCCCCCGGCCCCCACCTGTCCTGGGCCCCTGGCCCCAGCCCTGGCCCCTGCCTGTCCCCGGCCCCACCTGCCCCCAGCCCTGGCCCCTGGGCCCCGGCCCCCACCTGTCCCCGGCCCCCGGCGCCCCGCCCCCAGCCCCCGGCCCCCACCTGCCCCCGGCCCCTGGCCCCCAGCCCCTGGCCCTGCCTGTCCCCGGCCCCCACCTGCCCCCGGCCCCTGGCCCCCGGCCCCCAGCCCCTGGCCCCTGCCTGTCCCCGGCCCCCACCTGCCCCCAGCCCCTGGCCCCTGGCCCCCGGCCCCCACCTGTCCCCGGCCCCCGGCGCCCCGCCCCCGCCTGTACTCCATCCTCTGTGGTGCTCCCACTGCCCTTCCTCCCCCTCTCCCCACCTCCCCGCCTGCGGCTCCTGGTGGAGGAGCAGTGTCACCTGCCAGGATGACACAAACCAGGGCCAGCGGGTGGGGGGCCGGGGAGCGGAGTGGCTCCGAGGCGCCCGCAGGCGAGGTCGGGACGTGAATCAGGAGGCAGCGCCACGTGGCCCATACGCCCACAGCGGCGGGACGGCCGGGGCTGAGGGGTCACTAGGCACTGTGAGCTGGCTCAGAGCGCCACCCTGTCACCCGCCTCTCCCTGTACTGTGGGCAGACAGCCCTCCCCAGTGCCCTCTCACCCTCGGTGGGCAAGGGCTGTGGCTGGCCCCACAAAAGTGAAGAGGAAGCGGGGAGGGGAGCCTCTGCCCCCATGAGCTCCATTTGCCCGGGGCGGGGGCCACTTGGCAAGACACCCCTCCCCTCGTCAGGCAGGGGTGCGTTTGCAGGTGGCTGACCTTCCTTACTCCTGCGGGCAGTGCCCAGTTGAGTGGGAACTGGGGACAGGCCTCCTGGGCAGGGACCCTCACCCCACAGGGGCCTTTACCAGGCACAGGCTGGGCGGTTCCTTGCAGGAACACCCCTGCCCGGGGCTCCGGGGCTCTGGCCATCGCCTCCTCCTCCCTGCAGTGGAAATGTTCTCCTTGGGTGTGGAATGTGGGTGCTGGGGTGGCGGGGAGCCCTGGCCTCTGGGTGGGGGGCCGTAGAGAGTGGGATCGGGTTCCAGCCTGGAGGGGAGGGCCCGTGGGGCGCAGGTGGCGTTCTCTCTGAGAGAGTAGACTGCCCTCAGCCAGGGCCCTCCATGCCGGGGGTTTGTTATGAGCTCCCCGGGCTCACAGTCAATGCCAGCATCCGCTGAGCCCTGCGCCTGGGCCCTGGGACAGCCCATCGCCTCCTGCCTTAGAGAATAAGAAGCAGGAAGAGCTGAGGGCCAGCGTGCCCCCTCCCCCAGGGGGATATAGCACGACCCTGAACGGGGGTGCCTTTCTGCGCCCTGCACACGGGGTGTCCCCGGAGCACCCTGGTCTACCTGGCCCCCGTGGGCTGCTACACATTTGTCTGTCTGTATTAGAAGCATCTATTATTTTCTCCTTCATGCGTTTCTGTACTTTTTCAGTTTTTCTAATGAGCACTGGTTGTTTGTCATCAGGAAACATGAAAAGAGCATACGTGTAAAAAAGAAGGGAAGGGGGAAATCCGGTCCCTCTCTTTGCTGCTGCAGAGGGGCGCAGGGCCCAGCTCTGAGAATCCTGGGGAGCTCTGTGCAGACCGGGGCAGGGCCCTCCTCTCCCCAACTGGCCCTGGTGCCCACAGCTCCAGCCCACCCAGGCGGGATGCTCTGGGCTTTCTCAGCACCCAAGGGGCACCGCCAGCCTGGGGTGGGGGCTGGATTTCCATGTTCCTGCGATGATTCCCCGGAGGGTGTGCGAGGACTCAGCAGGCTGGGCTCCACGTGGCCCTGGCGCTGATCCTGGACTGATAAAGGGAAGACAGCCGCCTGCCCTGACCGTTAATGTGCAGCTGTTTCCGTAGATACCGGGCGAATGTGCGTCACGAGATGGGTGATTTCCAAGCCTTCTTAAACGGCGGTTCGGGGGAAATCAGCCCCCCACCTTCCAGGCAGCAGCCGCGAGGGCCGTGCTCCCCCGTGTCCTCTGGGTGGTTTGTGGGCACGCTGGGCCAGTTCGATCGTGCAGGCGGGTGGCGGCGGGTGTGATGCCCTGAGGGTCCTGCTCTCGGATGGCGCTGAAGACTCTCAGGAGGAGAAGATGCTCGAGCTGGCGCGGGGCGCAGGTGGGCAGGGCAGCTGCGTGGGGCTCAGCCCGGGCCGCTGTTTGTTCTGCTTTTGTTCACTTTACTGTGTAACAGGAGACAGCACGTCAGTATTTAGAAAATCAATAAATGGTCCCGACACTTTTAATGGAAAATGCAATAAATATAAGCTGAGCCTGACGGGCTGGAGCGACAGCGTGCTGCGCCCTGCCCGCCGAGCTCCGGGCTGTGTCCGCCCTGGCGGGGAGCTGAAGCCCTAATCAAATCAGACCTGGTGCCTGGAGGCTGGCAGCCCGCATCCCTGAATTCGGGGAAGGGCCCATCCTTCCCTCTCTTCCCCCATCTGTGACCCCAGACAGTGTCCCCTGTGAGGAGAGGAGGGCAGGGAAGGCTCTGTCACCTGGCCCCTGGGGAGCCCATCTGGGGCCCTGTAACCGGGGAGCCCCCTGCCCCGGGGACCCACTCCACTGTCAGGGGGAGCCCGTCTGGGGGGCCCTGCACTCCGGGTGCTTCTTGTGCACCCAGACGGGGTGTTTCTCCAGCAGAGGGAGGCCAGGCTGCCAGGGTCCCGCCTCCTTGACCCCTCACTGGAGCCCCAGGGAGGGAGAAGGGTCCCCTGGCCACGGTGACCTGGCCCCACAGGGAGGGAGGGAGGGTCCCACAGCTGCTCAGCTCCTGGGAGTGTGGCCAAGGGAAGCATAGCTCAACCCTCCCACTGACCTCTGGCCATTGCCCTGGGCTTGCTGACCGGATGTGAACCTCCAAATGGGCCAAAGAAGGTGAGCGTGAAGTCAGCGCCTCCCCCCAGAAGGCCCGCTCCGGCTCCTCCTTAAGCCCTCTTTTCCCTCTGTGTGTTGGAAGAGGGCACCCAGGCACCTCACAGAATCCAAAGCAGGGTTCCGGTGGACAGGTGCCCCCCGGGCCCACACCTGTTGGGCCGTCCACTGCAGACGTTGCGGAAGGACGCTTGGGCGCCTGTGTGCGCACACGCACACGTGCTCGGAAGGACGCTTGGGCGCCTGTGCGCACACGCACACGCGCTCGGTGTTGATCTCCTCAGGAGCTTAGCACACGCACACGTGCCCGGTGTTGATCTCCTCAGGAGCTTAGCACGCGCACACGTGCCCGGTGTTGATCTCCTCAGGAGCTTAGCACGCGCACACGCGCCCGGTGTTGATCTCCTCAGGAGCTTAGCACGCGCACACGCGCCCGGTGTTGATCTCCTCAGGAGCTTAGCACGCGCACACGCGCCCGGTGTTGATCTCCTCAGGAGCTTAGCACGCGCACACGCGCTCGGTGTTGATCTCCTCAGGAGCTTATCACAAAGAGCAGGCCCTCCGAAGCCGGATCGGGCGCCCCCCAGCGCTGATCTGTGGGCCGATTGTCAGGCCAGCCCACGCCCTCCCTTCCTCCGCAGCGCCGAGGCCACCGTGTGCCAGCCGCCCCTCCGGGGACCTGAGCAGCTGGAGTCCCTCTTTCCTCTCTGAGTTGGTGGCTTCCCGGGGGACCAGGCCGGGTGGACGGGTCCCTGATGATTTGGAGAAATACTGTCAGAGTGGCCCCAGTCTGCGTGACGCCCACCTCCTCCTGCCCGGAAGCCCCGGGAGGGGGCTGAGGAGGCCGTTTTGCGGGGCAGCTTATGAAACAAGCACTTCTCGTGCAACTGAAACAGGTCAGCGTGCATGCGCGCTCTTACTGATGTTCACAATCGCCTGGACGTTTTGCTTCTGGGGTCCAGGGAGGCCCCTCCTCTGGGCTCTGAGGATGGTGGGAGGATGCCGGCAGAGGAGAGGGGACACTCTGAAAGGGCATGGCTGGGCGAGCCTGGGGGGTTGGGGTTGCCATGGCAATGAGATCACGCTGCCATGGACGCACCGGGAGCCACAGGAGGTGCTTGAGTGAGAGAGAGACCAGACGCACTTTGGTGAAACCACCGGAACCCCGGAGTCAGAAGACAGAGGTGGGTGGCTGGGAGGAGCTGAGAGGCCTTCAGACTCACCGTGAGGGTGCTGACCCACCAAGGGGGTCCACGGATCTGGACCTTGTCCTGCACACACCATGGCATTCGCTTGTGACCCCAGAAGCCTACGGGCATGTGGAGAAGGAGACCAACCCCCAAGCCAAGCGCACTGAACCCCAGGAGAGGGGCTGGGCCGACTGGGTGGGAGGCAGGAGCCCCGAACACAGGGACCTCATCTGGGTGAGAGGGGGCCGCGTGGGGGGGCACGGTTCTGTCCTCGTAGGTCCCCTTCCAGGCACAGGGGAAGAGCACGCCCAGGTGTAAGCACGCAGACCACCCACAGCCTGGAAGGCCAGGGCCAGGCTTGAGGGCTCCAGACCTCGGGAGACCAGGAGGCCAGGCACCCACGGAGCTGAAGCTGCACAGAAAAGACTTCCTCCCAGAGGGGGTCAGTCGGCATCGCTGCCCCCACCAGCACCCCAAAATGAGGTCCTGTACCCCCCAGGCCACCTTGCCGCTCTCTCCACGCCCACCCCTGGCCCCTCCCCAGCTCTGTCCCTGATCCCCTGCTTCCTAGGGCAATTGGCGGGTGGATCCAGTTTCTGCGGCTTGTTTTGGATGGGCTCTGACGTCCTCAGGGAAGCAGAAATTACTCGACCTGAATCCAGGCCTACCGCACGAGCCCCTAGACAGTCTGAGGGCTTCTCACATTACCAAGGGGTGGGGGATGGCTGCCTCCCTCCCCCTCCAGAAAGTGGGACCCTGCCCCTCCCTCTTCAGGGTGCCTGGTGTACCTGCCTCTTGTGACCCCTGACCCTTCCGATGATCAAGACGTCAGCGTCCTCCCAGGACGTCACGGCCCCGTGCCCCCCGCCCCAACCCCAGACCAGCAGATCCCATCTGTGGTTTGTAAAAGAAAAGCAGCCGAGTCTTGACTTGTTCTTGTCCAAATTCACGGTGGCACGAGTTGTGAAATTGGGAGCCTCCTGTGTGGCTGCCCGAGGGGCTGTGGCTCCCTCTCGAGGGGTCTCTGCCCCACTTGGGTAAGACCCAGACTGCAAAGACCATGAAGGGAAAGGCTGACCCCTCACATCAAAGCCAAACCCTCCTGGTGAAAAGAGGCTCCATTAACCAAGTAATAAGCAGACAGGTCCCATCACTCCATGGCAAATCGATGGGGAAACAATGGAAACAGTGACAGATTTTATTTTCTTGGGCTCCAATATCCCTGCAGATGGTGACTGCAGCCATGAAATTATAAAACGCTTCCTTCTTGGAAGAAAAGCTATGACCAAACTAGACAGCATATTAAAAATCAGAGACATTCCTTTTTGCCGACAAAGGTTTGTTGAGTCAAAGCTCTGGGTTTTCCAGTAGTCATGTCTGGATGTCCAGTTCAGTTCAGTTCAGTTCAGTCGCTCAGTCGTGTCCGACTCTTTGTGACCCCATGGACTGCAGCACACCAGGCCTCCCTGTCCATCATCAACTCGTGGAGCTCCCTCAAACTCATGTCCATTGAGTCGGTGATGCCATCCAACCGTCTCACCCTCTGTCGTCCCCTTCTCCTCCTGCCTTCAATCTTTCCCAGAATCAAGGTCTTTTCAAATGAGTCAGTTCTTCGCTCCAAAGTATTGGAGCTTCAGCTTCAGCATCAGTCTTCCAATGAACACCCAGGGCTGATCTCCTTTAGGATGGACTGCAGTCCATCTAGGATCTCCTTGCAGTCCAAGGGACTCTCAAGAGTCTTCTCCAACACCACAGTTTGAAAGCACCAAGTCTTTGGTGCTCAGTTTCTTTATCTTCCCTGGTGGCTCAGACGGTAAAGCGTCTGCCTACGATGTGGGAGATCTGGGTTCAGTCCCTGGGTCAGGAAGATCTCCTGGAGAAGGAAATGGCAACCCACTCCAGTATTCATGCCTGGAAAACCCCATGGATGGAAGATCTTCGTAGGCTACAGTCCACGGGGCCGTAAAGAGTCCGACATGATTGAGCTACTTCACTTTCACTTTCAGTTTCTTTATGGTCCAACTCTCACATCCGTACACGACCACTGGAAAAACCATAGCTTTGACTAGACAGACTTTTGTCGGCAAAGTAATGTCTCTGCTTTTGAATATGCTGTCTAGGTTGGTCATAGTTTTTCTTCCAAGGAGCAAGAGTCTTTTAATTTCGTGGCTGCAGTCACCATCTGCAGTGATTTTGGAGCCCCCAAAAATACATTCTGTCACTTTCCACTGTTTCCCCATCTATTTCCCATGAAGTGATGGCACCAGATGCCATGATCTTCGTTTTCTGAATGTTGAGCTTTAAGCCAACTTTTTGACTCTCCACTTTCACTTTCATCAAGAGGCTCTTTAGTTCCTCTTCACTTTCTGCCGTAAGGGTGGTGTCATCTGCATATCTGAGGTTATTGATATTTCTCCCGGCAATCTTGATTCCAGTTTGTGCTTCATCCAGCCCAGCATTTCACATGATGTACTCTGCATAGAAGTTAAATAAGCAGGGTGACAAATACAGCTTTGACATATTTCTTTCCCGATTTGGAACCAGTCTGTTGTTCCATGTCCAGTTCTAACTGTCACTTCTTGACCTGCGTACAGATTTCTCAGGAGGCAGGTCAGGTGGTCTGGTATTCCTATCTGTTTCAGAATTTTCTACAGTTTGATGTGATCCACACAGTCAGAGGCTCTGGCGTAGTCAACAAAGCAGAAGTACGTGTTTTTCTGGAACTCTTTCGCTTTTTTGATGATCCATTGGATGTTGGCAATTTGATCCCTGGTTCCTCTGCCTTTTCTAAAAAACAGCTTGAACATCTGGAAGTTGTCGGTTCACATACTGTTGAAGCCTGATTTGCAGAATTTTGAGCATTACTTTGCTAGCCTGTGAGATGAATGCAATTGTGCGGTAATTTGAACATTCTTTGGCATTGCCTTTCTTTGGGATTGGAATGAAAACTGACCTTTTCCAGTCCTGTGGCCATTGCTGGGTTTTCCAAATTTGCTGACATATGAGTGCAGCACTTTCACAGGATCATCTTTTAAGATTTGAAATAGCTCAACTGGAATTCCAATATCTCCACTAGCTTTGTTCATAGTAATGCTTTCTAAGGCCCACTTGACTTCGAATTCTGGGGATGTCTGGCTCTAGGTGAGTGATCACACCATCGTGATGATCTGGGTCATGAAGATCTTTTTGTACAGTTCTTCTGTGTATTCCTGCCACCTCTTCTTAACATCTTCTGCTTCTGTTAGGTCCATACCATTTCTGTCCTTTATTGAGCCCATCTTTGCATGAAAGGTTCCCTTTGGTATCTCTTTTGGTATTTCCTTGACGAGATCTCTAGTCTTCCCCATTCTGTTGTTTTCCTCTATTTTTTGCATTAATCACTGCACACACACACGTGTCTGTGTGCCTGTGAGCACACGTGCGTGTGGGCATGTGTACTTGCCTGTGTTTGCAGGAGAGTCTGTGTCTGTATAGTCCAAATGAAAACGACGACACAGACGTGGGCAAGTGGGAGCCTTGTGCACAGTTGGTGGGAACGTAAAGTGACGCGGCCGCCGTGGACAGCGGGATGGAGGGTCCTCAAAGTGTTAAGCGCAGAATCCCCATGAGACCCAGCAGTGCCACTCCCGGGTCTGTTCTCGAAAGGAGTGCAGACAGAGTCTCAGCAGATACGTGCACAGCTGTGCGCACAGCGGTTTCATTCACAGCAGCCAAGGGTGGAAGCAGTCTGGGGCCCTCCTCGGAAGACAGGCGCACCGAGTGGGGCCCACCCACGAGATGGACACCGTGGCTGTGTCGGGCGCTCGGTCGTGCCCGACTCTCTGCGACCCCATGGACTGCAGCACGCCAGGCTCCTCGGTCCACGAAATTCTCCAGGCAAGAATACTGGAGTGGGTTGCCATTCCCTTCTCCAGGGGACCTTTTCAACCCAAGGATTGAACCTGGATCTCTTGCATCACAGGCAGATTCTCTACCATCTGAGCCACCAGGGAAGTCCGATGGAACATTCAGTTCAGTTCAGTTCAGTTCAGTCTCTCAGTCGTGTCTGACTCTTTGTGACCCCATGAACTGCAGCATGCCAGGCTTCCCTGTCCATTACCAAATCCCAGAGTTTACCCAAACTCATGTCGAGTCAGTGATGCCATCCAACCATCCTATCCTCTGTTGTCCCCTTCTCCTCCTGCCCTCAATCTTTCCCAGCATCAGGGTCTTTTCAAATGAGTCAGTTCTTCTCATCAGGTGGCCAAAGTATTGGAGTTTCAGCTTCAACATCAGTCCTTCCAGTGAAGACCCAGGACTGATTTCCTTTAGGATGGACTGGTTGGATCTCCTTGCAGTCCAAGGGACTCTCAAGAGTCTTCTCCAACACTACAATTCAAAAGCATCAATTCTTTGGTTCTCAGCTTTCTTTATAGTCCAACTCTTATATCCATACATGAAAAAAAACCATAGCCTTGACTAGACAGAACTTTGTTGGCAAAGTAATGTCTCTGCTTTTTAATATGCTGTCTAGGTTGGTCATAACTTTCGTTCCAAGGAGTAAGCGTCTTTTAATTTCATGGCTGCAGTCACCATCTGCACTGATTTGGGAGCCCAGAAAAATAAAGTCTGCCACTGTTTCCCCATCTATTTGCCATGAAGTGATGGGACCAGATGATCTTCATTTTCTGAATGTTGAGCTTTAAGGCAACTTTTCACTCTCCTCTTTCACTTTCATCAAGAGGCTCTTTAGTTCTTCACTTTCTGCCATAAGCGTGGTGTCATCTGCATATCTGAGGTTATTGATATTTCTCCCGGCAATCTTGATTCCAGCTTGTGCTTCCTCCAGCCCAGCGTTTCTCATGATGTACTCTGCATATAAGTTAAATAAGCAGGGTGACAGGATACAGCCTTGACGTACTCCTTTTTCTATTTGGAACCAGTCTGTTGTTCCATGTCCTGTTCTAACTGTTGCTTCCTGACTTGCATACAGATTTCTCAAGAGGCAGGTCGGGTGGTCTGGTACTCCCACCTCATGGAACATTGCTCAGCCTTAAAAAAAAGAGGAATATTGACACCAGCTGCAACATGGATGAACCTTGTGGGCCTTGTGTTCGGTGAAAGAGGCCAGGCACAGAGGGACCACTCCTGCCTGATTCCTCCTCTGAGAGGTCCCTGGAGGAATCACATCCCTGGAGACAGGACTTCAGTGTGGGGACCCGGGGTCGGGCAAGGGCGGCGAGTGGGGGTTCAGGGCGGACAGAGGGCCATTGGGAGGAGGAATGATTTCCAGAAGTGGCTGCGGCGACTGTGTATCACAGCGAATGCTCTTGATGTCCCTGAGCTGCACGCTGAAAACGGTTGAGACGGTAATTCTTGTTTTATGTGTATCTCACCGCAATTTTCATAAATAAATAATTACTTTACAAGCACAGTAATACAAAGGGCCTTTGGGATGGCGGCTGGGGGAGGGTGGGAGGTGGGGCTGGGGCGCACCCCCGGGGCAGCGGGAGGGGCGGGCGGGCTCGAGATGTTGAGACAGCGGTGGGGAGCCTGCTACAGGAAGGGAGGCTGGGGGGTCGCTGGCCCACAGGCCCCCGGCTGTTGGGGGGCTCCAGCCCCTCTACCTTGCCACCTGGGGCCTGATTGAGCCTCCCCTGACCCCCCGATTCTGTCTCTTCATTTAACAGAAGCGAGGGCCCTGCGGTGCAGGTGCTGCGGAGATGAGGGGCCTGGGGACACCAGGACCACCCTCCAGGGGGAAGATCCAGACTTATGCTGATTAGTCATAGCAGAGACCACACAGTCACGGCCACACAAGTGCTGTGGTGGGCCGGGGCCAGGAGCATCCCCTCGCCTGGGGAAGGGGGAGGCGGGGGGGGGGTGACAGGGCTGTGCCAGGAGCAGCTCCCCGACCCTGCCCCTGCAGCCCAGCCCCCTCTCCAGGGCCCCCCAAGGGCCGCTGTACAGAGCGCCCCCTAGTGGTGGTCCAAGGCAGGGGTCTGGCCTCCCCTGGGGTCAGCCGAGGAGAGGTTTGTGCCCAGGGGCTGGGCCTAGCCCTGGAGCTGCCGAGGGGGCAGGAGGGCAGGGGCCACTTCGAGCGGTCACAGGGGCCGCTGGGGATGGTGGTCTGCACCCCCGACCCTGCCCCGCTCCCGGCCTGGCTGGGCTGGGAAGGGGCTCACCCAGGTCTCCTGGGGGCTTGGCATGGCCTCTCCCAGCCTGTTTCCTGAGGCTCTTCACGGCCCTCCCGCCCCTGGGGAGCAGCCGGGCAGACAGAAGGACCCAGAGGAACCCCCACCCCCTCACCAGGGCTTTCTGAGGCCCAGAAGTCCGTGGAACTCTCAGGAATTTGGAAATCTCTCCCAGAATCATTGGGGTGAGGGGACATGACCCTACATGCCACCCTTCTCCCATCCTCCAGCGCCCCACCCCATTGGGGCGACCCCTGGCCGCTGTCTCCCTGGAGCGTGGAGGTTTCCCTCCGTCCACTTCCCCTGGCCATGCTGGGTGTGGGTCAGGGCCACGAGTGCCCCCTGCTCCCACTCAGGACTCGGCCTGGGGGCTGGAGGCCCCAGAAGTTTCGCACACGCCTTGTCAGGACCCTCCACGGGCCTCTCCCAGCAGCCACGGGACCCCTGACGGAAAGGGCCCTGGTGCAAAGGCGGGCGGAGGGCCTGGATGGAGGAGAGCGTGGCCTGTCCGCCCCGCTGGCCTCCCCTGGTGGAGGGGCAGGCAGGGATGGGGCGGCGCCCTCGGCTTCTGAGGGGTCTGTGAGACCCACCCCGGTGCGGAGACCCAGGCCCAGGGTGACGTCCCCGAGCACACGGGCTTCGCCCCCGTCCACCCACGCTGCAGGGGGAGCAGGCGCTGCCTGGACACGTTTATTTTATAAAACACAAGCTTGAGATCCAGGTGAGCCAGCTCAGTCTCTGCCGAGCTCACCGTGGGCCCCAGAGGCATCACAGAGAAGTAAGAGCAAATAAGCCCTGTCTAAATATCACAGCCAGCCAGGTCAGCGGCACGCGGCCTGCAAATGTCAGCCGGCAGCGGGGGCTCCTCTGAGCTGGGATTAGCTGGAGGCAACTGGGGAGGTTGAGGCGGGGCTCCCTCCCACCCAAGACCCCGGCCGGAATCCAGGCAGAGGCGCAGAGGGTCACGGCCGCCAGGCCCCTGCTTCCAGCCCGTCTGGTCCCTGGAGAGAATGTGCGCTGCAGGGGGCACAGACCTTGGCCTGAGTGGGGACACACACACAGGCCCAGACTGAGAGCTCAGGGTCGGGGGCAGTGGGCAGTCCCAGGGAGAGATCTGTCCTTCTGAGACGCCAGCGGGGAGGCCGGTGCAGAGGGGCCAGCAGGGGCCCTGTCCCAGCCTGTCTCACTGAGGTGTCAGCGCGTGGCTTCTTTGGGAGTCCTGGGCTCCCCGCAAAGGCCCCACCCTCCTGGGGGGAGGTGCTGTGTGTTTGGAGAGCCAGCAGGCCACACCCCCCGCCTCAGTTTCCCCACCTGGAGGGCCACGTGCTGGCAACCAGTTCTGGGCTCCCAGAGCCAGAGGGATCTCACACGAAGGGAGATGGGAGTCCGTGGCTGGGCTGTGTCTCCCGAAGGACCAGGGGGCTTCCCGAGGCCGCCTGTTCGGGCAGGAGGCGGGCAATGTCTCTGCCGTTGAGCCCGGAAGATGTCCAGGTTGGGGATGAGGGGGGGACCTCAGAGCAGCCCCCCGAGCGTTCCTGAAGCAGGACGTCTGGGGAGGGGGCTGCCCCGCCATCCCCTCCCCTGGGAGGAGAGGCAGTGAGGCTGGCAGGGGAGGGGTGGGCTCAGATACAGGCAGCCCCGGGACCCCAGCCCAGCTGCAGGAGCACCGGGGAGGCCTCCCATGGGCCTGGGGGGGCAGGCGGGCTGGCCCTGCTGGGCGCTCCCTGCGGGCAGGTCTGAAGGGGCCCAGAGAGGCTGGATGCCTGGCAAAGCTGGGTGGAGCAGAGCCTGGGACACCGGCTGCCCAGACGTCCTGCCGACAGGGTCAGCTGCTGTGGCCTGGCCCACACTGGCCACAGCACGGCTGTCTCCTCCCACGTCTTGGCCACGATACTTCTGCTGATACAGCCCCGGCTCATGGTGAATGAGGTGGTACTGGGAGCCGGGCTCTCCCCACAGGATGTGTGGGAGGCTGGAGGGTGGAGACGCGGGATGGGGCAGCCCCTCGCCATCGAGGGCTCTGGGTGCCCGAGCAGCTGCGGGGCCAGGTGACTGGACCCAGGCCGGGGCCCCAGGGCGGGAGGGACTCTGGTCTTGCTGTTGGACCTGATTGCTGTCAAAGCACAGCTGCCTGGGCTGACTAATGCCAGCTGAATGCGGCTCTTATTGCTTTTCTCCGGCTAATTTGTCAGAGGGCTGAGAGGACCAGGGGAGGGGGCCGTGGGGGAGGGCCCCTGGCTGAGTCACTGGCACGGGGACAAGGTGGGGGGCATCTGAGAAGGGACCCCCAGGAGCCAACAGCACCCAGCAGGACCCGGGGCCGTGGCTGTGATCTGCGGTGAGGGTCGGAGGGCCGTGGAGCCAGGGGCCGCCCTGTGTGCCGTTGACCGCGGCTGGCCAGGCTTGCTAAGGCCCTGCTGCACGCCGTGTGCACACATGCTCACCTGCAGGCACTTGCACAAGCTCACATGCGCACACGCGTGGACACACAGACCAGGAGAGCTGCGAGTGCAGCTCCCAACTGCGGGACACACACCGGCAGCAGCGTTTCGGCTCCTGGTCCCTCCCCGCCTCCACCTCCGCCCCGCGGTGCCCATGCCCAGCGCTGGACCGATCTCTGCTGGGAGGGTCCTGGGATGGGGACCCTGGGGAGGTTCGGAGGGCTCCTCGGGAGACGTGAGAACACCACCACCCATGTGGGTGGGAAGATGGGGTCTGGAGCACAAGGGGGTGAGCCAGGACCTCCGCCCACCCCCTAAAGATGTCTCCAGCACTGAACCAAGGGCCTCTTGCCAAGGCCAGTCCCAGCCACGAGAAGACAGAGCTGATGGGAAGGGAGCTCAGAAAGGGGGCGAGAGGGGGGTGTGCCTGGGAGGCTGGGGGCAGCCACTGGACCTGAGGCCCTGGCTGGGGATGGGGGCTGGGGAGCCCAGGTGCAGTGGGGGTGGCGCTCCCGAGCGGCGGGGACACGTGGCCCGCTCTGCCGGCTCTCTCCCGACTTCCAAACGCACAATTATCCCTGGGCGCCTCGCATCGACCGGCGGGGCGGCTAGCCCCAGGCCCGGCTCTGCCATCCCCTCGCTCCCTGCGACGCTCATCAGAGCTAATTGCTCTGACATTTCAGCGCTGACAGGCCCGGGTGCCGGGACATCACGGACCTTCTCTCAGTCTGGGTGGCGGTGGGCGGCTTTTCCGGGCCTGTCCCCGGGAGGGGTCCGGCAGGAAGAGGCTGAAGGCGGGCAGGCGGCTCAGGTGGGGTCTGCCCCTGACCCCAGGGGGGAGGGTGGGATGCAGACTTCCGTTCCTGCAGCCTCAGACCACCGGCCCAGGCAGCGTGACACCCCGAGGGCCCTCGAGTCCGGAGGTGTGTTGCCATGTCCGAGTGCGTCACACAGCTGTGTGCCTTTCCCAGGTTGCACACGACGCGGGGCCCAAAGACCATCCCGGTGACACTTTGGAAGTGACCTTTAGCCCCCGGATGACTGGGGACACTCTCCCTGGCGGCTCTCCGGAAGGCTCCTGTGCTTTTCTATGGGGGGCCCTGCAGAGTCCCGGGATGGGGACCCCCAGAGCTGCGGTCCTCTGGAGAGGATTTAGGGAGGAGAGGAGGGGCTGGGGCCCCACGGCGCTGACGCCTGGGCCTGGGGGCCGGCCCGAGGCCGTGTGCTGGCCAGCGGGCAGGAAGCGGGGCTAGGTGCCGCTTGCCCTGGCCCTGCCCCCGCCAGTGCCCGCCCGATGCCAGGAGCAGGCACACTATTATTACAGGCTATTACCTCCTCCGGGCCTCGCTTGTTGAGAAAACACTCCAGCTCAGCGCCTCCTAATTGCCCGGCAAGACAGCTGTGATCGCCCAGCGTGACTGCGGGGGTGGGGTGCCCGGGGAGGGTGGCGGTGTTGTAGCGGTGAGGGCCGGGGCCCAGAGGGGTGGGAGGGAGACCTTCAGTGCTGCTTCGGGGGGCTCTGGAGAGCTCTGGTGCCACCGTGCTTTAGGTCTCCCTGCAGCGAGTGGCAAAGGGAGAGATGAGGAGGGTCTTATCCGGAAAGGACGCTGGTGAGGCTCACAACTGGGCAGGCGAGAGGTGCCGCACCCAAGAAGTTAGCGGGCGACGGTTTTCTAACCCAGGGAAAGTGGGGCGGGGGAGAAGACCACCCTCCTCAGTTGGGAGTGGACGTCACGCCTCCGTCTTCAGCTGCTCCTCCAGGTCGGCAGCTGCTCTGCTTGACCCTCCGTGGCCACGCCGGGACTGTCGTAGCTCCGGGAAAATATCGTTCCAAGTCTCAGTGCATTGAGGGTCTTTCCTTTGAAATGTCATCTTTCCATAAATTATTGTTTCCTATGTGTGCGGAGAAGCGTGTTCTGGAGGTCACTGACGTCCGAGCCCACTGGCGGGATGCGGGTCTCTGATGCCACTGTGTTCCTGTCTGGGGGCATCCCTCATGCTTGGGCTGCGTGGTTCTGTTGCTCAGCCTGCCTGCTTGCTTTTGCGGTTAAGCCCACCTGCTCTCTTAAGTTACTATTGACTTACAGGGGTGTCCCGTAGCCTGTTCTTTATTTACCGTCCCCTAGCGGGATTAGCTGTTTAATTACCGGCTTTGTTCCTTTACTTCACCCCTGTCAGAAGGGTGGAGACCTGGCCTTGTACCACATCCCTGCGCCCCTCACCTCCACACCTGGTCTCTCTTCCCAACTCACTCCCAAGCCTGGCCTGTGGTGCTCAGCCCTCTCTCGCCCCGCAGACGTGTCCAGGCCACAGGGCTCCCTCGTGCCTGACCTCTCCTGTCCAGCCCCACCCTCCTCTGGGGTGTCTGCCTGCCCAGCTTGGGTCCATTATATTTCTCCCCTTGGGGCCTGAGCCCCCTTAGTCCCTGGGACAGACACCACTGAGTCCTTAAAAAAGCCATATCTCAAGAGATGGGAAACCTGGGCTCAAGACTCACTGAGTGACCCAGAGAAATTGCTCACCCACCTCAGTCTTCCTGTCTGCGGAATGGGCCTGTGAAGGCCCATCTGAAGGCAGATGCCGCAAGGAGACCCATGAGCAGGCAGGAGAGCAGGGTGCAGAAATGGGGAGAGGAGGTTGGCGGGGGCAGGCCTGAGGGACCCTGGGTCCCCTTAGCATCTGGGGCGGGGGAGGGTACCGCACACAGTGGGGGTCACGGCTAAAGGACAGGGGGCGCCTCTGTGCTCTGGGGGCCCCAGCATCAGGCCTGGGGGTGGGGGAGGGCAGGTGAACGGGAACAGCTTCCCAGGACGGGAGGGCGAATGGACACGTGATCAGGTGTGGACTGGGGGGCCAGAGGGCCCGACCTGGCTTCTGGAGTGTGTCCACCTGCCTGCTGCCAGGGGTCTCACTGGGGGTCGCCTGGCCCCAAGGCGGGCCCGGAAAGCTGGCTCCACACATCTTCCACGCAAGCGCTGGCTCAGGGCGGCAAAGGGATTAGAAACAGTATTTGTATCAGCAGAGACATTTGCCGAAAGGTCAAGTCCACGCCCGGAGGCGAGGCTGTGCTCCTCCTGTGCAGCATTTGGCAGACATGTCACCTCCCGGCCCGGGCCCGGGGCACACCCAGGGGGTGGGGAACAGGAGCCACCAGGGCTGTAGCCTGGGGCTGGGCGTGGAGGAGCCACCCCAGAGACCAAGGGGGTACACGGGAGAGTCCGCGGGCTTCTGGGGAACAGGGAGCCTGTCCAGGGCTGTAGCCTGATGCTGGGCGTGGAGGCCGGGCCACCCCAGAGACCAAGGGGGTACACAGGAGAATCGGCAGGCTTCTGGGGGAACAGGGAGCCTGTCCAGGGCTGTAGCCTGATGCTGGGCGTGGAGGCGGGCCACCCCAGAGACCAAGGGGTACACAGGAGAATCGGCAGGCTTCTGGGGAACAGGGAGCCTGTCCAGGGCTGTAGCCTGATGCTGGGCGTGGAGGCCGGGCCACCCCAGAGACCAAGGGGGTACACAGGAGAATCGGCAGGCTTCTGGGGGAACAGGGAGCCTGTCCAGGGCTGTAGCCTGATGCTGGGCGTGGAGGCCGGGCCACCCCAGAGACCAAGGGGGTACACAGGAGAATCGGCAGGCTTCTGGGGAACAGGGAGCCTGTCCAGGGCTGTAGCCTGATGCTGGGCGTGGAGGCCGGGCCACCCCAGAGACCAAGGGGGTACACAGGAGAATCGGCAGGCTTCTGGGGGAACAGGGAGCCTGTCCAGGGCTGTAGCCTGATGCTGGGCGTGGAGGCCGGGCCACCCCAGAGACCACCGGGGACCTAGGCAGGGTGGCTCTGGCCTGGGGCACTAGGGCGCCCACAGCCTCCACCTTGTCCCACCGGGGTCTCGGGCAGATCCTTTCAGCTCCACTAGGAGCACACATCCCTGGGGAACCGCCTCTAGACGGGGCCCTGGGGGCTGAGCCTACTGTGGCACGTTCTCCAGGAACGCAGGGTCTGGGAGATGAGACAGGCAGGGGCCTGTGCGAGCGACGGGGACACGGTCACGGGCCAAGCAAGCAGGGCTCCTGCCTTTGGGGAGTGTGCAGAGGGGGAGGAATAAGCCATGAGAGCAGAGAAGGGGGAGTGGGTGCGCATCAGGGGCAAGAAAGTGTGGGCACTGCAGAGTGAATCGTAGCTGAGCTGGCTCTGTGGGATGCATAGGAGTTCGCCAGGAGAAGAAACGGGTGAGGAACAGCATTTCAAACGGGGCGTCACGGAGCCCAAACTCTTCTGGAGCCGGAAACGGGGATTTTAGGGTGTGGGACCGACAGCGGGGAGGTGAGGAGAGTCACTCGGGCACTTCCAAAGGGCAAGGGGGGCCACAGAAGATTGTGGAGCGAGTGTCATGGTCAGACCACTTTGGGGAAGCTCTAGGAGGCGAGGGGCATGGCTGGCCACTGTGATGAAGAGTGGGTGCTTCCCTGCGGCCCGAGGGGTGCCAGGGAGGTGGATGGAGACCACTTGGTCACCAGCCAGGGGTGGGCCTGCGGGAGTGGAGAAGGGGAGTCCAGGGCAGCCGGCTCCTGTGTCCAGAACGTCACCCTGGGCAGCCAGACTTGAGAAAGTCCGCCTCCAGAGGCTGCCCTGTCGGGCACGCCCCGCTTCCCCCAGGTGGCCCTCCCTTGCTCCCCACTGCCGCTTCCTGGAGGCCCTGGCACAGGCCAGCCCTGCGGAACCCACAGAGCCCAGGGGCACGGGGAGACGCCCCCTCCAGAAGTTCCCTTTTCAGAGAGAAGCCTTCCCGAGGGGCCCCAGAGCCGCCCGTGGTTGGGGAGTGCTCACAGCCAGGGGGCTCTCCAGCCCGCCCAAAGCTGAGTCTGAACACGCCTGGAGACGGGCCAGGCTGCAGCGTAGACACCACAGCTCTTGCGCCTGCCTGGCGCTGAGGTGCGTCCCAGCTGGTGCCCTGGCCTCTGGGGCGGAGGGTGGGGGTGGTCCCACCAGAGGGGCCTCATGCCTGGAGCTCAGGAGACGCTGGACAGCAGCTGTCCCGGGAGCCCCATGATGCAGGGACTCCCCTGAGAAGGGCCAGAGGGGCCAGAGCGTGCTGCTCATGGCTGGGGTGTCCCCGAAGTGGGGACTCCCCCAGAAGAAGCAGTTAGAGGGCCTTAGGGAGACACTGGGGGGCCAAAGGTGGGCTGGGGGGCTGGGAGATGGCCGTGAAGGGGCAAGTGGGGCAGTTATTAGAGACTGCATGGCCCTGCCTCCCTCACCCTCCTCCACACTGGAGGACAGGCCCTGCTGGAACATGCCGGGCCCTGCTGGGTGTGCCTGGGGGTCCGGGCATAGCGGGCTGGCGTGGGGGCAGATAATGCTCCTGCCGAGGGCACTTAGCAGAAACAGACCTCAGGACCCTGCGGGGAAATGTGGTGGGGTGAAGGATCTTCCGGAAAAGCAAACTGCCTCCAGACAGCCGTGGTTTGAGCCTGCGTATCTGGACTGATGGCCACCAAAGGTCAGGGTTCTGTGTGCCGGACACCCTGGGGTGTCCGGAACACCACCTCCCCGTGAAGCCGCCTGTCACCCGCTTGGGGTGGGCTGAGGGGCCCGGCTGCACCCCGCCCTGCAGAACACGCCGGCTGGAGCCCAGATGATTCAGAGGCGGGCAGGCCACCCGCCCGGGGGCCTGTGAGAGTGGATGCAATTAGATTTAATGGGATAGAGCCCTTTCTCGGCGGCTCCGTGCTCCACGCCCACCCCGCCTCCCTCAGGCGGCAGCAGCAGGAGGGAGACGTGAAGGAGGTGCAGGTGGGGGACCCGGGGGGCTTTGACGTCAGCCCAGCCTATAAAGGCAGCCGGGCAGAGGGCTGTGGAGACGGAGCCCGGACCTCGTCGGCACCATGCCTACCCCCAACGCCGCCTCGCCGCAGGCCAAGGGCTTCCGCAGGGCCGTCTCCGAGCTGGATGCCAAGCAGGCTGAGGCCATCATGGTAAGAGGGCAGGCTGGTGCCCACGGGCCGGAATGAACCCAAAGCCCAGGGGTGACTCCCAAAGTCTGGCGGGTGGCCCCAGGCTCAGGGTCCACACGGACACCCCGGGCCAAGGCCTGGCATCCAGTCCTGGCCACGAGTGCATCCTGTGCTGAACCCGGGCGGCTGAATCTCTGTGGGGGTCCTGCCGGACCCAGTGTGTGTGTGACAGGGTCCCAGGCCCAGCAGAGGCTCATGGGTGGGGGCGGTGGGCTAACAGGACGCAGCCCCCGTGCTGCTGAGCTGAAGGGAGGCTGTGCTCAGGGGCCATCCCACCATGGCCTGGGGTCTGCCTGCGCTCAGGGGCCATCCCCACCATGGCCTGCCCGTCCGCCTGCGCTCAGGGGCCATCCCCACCCATGGCCTGCCCGTCCGCCTGCCACACGTTCTGTGCCCCACGTGGGATCTCCAGTCTTGAAATCCCCTCCTGTCTCCAGCAACCCTGAGCCTCCCTGACCACCAGGAATGGCCCCCAAGGCACGGCCCACCCCCTGGGAGCCCCGAATTCAAGGGAGCCTGTGCTGGGAAGACCCACTGGGCCAGCCTCCTCTCTGAGACTGCATGACTGGGGGCTTCCTGGGCTGGAGGAAGGGTCTCCAGTTCACTCTCAGGGATGGGCTGGGATGATCGGCTCGTTTACAGAGCTTTAATGAAAACGTGGGTGGGGTTCTGGAAATTTAATTTGCAGGCACTGTCTCAGGGGACCTGCTATGGGGTAGAGGGTTGTTCCCTCTTCTCGGGGTCCCAGCAAGGTGCCCCCCACCATGGAGGCCCCTGACTCTGTCCACACCCTGCCCGAGGTTGGCTGGGGGGAGGGCTCCCCCAGGCCCGGCCATGTTCTGAGACCCGAGGGCTCCAGGGCCTACTTGGAAGTTCAGCCCCAAGTGGTGAGCCCAGAGGGGCTTCTGCATTCAGGGAGTGATGAAGGCAGACACACCGACCCCGGGGGCTCGTGGTCTCAGGGACGGATGGCGGGTAAGGTGCTGTCAGGCCGGACTAGAGGTGGGGCCACGAGGAGGGGTCATCCCAGACCCCTGGACGCTGTGTCCTCTGGCCCCGGGGCAGCCCCAGACGGCTCCCGACCCACCGCCTCCCGTCCCCTGACCCGGTCAGGTGGGCGCAGAGGCCGCCCTCGCCCCCAGCCCCAGGTGGGGAGGTGCTGGAGCCGGCCCGGCGCTGTGGGCAGGCCGAGGGCGGGGGCAGCTGGCGCTCCTCTCCCCGCAGTCCCCACGCTTCGTCGGGAGGCGGCAGAGCCTCATCCAGGACGCACGCAAGGAGCGGGAGAAGGCGGAGGCCGCGGCCTCATCCTCGGAGTCCGCGGAGGCGGGCAGCCTGGTGGAGAGGGACGGGAAGGTGGTGCTGACCCTGCTGTTCGCCCTGCGGCCCACCAAGCCCCCTGCGCTGACCCGGGCTATCAAGGTGTTTGAGGTGAGGGGTGCCGGGGGCCGTGGGGACCTCGAGGAGAAGGGCCCCTCCCGGCCTGGGGGGTCTCTGAGCCCAGCCCCCCACCCACCCCGCGCCCACCACCTCACTCCAGGTGGGGGGCGGCGTGGGTCCTGAAGGAAGGGCCGGTCACGACGCCCCCAGGAGGCCTGTCTCCGGCGGGGCGGGGCTGAGGTACATCCGATGGCGTGAGCTGCTCTAGTCACAGCAGGCCAGACGGGGGGCCAGGGACTGGCTCCCCCCACAGGCTCCCGAAGACAGGACCGCAGAGCCTGCTCAAGCTCCCGTGTGGCCGTGTGGCCCGAGGGCCTTGGAGACCGAGGCTCCCTGGTTGCTGGCGCCACCCACCTGTGGGGGAGGGGACCCTTCCTACCATCCCTCCCCCCAACCCTGCTTGGCGGGCACCAGAGCCCCCTGACCAGGCCGCGGCAGGGTCAGCGCCCACCCTCAGCTGCGGGGGTCTGGACAGGGCCTGCACGAGGCCAGCAGGGAGGGATGTCAGGCCGCCTGGGGGTGGCTGGCGGCAGACAGAGGCCCCGTCCAGAACGCTGAGTCTGGGGGACCCTGAGACAAGTGCATTAGCCCAGTTTTCCAGGCGAGATCTGCCCGGGCAGCAGTCGTCGCCTGAGTCTGGGAGGTAGTCTGTGTGTTCCTGGCCGCCGGGGTCCCGGGCGGGGCAGGGCTGCAACACGCGCCCCCTCCTCCGTCTCCATCTGTCCATCTGTCTCTGTCTGTCCCTCTCTCACCCCCTCGCCCCCAAGACATTCGAAGCCCACCTCCACCACCTGGAGACCCGACCGGCCCAGCCACTGCGGGCGGGGAGCCCGCCCCTGGAGTGCTTCGTGCGCTGTGAGGTGCCCGGCCCAGTGGTGCCCGCCCTGCTGAGCGCCCTGCGCCGTGTGGCAGAAGATGTGCGTGCCGCCGGGGAGAGCAAGGGTGAGGCGGCCCTCGGCCCCACAGTGGGGCCGCGCGCCCCGGAGACGGGAAACCGCAGGGACCGGGGCACGGCCGGGGGTCCCTCCCTGCTGGCCCGGGTCGGCGGCCTCCTGCTCAGCTGTCTGGGCCTGGGTCACCTCCAGTCCCCACCCCCATAGATGGAGCGGGAGGCTGCCGCCAGCGGCCCCCTCCCGGTGTGCCCAGCACTCACTCCTGTCTTTCCACCTCCCACCACCTCCCCCTGCAACCCCCGAAGTCCTCTGGTTCCCAAGGAAAGTGTCCGAGCTGGACAAGTGTCACCACCTCGTCACCAAGTTTGACCCTGACCTGGACTTGGATCATCCCGTGAGCCGGCCTCCCCGGGTGATGGGCAGTGGGCGTGGCCTGGCTGAGGAGGGCGTGTCTGTGGGCTGCCCCGCCCCCGCGAGGCGTGGCTGGGTGCAGCCCCCCCCACCCCCAGCCGTGCCTGCTGGGGTCACCAGCTGCGTCTGGGCGGGGCGGGGCGGGGCGGGGTGGCCCCCGACTGCGTCCACTCTGCCGCCAGGGCTTCTCCGACCAGGCGTACCGCCAGCGCAGGAAGCTGATCGCCGAGATCGCCTTCCAGTACAAGCAGTAAGGACCCTCCTTGGGTGCGACCTCTGGGACCCACACCCCATCCTCGGGCCTCACACTAGACCCCCTTGGGAAGGGGCGGGATGTCCTTGACATGAACACCGTCACCTCTGCTGTCACCGTGGTCGCAGCAGGGGAACCTCGGCCCAGAGAGATTAAGCAGCGCACCTCAGCCACATGGCCGGCGGGGCGCTCAGCCTGGGCCCCTCCTGTCCACTCCCCACACGTCCTCCCCGAAGGGGCCTGGACTGACTGCAGACCCCTCCCCAGAGGCGACCCCATTCCCCACGTGGAGTACACAGCCGAGGAGACAGCCACCTGGTGAGACCCCGTGGCAGAGGCGGGGGCAGGGTGGGGACAAGGGTTCAGGGGAAGACCCACAGAATCCCCGTCGGAGACAGTGGCCTCCAGGAGGACAGACTAAGTCTGAGTAGAGGAGGGACTTCCCGGGACCCCCCACAGCTCCCCCCAAACCCACACCAAGTGGCCGGCTTCGTGGGCCAGTGAGAGGCCTGCAGCGTGAGGCTGCCGGGGCCTGCAGGGCGCAAAGCAGAGCCCACGGGGTGGGGGCGCTGCTGGACACAGGGAGGGTCGGGAGCAGGCGCCGGCCTGAGCCCCTGGCCCGCAGGAAGGAGGTCTACTCCACGCTGCGGGGCCTGTACCCCACCCACGCCTGCCGCGAGCACCTGGAGGCCTTCGAGCTGCTGGAGCGCTTCTGCGGGTACCGCGAGGACCGAATCCCGCAGCTGGAGGACGTCTCACGCTTCCTGAAGGGTGCGGTGCCCGCGTGGGGGCCCCTGGGGGCGAGCAGCCCGCGCCCGGCCACGCCCTCCGCCCCACCCCATCCGCCCCCCCGCCCCCCGCACCAGCCCCGCGCCCTGACCACCCGCCCCCGCCCCCGCCCCAGCAGAGAGGACCGGCTTCCAGCTGCGGCCCGTGGCCGGCCTGCTGTCCGCGCGGGACTTCCTGGCCAGCCTGGCCTTCCGCGTGTTCCAGTGCACCCAGTACATCCGCCACGCCTCCTCGCCCATGCACTCCCCCGAGCCGTGAGTGACCAGCCCTCGCCCCCCGGCCTGCGGAGGAGGACGGGAGGAGGAGTCTGGGGTTGGGGGGGACAGGCTGCCCGCCCTGGGGGCCCCAGCCCCACCCACTCTCCGCCCCCAACACAGGGACTGCTGCCACGAGCTGCTGGGGCACGTGCCCATGCTCGCCGACCGGACCTTCGCGCAGTTTTCCCAGGTGTGTCCTGGGGCCTCGGGAACCCTGTCACCCACGCGGCTGGCCACCAATGGGCACCCTTCGCCAACCCTCTCGGGGCTACACAGTGCCCACCTGGGCCGTGAGACTTCAGGGGGCGTGCGTTGTCCTGGAGTAGAGGGCTGGTGGCGCAGGGAGACCACCTCAGCACAGTGTCCGGGAAGAACCCTCCCCGGGAGCCCGTGGTCCCGGGGCCCAGGCCGGGCCTTGTGCTGCCACCTGCTGGATCTCCCAGGAACGTCGGGGAGTGGTCCCCCGGGCCCCCAGCGGATCCCAGGAGGCTCTCTCACCTTAGCAGCTTCCAGGAGACCCGGGGGCGGGGGGAGCACAGACACCCCCAGCACCCTCACTGCTCCCCCTCCACAGGACATCGGGCTCGCATCCTTGGGAGTGTCGGATGAGGAAATTGAGAAGCTGTCCACGGTGGGTTGGGTCCCCTGCAGGGCCCTGGGCTCAGGCTGGGCCCTCTTGTGCAGGCTGAGGTCTCCGCTTCTCGCGCCGTGACCCCACCACCACCACCCCGGAGCTTGGCTCAGCTCTGCCGGGGAAGGGGGGTGGCGCGGTGCCGGGGCCTTGGTGAGACGCTGTGCTGACCGCAGCGTCTCCCGCCGACCCCATCAGCTGTACTGGTTCACTGTGGAGTTCGGGCTATGCAAACAGAATGGAGAGGTGAAGGCCTATGGCGCGGGGCTGCTGTCCTCCTACGGGGAGCTCCTGGTGAGAACCCCCCTAGGGAGGGCTGGGCCAGGTCCTGGCAGGCAGGGCCATCTTGGCCATCCTCCTGGACTCAGGCCACCCAGGAGGCTGAGCAGGGGGCTGGCCTACTGGGGGACGGAAGAAGCAGCCCCTACCCCTTCCCACGCGCACCGTCCCCAGGCCTCGGGAGGACCCCCGAGGGGCGGGCGGGTGTGAGTCCGGCCCTGGGGCTCCAGTCGCCTCGGGTCCTGAGAGCCCAGCCCCCCCGCCTCCCACCAGCACTCCCTTTCCGAGGAGCCCGAGATCCGGGCCTTCGACCCTGATGCAGCGGCCGTGCAGCCCTACCAGGACCAGACCTACCAGCCCGTCTACTTTGTGTCTGAGAGCTTCAGCGACGCCAAGGACAAGCTCAGGTGGGCCGGGGCTCCCGGGCAGAGACACCACCCCACCCCACCACAACACTGCACCTCCGAACTGGGCAAGCTGGTCAGCAGGCCGGGCCTGCGGACCCATTTCACAGGGGAGAAAACTGGGCTCATCTCAGTTACAGCACCCCTCCCGCAGCGAGACCCCCTACAGGTCTGGGGAGGGGAGACCTGCAGGGTTGGTGGCCAGGCCAAGGCCCGACTTTCAGAAGGTGAAGTTCGACTCCGTAAGACAGATGTGTCTGACTTTGTAAGATGGGTCCTTCCTGGCCTCCTGCCCCCTGAGCATCTGGGGCTGTGGTGGGGGGCACAGAGGGGAAGGGCTACCGGGATGGCTGAGGGCCAGGTGGGCTCCCGCCTGGTGGGCAGGGAGTTTCCTGGGCTGGGGGCGCAGTGACCAGCGTTCCCCAGGGGAGGGGGACAGAGCCCGACACACCCCACCCGGTCACCCTCGGGAGGGGCCTCTTTCCAGCCAGACTCCCGTTGTCACGAGGATCTGTTGAGCCTGGAGTAAAGGGGTGTGGCTCTCACACACAAGCTTATGGACAGAGATGTAATAGACTCTCCAGAGCGCATGTCTGGAAGCCTTCCTGGAGGAGGAGGCCTGGCTGTGCCTCTCTTGGGAAGGAGCAGGGTGGGATGGAGTGCCTGGTAGAGGTTCGCTTGGAAAAGGCCTGTCCTCCCCACCATAAATAGCCCCCAACCCTCGCAGGAGGTCTTGGTCCCCAGACCTGTCTGGGTGGCTGGACAGAACAAGCTTTGGGGGGCCCAAGTGGCTCAGAAAAGTCCTGGGGTCTCTGAACCTGCTGTGATGGAGGAGATGGGCCCCCGCCCTCCGGCCCCGCCCCACTGGTGACTGAGGGTCCCTGCCGGCTGCCCCCCCCCCCCGCCCCACAGGAGCTACGCCTCCCGCATCCAGCGCCCCTTCTCTGTGAAGTTTGACCCGTACACACTGGCCATCGACGTGCTGGACAGTCCCCACGCCATCCGGCGCGCCCTGGACGGCGTCCAGGACGAGATGCAGGCCCTGGCCCATGCTCTGAACGCCATCAGCTAGACGCAGGGCACCACCCGCAGGCCCCAGTGGGCCGGCCTGGGGCTCCCGGCCTGCCCCCGCCTGCCTGGGCGCCCCAAGAGCCCACAGAGAACCCCCTGCCAGAGGGCACCTGCCCAGCGCTTGCCAGCTGCGTGTTGGCGTCCTTGTCCTGCCTTTTCCCCCTGTGCTGCGCTGCCCGCTTGCAACCTCAATAAAAGAGAGACTCATCCTTGAGTGCCTGCCTGGGGTCTGTGTCCGTGCCACGGGCTCAGCACACAGCCCCGGGCCCCCCACACACTGCCCCAGCCCCGCTCAGAAGCTCCCCCGCTGCCCGCCTCCTCCAGGCAGCCCAGGGTCACCTGCTCACCCAGAGGACCCGCAGAGGGCTGCGGGAGTTGGGCTGAGCTGTCCTGTCTCCATGGGGTGATGGCCTGGAGGTGGGGGGCTGGTCTGGGTTCCCGGGGCAGGGCTCACAGCTCTGGTCTCCAAGGCAGAGCTGCAGGCTGGGCCCTCCAGTCCTCGTACGCCACCCCCCCAAAGCGGGACCTGGGAATGGCCCCCACAAAGGACGTGCCAGCAGGGACCTCTGCTGGGCTGGCTCCGGGCGACCTCTCCATGCCTCAGTCACCCAGCAAAAGGTGGGCGGGTGCTGGATTCTGAGCTCTGTTCACTTGCCGGGCCTGGACACAGCCTCCAGCTAGAACCTCCAAATTTTCCTCCAGGACTGGCCCTCGGAGCCAGCAGCCTGGGGCTTCCCAGGAGGCGGGTGGCTCCTTACTTTTCCTGCACAAGGCAGACACCAGCCTGTCTTCCAGGCCCTCTTACTCCCTCCGGTCACCCCGCCATCGCCCCCACCCACTGCCAGGACCCTGGCTCAAGGCTCTGGGGATGTTAATCCCAGGAATTCCCACGTTACCTTCCAGGCAACGCCCGCCCCTTTCATCCTCCCCGGAGTCTGTCCTTCCAGCCGCGTCTCAAGTACCTGGTTTGTGACCAGCCCTTCTGAAGTCCTGTCCCACAGCCTGTGCGGCTCCCAGTGGGGTCACTCCTGGGGTGACGTGCCCCACTGAGACCCCGGGGGAAGGGCTGATGGCTGGCTCCCCTCCCTCCTGCCCCACTGGGCCCTGGGCTTTGCCCTCCCCCTGGGTCTTCCCGCATCCAGCCTCTGCCTGGCACACCCCTCTCGAAGAGGCCACGGAATCTCGCCTGGCTGCAGGGGGGCTTCCAGACACCGTGATGTCCTGGGAAGGCAGGGCCCAGCCCCTTCCTTGGAGTCGGGGAGCCCTGGGGCCGTCGGGGGGGTGGGGGCACCACAGGGGTGTAGCCCAAATGACAGCCAAGGGACGTGATGGGGCTGTGGGGCTCGTCAGACGGGCTCAGCCCTTGGGCGTCCCTGGTGGCTCAGTGGTAAAGACTCGGCCTGCCAGTGCAGGAGACACAAGTTCAGTCCCTGGTCTGGGAAGATCCTGTACTCCTCGGAGCAGCTAAGCCCGTGCACCACAGCTACTGAGTCAGTGCCCTGGGGAGCAGGCCCCCCTTTACAACTAGAGACGCGAAGACCCAGCGTGGCCAAACATTAAATAAGTAAATAAAGTTATACGTATCAAAAAGAAAGGGTCCAGCTGGGAAGAGATGGGCAGGGGCTCCAGGGAGAGGGGCGGGGCCTAGAAGGCAGCTGGGCGGGCGGGTGGGGGCCCCTGCGGCCGAATTGGGGCCAGCCTGAGGGGCCTCACGGCCATGGGTCCCTGGGTTCAGTCCCTCAGTGTCCCCTGGGAAGCCGGGGACACTGTGGCTGGGGTGGGTGCACGGGGCTGGGACAGTGGCCAAGGAGACACACGCCTGCTGCCCACCCCACGGCCTGGACCATCACCGGGGCTCGGGGGCAGCCCAGGGACACAGCAGGGGTCCCCCTTTCGCACCACTGCCTGGACTAACGTGGACGATGGGCCCAGGCAGGGCCAGGCGGAGGACTTCACCCCCAGCGGTGCGAGGGGACAGCTTGGCGTGGATCGGGTCCCTCATTAAGACTCTAATGACCCCACGGCCCCAAGAGGTGCTGACGGCCAAGGAGAGGTTCCCGCAGCCCCGGCAGCAGGGAAATGATCTGGAAACTGCAGCCTCAGCCCCCGGGCCATCTGCCGCGCTCCTGGAGGCCCTGATGACGGGCCAGGTGGTGGGCTCAGGGGCTATAAAGCCGGCAGGCCGCAGCAGCCCCCCGCCCTCAGGACCGGCTGCATTCGAGGCTGCCAGCAAGCAGGTCCGTCCGTGGGCTCTGCATCCGCCTGGGTCCGGGGCTGCCCCGCTGGGGCTCAGGGTGTCGGGGCCCAGGTCCACTGAGCGGCAGGAGGATGTGCACTCTCTTGGAGCACCCGGGGCGGGGCCCTGGCTGAGGGTCCTGGGTTGGGGGCCCTGGTTGAAGGTGCTGGGCTGGGGGCCCTGGCTGAGGGGCTGGGCTGGGGGACGGCCCTGACTGAGGGTCCTGGGCACCCCTCCCCTGGCTCAGCCCCCGCTGTCGCCAGGTCCTCGCAGCCCCGCCATGGCCCTGTGGACACGCCTGGCGCCCCTGCTGGCCCTGCTGGCGCTCTGGGCCCCCGCCCCGGCCCGCGCCTTCGTCAACCAGCATCTGTGTGGCTCCCACCTGGTGGAGGCGCTGTACCTGGTGTGCGGAGAGCGCGGCTTCTTCTACACGCCCAAGGCCCGCCGGGAGGTGGAGGGCCCCCAGGGTGAGCCCCCGCTGCCCCCGCTCCCCCCCGGTCCCCCTGGCTCCCACCCTGGCCTCCCGCTGGCGCCTGGCAGAAAATCAGGAGAGATTTTTAAAAAGGAAAACCATGTCCTGTTGTTCACATCCTGGAAGTGACCAGCTCCCTGGGGGCTAAGCCAGGACGACCCCCAGGGGGGCCTCACCCCCTCCACCCTGCCTTCTCATCTGGGCCCCCTCGCCTCCTCCCATGAGGGCAGCTCTGGGGGGTATCTGACGACGTGAGGCCAATCCAGGGGCCGAGGGTCTCGGTGGGCAGCCCTTGGTGGTGATGGGGGGATGCCCACGGGAGATGCCCCGTCACCCGGAGAGAGGGCCCCGTCCCGGGTGGGCTGGCGGGAGCTGGCGGGGGGAGCGGGGAAAGGGCGCCTGGGCAGGGTCCCGCTCCAAGGCCGGGCAGGGCGGGCAGGGGGGCGTCCGCTGCCTGACCGTCTCCCCGCAGTGGGGGCGCTGGAGCTGGCCGGAGGCCCGGGCGCGGGCGGCCTGGAGGGGCCCCCGCAGAAGCGCGGCATCGTGGAGCAGTGCTGTGCCAGCGTCTGCTCACTCTACCAGCTGGAGAACTACTGTAACTAGGCCTGCCCCCGACACCAATAAACCCCTTGACCAGCCCTGCTGTTGTCGTCTGTGTGGCCTGAGGTCCCGGGCGCCCATGGGGAGGGGGTGAGGAGGGCGGGGCCCCGGCCTGAGACCCCTTTCTGTTCTCACTGCGTCAGCTTTTCTGAGCTGTCTCCACACGTGCTGGGTGCACGAGGCGGGGCCCTCCAAGGTGGCACACTCCCGTCTTCAGGGGTCCTGCTCGCAAGGTGGGCTCCATGGGGCACCTGCCCAGGCTACCACCAGTCACACCTAAGAGCCCGGGGCTGCCCGGGTCGGCCATGGCTCCAGAGGTCAGCGGGTGACCTGGCTGTACCAAGGTCTGGCCAGCCTGCCAGCCGCCCAGGCCAAACCAATCTCCTCCTCTCCTGAAGGCACTACCCGGGCTGGGGCTTGGGGTGGCTAGGCCTTGGGCTGGGCACCTGGGCTTCCGTGGCTGCAGACCACTCAGAGGCCAGTCTGGTGCCCGGCTGGTGGGGCAATCCTCCATGTACCCCGAAGGCTCGCACCCTGTCACCCCCTCCCTGGGGCCGCATCAACACCCCCCAGGGCCTCCAGAAGGCCCCGCCCCTTGGGGAAGGCAAGGGTTGTGCAGGCAGGTGGCGGGCCGGACACTGGACCCGGAAGAGGAGGGGGCGGGGGCTGGGCTGATCAGTGATCTGTCCGTGGGCTCACACGGGCGGCCCTGTGCGTGCAGGTCGGGGCAGGGGTGCCCCGCAGGAGCTGAGGTATGTGGGTACCTGGAGTGGCCTGGCGGGGGGCAGCTGGGGCTGGGAAGTGGGCTGGTCATCGCCAGGCTGCCCTCAAGGCCCTGCCAGCTGGTGAGACCCTGGGGACCATCTGGACGCTCCCCCTCCCCCTCAGGTGCCAACAGACTCTGTAGAGAGAGGGCAAGGAGGCCTTTGGGGTCCCGGGGTGCGTGGGGCCGTCCCAGAATGCCCTGGTGCAGGATGCCCTGGGTGACGCGGGCTGGGGGGCTCGGGGGAAGGCTGCACGGGGGCAAGGCCATGGGTCACGGTGCCCTGCAGGGGCCTGCCTCCCTGCCGCCTCCTGAGACCCGCTCCAGCCCTGAGACCAGGGACCACCGCCCGAGTCTCTTCCACCAGCCCCTGAGCCTGGGTGATGTGGTTTTGAGCAGGAGGGCTGGAGGCCCTCTGCACCCCTGGTGTGGACGAGGTCACAGAGGGAGGGAAAAGCGGCTGCCATGGCCACCTGGGCCCCTGGGGCCAGGACAAGGTCAGACTGGGTCTCCTACCCCTTGACCGCTGAACCCCAGATGCCCCTGCTTCCCGGAGCCTGCACGCCCCCCATGGCAGCCCGGCCCATGGACCTTGGCTCTGCCACCCACCCAGGCCCTGGCTCCGCCCCTTCTGGGAACTGGAGGCCCGTCCTGGGCTGCCCTTGGGACCTGGGCTTCACTGGCCCGCGGGGCTGACGGTGGCTGCCCGCCGTGTCCAGCCCTGCGTGTCACCCTGGTGTGGCTGAGGGGGTCCAAGGGCCGAGTGCGGCCCCCCACACGCGCCCGGTTCACTCCCTCATGTGTGTGTTCCGCGTTGCACTGTCCACACGCCGCAGGGGTGGGGCTGCTGCTCCTGTGCTCCCAGTGGGGCCCCCGAGGCTGGGGTCGGGCCCCCGGCGCCCACCCACTAAGGACGTTTGCTGGTGTGGCTGCCTCCAGGCTGGACCCCAGATTGTGTCTGCGCCTGGCACAAGTGAGCTGGCACCTACACCCGGCCGTGTTTGCCTTCTGCGGGTGGCAGCAAATATTTACTGTCCTTGCTATTCTCCGGTGGACGCGAGGATGCCGGGGTGGGCCCCTGCCCTTGAGGGTCCCAGTGCCTACTGGGGGCCAGGCCGGGAACAGGGAGAAAGACCAGGTGCCAGTGGCTTGAGGTCCTCCAGAAGGCCCCGTGCAGAGCCCAGGCTGAGCCCCTAGCAGAGTCTGTGTCCAGCTAGACTGGGAGTCCTCACCTTGGAGCCCCCTTGACCCTGGGAGGGTGGGCCCTTGTCCACGCCAGGCGGGCTGTCAGAGCGGTAATTTGCAGGTAGAACCAGCAGAGGGCACCAAAGGCTCACTTTTGCTGAGCTTCCTTTGCGCTGGGCGGTAAGTCCCAGCGGTGTCCCCTCTGCAGGGGCCTGTTGCCCCCACCACCTATATTACCGAGGGCAGGCATGCAGGGGCTGTGCGGGATGCCAGCAGGCTGGCTCCCGGGGGCTCTGGAGGCCGCAAGGCTTAGGAAGGAGAGAGGGTGCCCAAAGCCTCACCCCACCTAGTCAAGCCACCCTTCTAGAGCCCAGGCTCCCTGGGGGAGCAGCTGGACAAGATGCCAGGCCCCCAACATTCTGGACCATGTCACCAGGATAGTCTGACCCTCTGGCTGCAGAATCAGACCTGGGCCGGGAGGCCGTGGGGTGAACTCCCCCTCTGCCCTCTTCATGGCTGAACAAACCCAGCCTCTGCTGAGGGTCTCCCGGGCCTGGGGGAATTGAGGCTGGGGGCAACGGGGTGGTTGTCACCGTCAAAGCACCCCTTGTTCTGCTCATAGTCACCTCGGCCCCTGGAGCCAGAGGCTCACGCGAGATGGGGGCTTTGAGGACAGGAACCGGGGCCCAGGAGGCCGCGGGCGGGGGTCCAGTTGGGTCAGGGTTCTTTCTCGTGTCCAGGTCCATCTGCTGCCCAGTGCTGGGAGCAGAGAGAGGCCAGTTCCAGAGAGGATGTTGGGGGCAGGGGGTGGCCAGGGGTCCGGGAGCTGTGGAGGGAGCCAACAAGGAGCGGGGGGTGGGCGCCCCAGGGGTCCGGGAGCTGTGGAGGGAGCCAACAAGCAGTGGTGGGTGGGCGCCCTCCCGCCCCTCCCTCGGCGCTGGTTTCTGGCTTCGGAGCAGGACGGCGAGGCAGAGGCTCCTCCCCACTGCCCCCTCCCCAGCCAAGCGTCGGCCCCCACCCCTCAGGTCCTCAGATCACCTCCCCCCGGGTGGTCCCCCGGCCCCTCCCCACAGAGGCTCAAATGTCCCACTCTCTGCCATCTGCTGCTGTCCAGGATCTGACCCAGGCAGCCCACGGAGGGGCCCCCGATGCGGCCCCCAGAACCTGGGCCCGGGATTCTCACCACACAGTACCCACCCTCCAAGGCGCAAGGCTGAGATACGGGATCCTGGGGCCACCTCTGGGCCCTCAGGGTGGGGTGGAGGTGGGTGCAGCCTCCCAGGCCCCCCTCACCCAGAGATGCTCAGACCCTGGGTCGTCCGCTCCTGGTGGAGCCCCGCTCTGTGCTTTGCCGGAGGTGAAGATGGGCCTCCAGGCCCCCAGCCTGGGGGTCCAGAGTGCACGAGCCCCGGGCGGGCCCACCCTCCACAACCCACGTGGCCAAGGCTGCTGAGCCATCGGAACCTCGCGGCGGTGGGAGGGGCGTGTTCCGCCCGCCTCACTCTGACCCCCTTCCCGGCCCATCTGTGTTTTTAGAAAACAGAGCTGGCACCCCCAGGCGGCCCTGCAGCCCAGGGCTGTTCACACCGTGTCTCAAAGCACACGGCTTTCTTCAAAGTCCGGCCTCACTTCAGAGCTTGACCCCGTTCCAGCCCGGCCTCCCCCGGAGCACCCTGCCTGCCCCCCACACCCAAGGCCCACTTGCCCGGGACCTTGGAAGTCCCCTTCCCTCTCTGGGCCTCAGGTTCTGAGCTGGGGTCAGGCTCGAGAGGAGGTTCAGTGGGCAGCCAGAATAGGGCAGGGAGGAGGGGAACGTGGGGGGCCCAGCTGAACCCGAGGCCCTGAATCCATGGCCCAGGCCTCCCTGGCCTCCCCACCCTCTGTGGTCCTCCGTGGTCTCCCAGGGCTGCTCCGGTTCCCCACAGCCCTCCATGGTCTCCCTGGCCTTCTCTGGTCCCCACAGCCTTCCATGGTCTCCTCAGCCTTCTCTGGTTCCCCACAGTCCTCCATGGTCTCCTCAGCCTTCTCTGGTCCCCACAGCCCTCTGTGGTCTCCCTGGACTTCTCTGGTCCCCACAGCCCTCCGTGGTCTCCTCAGCCTTCTCTGGTCCCCACAGCCCTCCGTGGTCTCCTCAGCCTTCTCTGGTCCCCACAGCCCTCCGTGGTCTCCTCAGCCTTCTCTGGTCCCCAGCCACAGGTCTCCCTGGACTTCTCTGGCCAGCCCTCGTGGTCTCCCTGGACTTCTCCCCACAGCCCTCCGTGGTCTCCTCAGCCTTCTTTGGTCCCCACAGCCCTCCATGGTCTCCTCAGCCTTCTCTGGTCCCCACAGCCCTCCGTGGTCTCCTCAGCCTTCTCTGGTCCCCACAGCCCTCCATGGTCTCCTCAGCCTTCTCTGGTCCCCACAGCCCTCTGTGGTCTCCCTGGCCTTCTCTGGTCCCCACAGCCCTCCATGGTCTCCTCAGCCTTCTCTGGTCCCCATAGCCCTCTGTGGTCTCCCTGGACTTCTCTGGTCCCCACAGCCCTCCGTGGTCTCCTCAGCCTTCTCTGGTCCCCACAGCCCTCCGTGGTCTCCTCAGCCTTCTCTGGTCCCCACAGCCCTCCGTGGTCTCCTCAGCCTTCTCTGGTCCCCACAGCCCTCCGTGGTCTCCTCAGCCTTCTCTGGTCCCCACAGCCCTCTGTGGTCTCCCTGGACTTCTCTGGTCCCCACAGCCCTCCGTGGTCTCCCTGGACTTCTCTGGTCTCCACAGCCCTCCGTGGTCTCCCTGGACTTCTCTGGTCCCCACAGCCCTCCATGGTCTCCTCAGCCTTCTCTGGTCCCCACAGCCCTCCGTGGTCTCCTCAGCCTTCTCTGGTCCCCACAGCCCTCCATGGTCTCCTCAGCCTTCTCTGGTCCCCACAGCCCTCCGTGGTCTCCTCAGCCTTCTCTGGTCCCCACAGCCCTCCGTGGTCTGGTCTCTGGTCCCCACAGCCCTCCTGTCTCCCTGGTCTGGTCCACAGCCCTCCGTGGTCTCCTCAGCCTTCTCTGGTCCCCACAGCCCTCCGTGGTCTCCTCAGCCTTCTCTGGTCCCCACAGCCCTCCATGGTCTCCTCAGCCTTCTCTGGTCCCCACAGCCCTCCATGGTCTCCTCAGCCTTCTCTGGTCCCCACAGCCCTCCGTGGTCTCCTCAGCCTTCTCTGGTCTCCACAGCCCTCCATGGTCTCCTCAGCCTTCTCTGGTCCCCACAGCCCTCCGTGGTCTCCTCAGCCTTCTCTGGTCCCCACAGCCCTCCGTGGTCTCCCCGGACTTCTCTGGTCCCCACAGCCCTCCGTTGTCTCCCTGGACTTCTCTGGTCTCCACAGCCCTCCGTGGTCTCCTCAGCCTTCTCTGGTCCCCACAGCCCTCCGTGGTCTCCTCAGCCTTCTCTGGTCCCCACAGCCCTCCATGGTCTCCTCAGCCTTCTCTGGTCCCCACAGCCCTCTGTGGTCTCCTCAGCCTTCTCTGGTCCCCACAGCCCTCCATGGTCTCCTCAGCCTTCTCTGGTCCCCACAGCCCTCCGTGGTCTCCTCAGCCTTCTCTGGTCCCCACAGCCCTCCATGGTCTCCTCAGCCTTCTCTGGTCCTCTGTAGTCCTCCGTGGTCTCCCTGGCCTTTTTCATCCTCTGTAGCACCGCCTGACGTCTCGCAGCTCAGCCTGCCCAAGGAAGGCTTCCAGTGTCAGGGAGAGGGAGAGGGTGGAAGGTGGGCTTCCTCCTTGAGGCCTAGATGATGGGTCTGTTTTTGGCTGCCTGCTGCGGGTGCTTCCTGGACCCACGTTCTGCTTTGGGGACAGAGAAGCAGAGAGGCCAGGCTCCAGGCGGTGGAAGAGCTAGTAGACTGACAGAAGGGAGGAAAGTCTACAGGCCGCCCTCCAGCTGCTCAGATCAGTGGAGGCAGAACAGGCAGGCTGGGAGGCTTCCTGAAGGAGGTGTCCCGTGTCCCCAGGCAGGTGTCTTGGCCTTAAGATGGAGTCCACACTCGGCTCTCACTGCCGAGGGTGCAGACCAAACCTAGGGATCGCTGTGGGCAAATACAGCTGGTCCCGCCCTCCCTGGAGCCAACTGGGAGCTGTGTTCATGCAGAGATACCATCCTCCAGGTCTGGGCACAAAGATGGCCAGGTAGAGGCCTGGAGGACACAGTGGGCCAAGTCCTGCGGGTGCCCCAGCTCCCCAGAAGCCCTCACTGTGCTGGGGCCAGCAGGAGGGTCCACTCCAGGCCAGTGCAGGGCTGAAGGGTGAGAGCTGGTCAGCAAGGCAGGCTGGGCTTAAGTCCTTGCTCTGACTGTGTGGTTTTGGCAAAGTTACTCATCATTTCTGTGCCTTGGTTTCCTCATCCATCAAAAGGGAACCCACAGAGATTCTCCCTGCTGTGGTGGCTGAGGATCCAGCAGGGTGACATGTGTGAGTGAGGGGCCCCCAGGCCTGTTGCCGTGGTGACATCAGGTCCTCTGAACCGCGTCCTCGGCTCCTGCCCAGTGGGACAGGCCATGGCCTCAGACGTCCTCCTCAGCCCCAGCACGTGCTGTGTTGCTGCCTGTGGGCCGGGCGCGTGTGCAAGGCAGGCCCAGGGCGGGCGGCCTGCGCAGGGCGCGTCCTGCGGCTCCAGACTCTGCATCTCCAGCAGGTTTCTCCCCCTCTCCGGGCCTCAGGGCTCCGCAGGCCCGCTGCTCCTCTAGGCAGCAGAGGCAAGAGGCAGCTGACGCACTTTCCACAGCAAAAGAGCAGGCCCCAAGGCTCCCAGGGTGCCCCGTGGGTGTGGCTGCCAGGCGGACCAGCCCCCCAAAGGAAGAGGCCCAGGGCTTGGGGGCCTGCGGGGCCCACATGTCTTGAAATGAGGTGGAGGGCTGGTTGGGGGAAGGAGCGTGCATCCCAGGGGGCCTGGGGGCTCCTGTGTGCCTGGGGGCCAGGGCCAGACTCCCTCCCCCCAAACTCCAGAGCCCTCTCAGGTGGCAGGTTTTACCTGCAGGGGATGGAGGGGATGACAGGTGTCCCAGGACCAGCCTGGCAGTGACTCAGCTACCAACATCCAGGAAAGAATGCTCGTGTGGTCAGGGGAGTCAGGGGAAACGTACCTTTGCATTGAGAAAGTGTAATGATGAGCAATGACAAACAGGTATCCGTAGGTGGACTGGGCTGGGCGCCGACCTATGGGCATCCAGGCACCAGCACGTCAGCCTGTGAGGTCAGAGGGACACGGAGGCCTGGGGGTGACAGGCTCGCCCCTGCAGCCTCCGGGTCCCCTCCCGCCCCGTCCTCCCCGGGTCCTCCCACTGTTTTGCCCAGGGCGGCCTCACCCTGGCCTCTCCGGCCGCCTGCATGGAGGTGGCTGGGTCACCTGGTTCCCGACGGTGCGGGGCTCTTGGGACACCTAGTGATGTCAGGATGGGGGCTCTGTTATCCACTGCTCCTGGGTTTGGTGAAGTGGCTCCTCCGTTATCCTCCCGGCAATATGGATTCTAGAAAAGCCAGGTGCTGTCTAATAAGGCTGTGGTTGCATTTCTCGATGTGGCCGCGAGGTGTCAGGCTTGGGTCAGGTTTGGAAAGCCGTTCAGGGACCGGGAGTCAGGCGCCAGTCAGCCCCCCACTTCCGCCCCCCGCTGGTTTCGGGGACCCTGCCTGAGGACGGGGCCGGGGGGTGGGCTGGGTATCAGATATCTATCAGATATCTATCTGATATCTATCAGACAGTAATCTATCTGATTGTATTCAGGTGTAAACATAATGCCGTTTTCTCTAATTCCCAGAACACAGTGGATGTTTCAGGAAGGCGTCCCGGGCTCAGCCGCTTGGGTCACCCACCTTGCCACACGTTTGGGGTGGGGAACCCCCAGGACCTCCCACCACCATCGATTCTGTAAAGCCAGGGCAGGGGCCTGATGAAAGCCTCAGATCCGAGTGAAAAGGTGCAGAGCCCACCTGAACCCCAACAGTGCAGGGGGCCTCTGTCTTGTGGGAAGAATGTTACTGGTTTGCCCCCCAGCCCCCTTCCCAGGGTGCCCCAAGTCACCCCTCAAGACCTTGCGAGCGTGCGCTGTAATTCTAAAAGTGACCACCAGGTGTCAGCATGAGGCCACTTAAGCAGCTAAATGGAGGCAGCTTGCCCCTGGGGATTTCTGAGCCTCTCTCTCTCAAGTCTCTCCTGCATAACCAGGATCTGACCAGGACCCTAGGCCGGGGTAACCCCCTCCCAGGCCTAAGAGGCAGTGGGGCAGCGAAGTTTATGTCGTGAGGTGTCCCCTGCACCCCAAATTTTCCTCTTCCGCCCCACTTCACTGCCTCCCCGAAGGCCTTGTGGTCCCACCATGGATGGTAATTAGAAGGTCAAGCTCAAGGTCACAACCCTCACAGCCGCTTTGCCTCCAGTCTTGCCTCAGTGGCACCCCGTGGGGCCTCCCCACCCTGAGCCCCTTTCTCTGCTCCCCTTCCTTTACTTGAACACTCTGGGGTTCAAGGTTCTGATGGAGTAAAATCACCCTGCATGGGTGTGATCTCCTCTGGGGTTGTGCCAGCAACAGGCACCTGGACTAGGGGCAGAGCTCAGATTCAATGCCTTGGTTTAGGGGTGGGCACTCCACATTCGGGCTCAGATTCAATGCCTTGGTTTAGGGGTGGGCACTCCCGCATTTCCAGGAGTTTGATCTGTGGGTTTGAGACGCTTCTCCCCTTTCAGCCCCTTAGCTGCCCACCTTCTTGATTCCTTTTTTTTTTTCTTTATTGAATTTGTTACAATATTGCTTTTGTTTAGTGCTTTTGGTCTTTTGGCCTTGAGGCATGTGGGATCTTAGTTCCCCTGACCAGGGGCTGAACCCACAAGCCCTTCCCTGGGAGGTGACGCCTTAGCCACTGGACCACCAGGGAAGCCCCCCAGCTTCTCAATTTGAGGATACGCCGTTTGGTGGGCCTCTCGTGCAGCCTCATCATCTGGCATGGAGTCAGCCTTTTCCCCTCGCTGGCCCCACCTTAGGCGTGGGAAGCCCCAGCTAAGGCTTCCCACATGGATCTGCAAGGAGCTCCCTTGTGACATCTGGGCATCTTGCAGCAGACACCAGGGGGTGGGGGTGTGTGGCACAGGCTGTGAAAACTCTAAGCCACAGAGTCCCCAGACAGGGCCAGAGCGGCATGAGCAAGTGACTGCCACACCCCCAAAAATTGTGGGGTACTTCACACACTGACTCCCCTCTGTGTGCGATGGGCCTGACTCAGGACCTCTAGCACCCTTGCGTTCCTCTCCTGCCCAAGAGCCCAGGGAGATGCCCACCTGCCCTCCTCCCAGAGGATGGTACGGCTCTGGGACTTCTGCATCTTGTTTAGGACACTCCCACCAGATCTGAGCCCACCGCCCCCACCCCAAGTCTGACTCTCTTCTCCACTGAAAGCCCTGTCCTCATCAGATGACCTATCGCTCCAGCTAAGAAGGAAGTTCAGATGAGGGCTTGAAAGATGAAGGGAGAGGAGAGCATTGAATGCCAGCACAGGCTGGCAGGCAGGGCTCTGGGGCACAGGGAGAGTGGGGACCTTGACCTGCAGGGAGCCACACACATCCTTGCCTCCGAGTGCACCTTGGCTCCGCCTCCTGCTCTACGGGAAGGCTCAGGGAGGAGGTTTAAGTTCCCAGTGCGACTTGGTCCAAGCTGCCTGGGCCTTCACTCAGGTGTTGAAACTTCTGGGTCCCAGACTCACTTGGAGTTCTGGCCAAGCTCAGAAGGCCGCGGACCCCAGTCATCCCTCCCAGGGGTGCCTGTGAGCAGGCTGTGCTGCCGGCTGCCTGCTACCTGCCACTTGCTGCAGCATCCGCAGTGCCTTGCGCCACACCTATGGGGTCGGGGGTGCTGTCAGATGCCACCAGGGGAGAGAAGCCCCAGGTGAGCCCCTGTCTCTGGAAGAAGACAGACCTGGCCGCACTGTGCTGCTGCTGCACTGGGAGCGCCCGAGGGAAGATTTTTCTAACTGTCCTCGAACCCGGATTTTTCCCAAGATGCCCCGCCCCCATTTTACCCGTGCCACACGCACTGGCATGCCCGGATGTGTCCAGTGATTGCCAAGTGTCAATCAATTGAGGCCCCGCCCACCCTCAACCCCCCTCCGCAGAGCCCCACCTCCCAACTGGAAGCCAGTACTTCTGGCTAATGCCCATGCCCACTAACGCCTTTCTGCCAGGCTAAGGGTGGGCCTAGTCTCCACCCTCTGATGCGCCATACCCTCACGTGGGAAGGTGCCAGAGCCAGCTGTTCCAGCAGGCCCAGCACCACCAAGTTGGCGCAATTCTATCTAAATTTGGAGGGGCTTGGGGAATGGCGTGGGGTGGGGATGCGGTGGGGGCACACTATCGGTCCGCTGGCATTTGGGCAGGTGCTCCGAGGTGGAGAGGCTCTTCTAGGGGCCCTTACAATGCACGCTCTAAAAATGCCCTTCACGTCTCTGCAGCCTCAGCCTCATCCCCTCCTTTGCCTCCCAGTCAAGCCTGCTGGGGAGTCTGAGCACCACAGCCAGAGCACCCCCGCCTTGGCAGCGACTGCTACTATTGGCCCAGCCAGCGGATCATCCACCTGGCAGTCGAGAGCCTGGGGCACCAGCGACGTCCAGGTCCTCTTTACCCACCGCCCAGGGGAGCTTCAGAGACAACACAGCAAATAGAGCACAGGTGCCCGGGCGTCCCTCCCTCACACGTCCCCCTCTGGGTGGTAAGAAAGCTGCCTTTGGAGTGCTCAGCGGGGAGGGGGCTGGGGGCAGTTACAGGAAGGGGAGGGCCTGTGCTGCCAGAGGACTCAAGGGAGCTTCCACTTTGGAGCAGACAGGACAGGTCGGGAGGGAGCCCTTCAGGGGAGCTGCCCAGAGCCACAGGGGCTTTTGCCTGGAAAATACACTTTCCTTCACTGAGCCGGCAAAATGGGAGGGGTGGGCTGGAGCGTAGGGCCGCTGTCTTCAGCGTGAGGGCACAGCTGCTGTTGGAGAAGTAAAAGAGTTTTCCCGTGTGAGAAGTTCCCTCTGGCTGCACCCCGCCTTACCAGGTCCCAACCAGAGACAAGCAGGACACTGCAGGGCCGCTGAGGCCCAGGGTTTGGGAAGTTATTTTTTTCATACCACGTAAAAAGTAAAGCTTCCCTCTGTCCTCACTCCCTACACCACCCCTTCCCCAGAGAATCCCACCATGTAATTGGAAAGGATGCTGAGAAGGACGATGAAGGGGTGCTGCGGCTTGGGGCCCCACAGCGGGATCTGAAGAGGAACGCTCCTCTCCTCCTGACCGTGTGCCGGTTGCCCTGGGCCCCTCCCGGCCTCCCCTGCCCTGGGTCGTTCTTGTTTTGTGCATGGAGTGTGCCTCCCCTCCACCCAGACTCCCGTGTGGCATGTGTGGGGAAGGGTTCCCTTCCCCAGAGGAGCACAGTCTCCCCCACCCTCAGCTGCCTCCGCATGGCAGAGCTGTGTGTGCCTGGCTCCCTCCTTGCTTCCGTTCAGGTGGGGATGTGCTGGGGCAGAGGAGGCAGGCTGTCTGTGTGCAGCCACTAGCCCCCAAGCTCAGGCAGAAGTCCACTGCAGGGAGGGGCGGCCTGTCCCATGGACGGATCTCCAGCTGCCCCGTGGGCACCTCTGCAAGCCTGGCCGTGGGGAAGCCCAGCTCTGGCGAACTGTGGACACTTCTCCCCCTCCCTTCTTCAGAAAAGGCAGAGCTGGGCAGCCGGAGGGACAGGCAGGGGAGCCGTCACCCAAACCCTGACAAGGTGACCCGAGGGCCTCTCCACCTGACAGCCAATGGAGGGGCAGGGGCCAGGGCCCTGGCTGGATGTGTGCACGTGTGTGGATTTGTTTTAAAAGACACCATCTTAAGAACACCCCTCTCCTCTCCCCCAGGGGACGAAGAGTCACTGTTGACCTTGAGGACGAGGAGGTGGCCTTCAGCTCCCAGCCCCAGGGCCCCACACCCAGGCCAGGTCAGCCCTTTGCCCAGGCTGCCCCCCGGCCAGAACCCGCAGCAGGCCAGAAACCCCAGCCCGGAGGTCAGCTGCTGTGACCTGTGGCCCTCGATCCCCACCTGCTCAGAATTGAGGCCCGTGGCCCCAGCCCGCAGAGGTGAGTACTCCAGACGCTCCCAGGCAGGACTGCGTGCCCAGTCAGTGCCACAGACTCTGGACAGGGGCCTGCTGTCCTCAGGGCTCAGAGCCCCGCCTCGGGAAGCTCCTGTTGCCATCACCCTTTCCCAAGGAGTGGAGCCTCCAGGGGTCTGGGGTCGTATCAGGGTGACACAGCAGGTGGTCGGCTCCTGGGGGCTCTGGCTGCAGGCAGGGCAGGCCTCCTGCCGCCGGGGCAGCGTGGTCCTCGGAGGGGTGCTCCTGGTAGGACAGAGGGAGGGGGAGTGGGCAGCCCAGGGGAGAGTCAGGGGTGACGGGCGAGCACAGAACCAGAGCGAGGAGCTGCAGGCAGAGATCTCCAGCAAGCTGGGGGGAAGCCTGGGGGCCCCGGGAAAGCTGGGCTCAGCTGGGCATGCCAGACCCGGCCCTCCCTGCCCTGGGCCGCTGCTGTGGGGCCTCACACGGGTGGTTTGACCTCTCTGTGTCCCCATCTGTCAAAGTAGGGGGACAGTCGCAGGGCGGTTGGTTACTGTGCGGTAGAGTGAGGTAACGACAGAGGCCGTCGGCTGGGGCTTCCTATGTGTGCCTTGGGGAATTGAGGGGAACCCTGGAAAGGTTGGGGGGCAGCCAGAGCCTCCTCTGACACTGCTGGATGGAGCCAGGGTGGGGGCAACAGGCTGAGCCACCCCAGAGCAGGGCTCGCTCCAGGGTCTCTGGAAGTGGAGGAGAGGGGGCTGTGTTCCCAGTCCTGACCCCAAAGCCACAGAGGTCACTCTTCAAGGCCTGCCGTGGGGGACCCAGCAGGTGCCCCCTTTCAGGCCGATTTGCGCCGGAGAGAAAAAGAGAGAAACCGAGAATGTTTTTCAAAGGTGCATTTAGTTCAGACGCTACATGAAATGGTACGACAGCGGCCACTGGGTCCTTGCAGCTTGGGGGCCGGGTGCCCCACACTCCTACTCACAGCCGACGTTGGTCTCTTGGTCAGGGGCTGGCGGTGCCTGGGGCCTTGGCCGTCAGGTCCTGGCCTTCTGTCCAGCTGGGGCCTGGGTCCCCGGGCTTCCAGCCTTGCTGCTGGGAGCAGGCGCATCCCTCCCGCATCAGTGCAGGGTCCTCACCCCGGCGGTGCCCGGCGCCCTGTAGGGGCTGAGGGAGGGGGCGCTCAGGGGACTCCTGGAGAATGAGCCGGGTTTGTAAAATGCTGGGCTTGGTCCCAGGGAGGTGGGGAGCGGCCAGCTTGGAGCCAGAGCCGGGGAAGGAAGCGGGGAAAGGGAAGGCAGGCTGCAGGGCGAGCGGGAGCAGGGAGCCGCTGCAGAGCCGGAGCCTGGAGCCAGGTCGGGGTTCGGGGCTGGGCTTCCTGGGGTGAGTCCAAGTCTTCGGGGGTGACTGTCCTCTTGGAATATGGCTGGCACATCGTGGGGTGGGGTGTGTGTACCAGGGCTGCTGCAGAGCTGGAGGGAGGGGCAGGTGATGGTGCCTGGGGCCGAAGTTTTCACCAGCCAAGCCCTGTGCTGGGGGAGACCCCAGCCCCACAACATACCAGGGCTGTGCCCTTCTTACTGTGGTGGGGGACTAGAAGTTTCGGCAGCCTGGGCGGCTGGTCCAGGCTGGGGGTGGCCAGTGCCCTTTCTGAGCCCCACAGTAACCCGGATCTACCCCCCCCACCCCCGACAACCCTACCCCTTTAGCCTCACTTGTGACTAAATAAGGCGAGGGCTCAGCCTGCAGGCCTGCACTGGGAGGAAGTGCCTCTGTGCCCCCTCCTGGCCCATGGCCTGGCCCAGCACCCCAGGGTGGCCTCAGCCTTCCTACCTCCAAGATCCAGGCACATATCTCCAAGCACCGGGCCGCAGCTTCTCCAGGGCTGGCGCCTGTTCAGGACTGAAGGCAGGGAAGGGTCCCCAAAGGGCCCCCTTCCCAGCATGAAGATGCCCAGAAAGCCTGACTGACACATGGCTCACCCCCGCCCCCGCCGCCCCCAGCCTGGGAAGCAGGCCTGCAGGAGAGGTGGGGAGCCCAGAGCAGGGCAAGGGAAGTGGAGACCCTCACCCAGGACTTGAAATCCGCTCTGGGGTCCCAGGGAGCTGAGGTCTGCAGACAGACACTTTAAAAACACTCCTCATCCCCAAATGTACAAGCTGCCACAGACAGGGGAGCCACCCTGCCAGGCTTCCCTGGGAGGCCCCCTCCTCGCCCTCCCTTCTATAGGCACAGGCCTGACCGCGAGGGCCTGGGGACTGCAGAAGGCTGGTGGGGAGGGAGCGGGGCAGTGATGGGTGGGGGGAGACAGGCCAGATGTTCTTGGAATGGACACGGGGTGATTGATGTGGACTGGAATTTGAAGGGGGAACATTCCCCACGTGCCTTGGGCTCCGGGTGGAAAGTGGGCTGCTTTTTTCATGGTGTGTGTGGGGGGGTCCTCCCCATCTTGCCAAGCTCCTCTGAAAGGGCTGCCTCAGCCCTGCCCAGTCCCCACACCTGTCCAAGGGCATTAACCCCTGCCTCCCCAGAGGGTCAGATTTTGAGGCGCCTCCTTTCTAGGTGGGGCCCCTTTGTGGGGTGACCGTGGGGGCAGGTGATGGCTGGTGTGCTGGCCCTGAGACCCCATCACCCTGCTGCCCCCAGCAGCACCCCGTCGCTGGCAACACCCTCAACCCACAGCTGCGCAGGGGGTGGCCGCCCCCCACCCGCAACATTGCCTAATTCCAAAGGGGTGATCCGGCTCCCACCAGTGTGGTGGGGCTGGGTAGGGTTCAGTGCTCCTCCTGTTTGTCTTAAGGAACTAGACTTTCACAGCCGGGAGACGGAGGCTTGCCGTGAACATTCTCTTAGAGAAAACGAAAGGAGACCCCTGACCCCCGCCACCATCAGTCCTGTCTCCCCCCGCCCCCCATTCGCCTTCTCTTCACCAGTGCTTCAACTCTCCCGCGTTATCAAAACAAAATTGGGTTCGCCTTCGTCGAGGGGCCCGAGAAGGCCCGGACGGCGCTCCCGGAGCGCCGGGGGCGAGCGGGGACGGCCGCCGGGGGTGATCCGGGGCCCCCCAAACCGAGCCGGGGACGAGCCTGCCCGCGGCGGTCGCCGGGCCGCGGCTTCGCCTAGGCTCGCAGAGCGGAGCGCGTGGGGCGCGGCGGCGGCGGGGAGCCCGCGGGCCTTCTCGGAGGCAGCCGAGCAGGGAGCCCAGAGCCCCCCGGCACGCCAGGGAGCAGCGCCCCGTCGCTCCCTCGCCGCCCCGGGGTGCCTCGCTTCCACCCGACGCGCTGCAGCACGGAAGCGCTGTCAGGGGCCAGGAGGCAAAATCGGGAGAAGCGACGTGCCAGCCTCGCCGGGGCGGCGGGCGTCCCAGGGAGCCCCGCGTGCTGCCCTGGAGCCGCCGCCGCCGCCGCCGCCGCCGCGGCGTGCAACCCGCGCCCCGATCCCCGGGGAGGGCGCCGCCGCTCCGCGCGAGTCCCCTGGGCGCCGGATCCGCAGCGGCGCGGTGCTTCCCTGGCCGGAGCTCAGCCTCCCAAAAGAAGCTCTCCATCCCCAGGGTCCCAGCCCACCGAGCGACATCCCCCGCTCCTCCTGATGGCAGACGTTATTTTATTTTATTTTTTCTGTGGTTTTTCAAATTTAAGGTTTCCTCCCTGATCTCCCCCAATACATTCAGCATTCCTCCAAGTCACAGGATTTTTTTTTTTTTTTTTTTGACATTAATTTCTGGGGACCTGAAAACACATAAGCCCCTACTGGCTTTTCCAGGTTTACACTAAGGCCTGGGTCCCCAAACTTACTGGGTGTCTTCTCCCACCCAGGCTCTTAACAGTTTAACTGTACCCCCCAACACCCCCCCGCCTCAGGTTCTACAGAGTTACACAGTGCCAAACCCTATTCAGAAAAATTTAAACATTAACTCCCGGTCCTGGGCTCAGGCTGACTCCCCAGGATGAACCCGGTGTTTTTTTGGCATTAAGGCATCTTTCCCAAAGAAGAGGACTCTTTTCCTGTGTCCCTGGAATTTTGGTCGACAGGGGCTCCCAAGCTTACTGCCCCTGTCCCGGCTCCCCCTTGCCAAAGCCCTGTTCCTCCGCTTCATTAGAGTTTAGGACATAATCTGCTGAGTTCTACAAATTTATTGGCCCCAACCTAGGCTCTCTAAATTTTAAGTAAAGAATCCCAGGTCCCCCCACCCCTGCCCCCCCTCGCAACAGACTGAGCAATTTCCCCAGGACCCTCAGAGTTGGAAGGTTGCTGCCTACGCCTCACCAAAATTTACGCATTAAACCCAAAGCACAGAGACCCTCTTTCTGAATCATAAACAGTGTGTGCTCTGATTTCCTGAGTTCCACAAAATTGAGAAGATGGTTTCTGGTCCCCAAAACTCACCAAGCAATTTTTTTGGTGGGTCATAAAGACATGGGGCATTCATTTCTGGGGCTCTCCAAGCTTCCTGCCACTAATCAGGTTCCTTGAAATTTAGATGCTGTTACCCAGGCCCCCCAAACACACACAGCACTTATCCGAGCTGTGCTCAGCTGTGACCATGGGTCAGTCCGGTCCCCCCAAATCACATATCTCTCAGGTCCCCCGGGTCAAACCAAGCACAAAACAAACCCTTGCACAGAGCCTATATCTTGTTTTACCAAGCTCTTTTGAGTGACCCAGTAACCAAATATTCTGAATATTTTCTCCGCCTCATAACATTCTGAATATTAAAAAATTCCCTGGGCCCCACGAGCTTACTGACAAGAATCCGGGTTTCCTAAAATTCAGAACTGATCCCAAATTCCAGGCAAACCTACACTGGACCTTTTCCCGGTGCCCTCTGTTTGGACACACTGGGCTCTCAATATTAGGCATCGCCCTCTCTAAGCTCCCCAAACACATTCAATGTCACAGAAAGGCACTGATTTCTCAGGTCCAGAGCATTTCTCCAGGCACTCACTGAGTCACCTCAAATTCAGTCAACATTTCTTGGGTTTCAGACACTGCCAATCTTCTGTAGACCACCAGGCCCCACCACCTAGGAATTCGTAATCCTTTCCCCCTAAAACTTTGATATTGACCCTCTGTTATCCTGGGTACTTTGAAAGACTTCTTTGGATCCCCAGATTCAAAAATTATTTTCTGGGGCCTCCGGATTGCGATGCTGCCTGCTAGCCCTCCAAAATAAACTGAGACTTTTTTTCCCTTTTCCACAAAACAACTGAACTTTTTCGAACATTGATTTATGGGTCCCCTGATTTTATGATCCTTACCCTGAGTCCTCCTAAATTTGGGCAATTTTCCACAGGCCTCCCAAAATGAAATTGCCCAGATACCGAAAAATACCCCCAGGTCCTGGAAATCTCAGGTATCATAGGCCTGCGTCCTAAAAGATTATTACACAGGTTGAGGTTCCCTGAAATTTAGATATCAGTCTCTACTGAACAATTTCCATGGGTCCCCCATACTTGGGCCAATGCTTCCTAGGGGGGTCCCCAAATGCAGACAGTGCCCAGCAAAATATTTTTTTTTCTTGTTCACCAAAAATAAACTAATCGAAACCAATTTAAAAATTAAAATATTAAAAAGCCATTGATTTTCTGCCTTCTCCAAATGTATTGATCACACCCCAGGTTGCCCCAAATTTAGACCGTGTTTCTTGAGTCTCTCAAGGACATTGAGAATTTTTCCAGAAACCACAATTATGGAAGTTACTTTCCTCGGGCGCTGCAAGCACCCACTAACCTGAATTTCTAAATCTTGGAAATGATTCTCCATTCCTCTCCACCGCACCTGGATCCCCAAGACCCACCCACTGTTTTTCTTTCCCGAATTTTAGACCCTTTGCCCTTTTGGAACCTCCCAAGTTCCACACCGAGAATTTTGCTCCGGTCATGGTCATCCGCAGGCCTAGTGCCCTACAAATGGGGCTGTCCCACAAGCCTGCTGACCTACATGCCCGGGTCCTCACAGGGTAGACTCGGCTCCCCTGTCCCCCGGCTGCACGGAGCAGCCTCCCCGGCCCCCAGACTCGGGTTCTTTTTCTGGAGTCTCGAATTTAGTCATTAATCACAGCTTCTCACCCCGACGCACCCTCCCTTGGGTCCCCACTTCAGGACCTTCGTTCTCTTCCTTGCAAACCAGGCGGCTCCGCACTGCGTTCCCGGCAATTGGGCATTGCTCCCGGCCCCAGTGCGGTCTCTGCAGCTTCCGCAGCCCCGCGCCCCGCGGGCACCGGTTCTGGGCCTCTCCGCGTCTGCTACGAAGTACCCGGAGCTCCTCGGATGCGGGAAATTTCTCTCGTCCTCCTCACACACATTCGGTCGGGCAGCTTGTCCGCCAGGACGTAGGCAGGGCTTCTCCCGCGTCCAGGAGAACGACTGGGCATTGCCCCCAGTTTCCCCCAAATTTGGGCATTGTCCCCGGGTCTTCCAACGGACTGGGCGTTGCCCCCGGACACTGGGGACTGCCCCGGGGTCTCGCTCACCTTCAGTGCGCCTACCGCCCGCCGCAGATCGCTCGCTCGCTGCCTCGACTCCTCCGCGCCCGCGGACGCAGCCTTCGGCCTCCAGCCTCGCGGTGAGCTCCCCGGCGCTTCGCGTCCCGGCCTGGCTCCCAAACCCACCCGCCGCCGTCCCGCCGTCCCGAGCGGCTGCTGGGGACACCGGCACGGGGCGCGGGAGCCGTGCGGCGGGCCAGCCCCTCGGCCGCCCCACGCGCTGGGTCGGGCCCCGGAGACCCGTGCCGCTTTCCTTTGCTCTGTGCAAAGATCACAACGGGGGTTAAGCGCCTCGGCGACCTCCAAGCGGGGCCGGCAGGGCGCAGGGCAGGAGGGACGCGGAGGAGAGGCGCACCCCCGCTCAGGCGGCGCGGCGCCTCCAGCCGCCCGGGCGCCTCCAGCCGCCCGGCGGAGGACTCGGGTAGGCGCGCGCCGAGCGCGGGAGACGTGATTGATGGCGGAGCGAGGGGGCGAGCCGGCCTCGGGCTTCCGCCGCCGGCGGCCCCTTCCCCTTGGAGAGGCGCGCGTGGTCGGGGCTCCTGGGGCGGGCGGGGCGCGGGACTCGTGCGTGGTTTTGACTTGGTAAAAAAAAAAAAAAAATCACACCGACTTCTTACATCGTCCAAACCCTCTAGGAGATGGTTTCCCCAGACCCTCAAATGACCGTGGTGGCCCCCGGGGCTGAACCCGAATCTACGCAAGTCCAACGCATAGAGGACGGGGGAACCATTATCCGGATATTTTGGGTGGGCCCCAAAGGCGAGCTGCTTAGACGCACCCGGTGAGCTCGGTCCTGCAGGTAGGATTTGAACGACGTTTCCCGCCCTGCTCGTCTCGCCCCTGGCACACAGGCGCAGCCCGGGCCGGCCCCATGCCTGGCCCCCAGCCGGGCCAGGTCCTCTCCACGTACCGCACCTGGCGTCCGCCGAGGCTACTCCCCGGTTCCCGTGCGGCACCGGGGGGCGCTCGGGCTCCGGCTGCAGCTCGAGGTGCTGCGCCTGCTCAGGCAGGTGGAGGCTGCGCGCCTCGCCCGCGCCCAGAGACTCCCCGCTTCCCCAGCAGGTCCCGGCGGGACTCGGGGACCCGCCACCTGTGCCCGCACACACAGGGCACCCCCGCCGCCTAGCCCCTCGCTGGGGCGCGGGGATCCGGCCGTCGCTAGGGCATGTGACACCTCCCACCCTGGTCGTCCCGGGTCCCCCGTGTACTGTGTAGGGGCTCTGGCACCCCGGAACTTCAGACAGGGCCCCCAAACACTTTGGAATAGTCATTCTAGACTTCTTTCGAACTCTGAGGATCCCTGCCCCCACTCCAATCTCGTCCCCGCGCACCCCACAGCCCCCCCTCACCGCTGCCCCCCGGGACCCCAAGCCTGGCCCCCCCTTGGCTCGAGTTGCAGAGGCGGTTCGGGGGCGGGGCGAGGACCCCTCGAGCGCCCATTGGCGCGGGCACTCGGCCAGCGGGGCCCGAGCGGGCGCCGAGCCGCGGGTGGCTCGACTATAAGAGCCGGGCGTTGGCGCCCAGAGTTCGCCTGCTCTCCGGCGGAGCTGCGTGAGGCCAGGCAGGCCCCCGGCCCCCCCCTTCCGGCCGCCCTCGCCTCCTGGCCCTCGCCCGCCAGCGCCTCCACCCGGCTGGCGGCCCCGCGTCGACGCCGTCCGCTACGCTGCTGACCCCCATCTCGGGCGCCGTCGGCGGGGCAGCGCTCCGCCGGCCTGCGGATTCCCCGCCGCCTCCTCTTCGTCTACCTCAACGCCCGTCCCGCTTCGCCCGAGGAGGCGGTTCCCCCCGCAGGCAGTCCGGCTCGCAGGCCGCCGGCGTTGTCATCCCCCCGCGCTCCCCCCCGGCCCTCCCCGGCGCGCAGCCCGGCCGCTCCCCCTCCTCGCTGCGTCCCGAGCGGCCCCGGCGCCGCCACCGCCACCCCCCCGAGGCCCGGGCTCGCGACGGCCGAGGGCTCCGTCGGCCCAAGCCGAGCTGGGCGCCCGCGGCCCGGGTGACGCCTCCACTCCGCCCCCCTCAGCACCTTCCCCGGCCCCCGACGTTGCGCCCTTTCCTTGGCTTCTCTGCGCTCCCCGGCCCCTCTCCGGCCTCTGGTCCCGGCCCCCTGTCTTCTTCCGCAGCCTTCCCTTCGCTCCCTCCCGTCCCCCCCAGCTCCTTGCCTCCAACTCCCTCCCCTTCCACGCCCGCCCTCTCGCCTTCGCCGTCCCAAAGTGGATTAATTATACGCTTTCTGTTTCTCTCTCCGCTGCTCTCTCCCGCTGTGAGCCTGCCCGCCTCTCGCTGTCCTCTCTCCCTCTCGCCCTCTCTTCGACCCCCCCTTTTTACGTTCACTCTGTCTCTCTCACTATCTCTGCCCCTCTCTGTCCTTGATACAACAGCTGACCTCATTTCCCGATACCCTTTCCCCCCCTAAAAGTACAACATCTGGCCCGCCCCGGCCCGCAGACAGCCCGTCCTCCCTAAAGAATCAGACAGAAATTTCCCCCCCCCCCAAAAAAAGCCATCCCCCCGTTCTGCCCCGTCGCACATTCGGCCCCCGCGACTCGGCCAGAGCGGCGCTGGCAGAGGAGTGCCCGGCAGGAGGGCCTTCGCCCGCTGTTCGGTTTGCAATACGCAGCAGGAAGGTGGGCGGCCCTGGTGCCGGCTTCCAGGTAAGCTGCGTGCGGGCCGGGCCCGGCGGGGCGGCGGGGCCCGGGCAGACGGGGCTGGGGGGCTGGCGGTCCCGTCCCCTGGGGCGAACCCCGCGCTCTCCCTTGCGCCGTGGAGAAAGGGGCGAGGGGTGGGGGGCGGGGGAGGGACTTGGGGAGCGCCGGGGGAGGTGTGAGCTCTGTGCACGCCGACTTCCTGGTCGCCTTGCGGGTGCAGGGGGCTGTTACTGAAAGTTTGTGATTTGTGCCGTGCGGGGGCAAGGGCGGGCGTGGGCGGGGGGTGGGGCGGCGGCCGTGTAATGAGAAGGGGCGCAAATCTCAGAAACCCACCCTGGTATGTTGACTCGTTGCCAGCAAGACCGAGAGAGGAAAACTGGGTGGGCGGGGCCAGGATGGAGCGAGGGGGGCCGAGTTGGCAAGAGAGTCCTGCCAGACGCCACATTCCCTCCGCGCCCCCCCCCCCACCGCCTCCCTCTCCCGGTCCCCGACATTTCCAACCAGGAATCTGGGTGGAGGGGGGCTGGTCCAGAGCTCAGAGGGGCCCGGAATGGACCGTCCAGAGAGGGTAACTGCCCCTGCCCCCGTGGGCAGATGGAAGTTTCCATACAAGGAGGTGGAAAGCAGCCCCCTCCGGAACCGCCCCCCCCCATTTCCTTGTGCCGAGATGGGCTGGGGGTGCAGGAGGAGCCCCCCTCCCCCGCCCTGGTACTTTGCTAAGAGACGGTGGGGCTAGCGGTTGGGGGTGCAGGAGAGGAGGGACTGGCTGGGAGGACGGAGGGGGCGGGAGCGAAGGGGGCGGGGGGAGTGGTCAGCTGGGATCGGGGTGGGGGCAGGGTGGAGCCGGGGCTGGGAGGAGCCGGCCCAGACATAAAAGCTGAGGCACTGACCAGCCTGCAAACTGGACATTAGCTTCTCCTCGGAGGCAGCCTTCCAGACTCCTCCTCCTCCTCCTCCTCCTCATCCTCCTCCAGCCCCAGCGAGCCTCCTGTCCAGCTGCAGGTAACGCGGCTCTGGAGCCAGGACCCCGCTGCGCTGCGGCTCCCGCCCGCCGCAGCCCCCTTGGCTCCTGCCCGCCGCCCCTCACTCAGCCCCCCACCCCTCCTCTCTGCCTCTGCCCCCCACCCCTCCTCTGCCCACTGGCTCACCTGGCCTGCGTGGCTGCCTGACTCCTGTCCAGTCTCGGCTCTCCGCTGGTGTCCTGGACTGGACCCCACACCAAGTGGCTGGGCTTGCAGAAAGATGGAGTTGCCGCTCGGACAGCAGGAATTCCTAGCTGGCCAAATTTGTTTTCAGAATTTGGAGGGGGCAGCCGTGGGGCAGCGGGGAAGCAGGCCGGGGTTTCATCCAGCGAGGGGCGGTGGGCGAGGGGGCCGTTTAGATCTTCCATGGAGCTGGCCCCTGCTCGTCAGGAGCTTAAGCGCGACTGAGTTTCCTCCTCAGTCCTCTGATTTCCTACACGATTTATTGCATCAAAATTCCAACATGCAACAACCTTGCTCCAGGCTGGGAAGTCGTGTGCGGCTCAGTGCCCCTGTGTTCACTGGGTGCAGTGTCTGGGACGGACACATGTGGGCAGTCCACCCGGGACCTTGCTTGAGTAGCCTTAGGGTGCCACCGGCTCAGGGGCACCGGGCCGTGACTGTCCTCCCAGAAGGGGCTTGGAGCTGCGCCTGCCGAGGACAGGCTGGGACTGCCTGCCTGGGGGGCTTCCACCTTTTGGAGAGGCGGAAGTGACTGCTGTGTCTAAAGGAAAGCCAAGATCCTTCCCGTTTACAGGGCCTATTTACCCCAGTCTGCAGCCTCGCAGCCTTGTGAGGGGGTGTGTCCTGAGGTGTATCTTTTCCCTCAGATCGGCCCTGAGGGAACCTGGTGTCTGGTCCCCCGGCGGGGGGACAGGGAGGGGGGCTGACCTGCTCTCTTCAGCTCTCCGATTGGGGTTTGGCATCCCAAGAGGGGAGTGGCTCTGGTGTTCCTGGAAGGACTTTGAGGCCCCTGGCCATTGGGAGTGCGATGCGAGGCCTGGAAAGGAGGCTTTTGGTTTTCGTGTGTGTTTTGGGGACCCCAGGGAAGACTGGGGTCCAGGGACTAAGTGATGCCAGAGAACGAGGCTCCGGGGAGCCTGGCTGGCACTCTGTGCCAACCACCAGACCACTGACCTTTGCTCACCCACAGGCTGAGAGGTTGGGAAAGGCCGTCTGGGAGGGAGAGGCATGGGGCCGGGACGCCCCGCCGTTGTGTTGGAGGGAGGCTGGTCCTCCTGGCGCCCTTGCCCGGCTGGACCTCTGGGATGCACATGTTCTGGCTGGGGTGGGCCCTCTGCCATCTTGGCTGGTGCAGGGAGGCCCAAGAAGTGGTCACTGCCTTGTGCTGGCCCCACCCCCATGACTTCATAGGATGGAGGCCAGGTCCAGTGTCCAGCACTGGCCCCTGCCGCTGGGTGTGGCCAAGCCTCGGCAATAATACGAGGGGGACGGTGATCCCCACATGAAGTTACTGACCAGCGCTCGGGGCCCATCAGAGAGGCTCCGCCCCTGGCCCTTCCCTCCTCGTGGGGTGATTCTGCATCCCACCAGCCTCAACAGAGAAAGCTCTTGTTCCTGTAATTAAAGCAATTAAGATTAAGGAGAAAGCCAGGCTTTAAATCTGCAACTGGACTTGGACTTAGAAGGTGGCTGGGCTTAGGGTCCCAAAGGGAGCGGCTGGTGTGTCCTGGCTGAGCCACGCGGGGACCTGCCGGAGGGCGGGCCGGCCCTGGGCGGGGTGGTGGGCTCACGCCTCTCTCTCCCGCAGACATCAATGGGGATCACAGCAGGAAAGTCGGTGCTGGTGCTTCTTGCCTTCTTGGCCTTCGCCTCGTGCTGCTATGCTGCTTACCGCCCCAGCGAGACTCTGTGCGGCGGGGAGCTGGTGGACACCCTCCAGTTTGTCTGTGGGGACCGCGGCTTCTACTTCAGTGAGTAGCTCCCTGGGGCCAGGGGAGGGGTGCACACAGCAGGTTCTTCATAGATGCTGGGGTCCTTCTCACGGTCCTCAGTCGCCTCTGCAGGCCCTGCAGCCTCCCTGGCTCAGGAGGCTGGGCCCAGGCTTCCAGCCACATGACTCGCAGTCAAGGGAGAATGGACAGGTGTGTCCACAAGGGGCCAGGCCTGAAGCCGCAAGCGTGGGTGGGGTGCGGAGTGGGCTGAAGGCCCACCACGGTGGGGGGGAGCAGACAGCCCTTCCCCTCCTGCTTCTCCCTGACCTGCCCACGGGCAGAGCTGTGGGCACCGGCTTCCTGCACCTTTCATCCACGTCTTGGCAATGGGCACGTATCTATGGACTGTTAGATTTGAGATGGAATCAAACGGGTTGAATGCCATTAAGAATAAAAGTCACTGGGGGGTGTGAGTGTGTGTGCTGGGGGACACCTGGCTCCATCCACGAGGGGGGCCCGCTGCCCTGATGGGAGGCAGAGGGCTCAGGGCTTGGGCGGAACCCACACTTGAGGGCGGCTCATGGTGCAGGGGACACTGCTGGGGCAGCCGGGCGAGGGCCGTGAGGCTCGAACCCGGCCCACCACCCCCACGAGGCATCTTCCTCCACAGCTTTTACTTACCCACCCTCTAAAATGGGCCGGAAACGCCCGTCTTGGCATGCCAGCGCTTCGCTCTGAAAAGCACACCCGCTTCTCCGCGCTTCTGAAGCCCCTGCCTGCCCTGGCTTCTCCCGTGGCCTCGCTCTCTGCCACCCTTGGGGGCAGGAAGTGGCACCGCAGTGCCTCGTGCTGGCCGGCCCTGGCACCAGGCTTGCCTCCCTGACGGGCGGGCTGGGCTGAGCCCCCAGCCCTTTTGACCCTGCAGCCGGACCCCTTACTGGGGGCTCCCTTCCCGCCCCCCCCCTCCACGGACGGCGGAAGGAAGGCGGGGACTTCACGTGGCCGAGTCTGGAGCCTGCGGTGGGGGGAGGGGAGGGCGGGAAGAAAGGAGGGCGTGGTCTGTGCAGCTCCTCACTCCTCTCCTCCCGTCTTCTCCTTCTTCCTCCCATTCCTGCCGGTCTCAGCGGTGGCGTCTCTAGGGCCACGGGCGCCTGGGCTCCTGGTTGGTGCAGGGGGGCACCTGGATCCCAGCCGGCCTTCGGGCCGGGACCCCGGGGTCCTGGGAGGCGGAGCCGGGGCCCACCTGACATTCGAGGAGGAGGCGCAGGGCGCCAGGGGCTGGCTCTGGTCACTCACGCTCACTGTCCCTTCTGTCCTTTCTGGGCCCACCTCTCGCTTCCTTCCTCCACTCCAGGCTGCGGCTGGCTGTCCTTGCAGGGCCACCAGGTGTCCCGTCCCGAGGGTGGGGGCGGGGGCTGCCCGGAGGACCCCCGCCTCTGCCAGGCGCGGGCACTGACCTGTCCTGCCCTTCCTCCCTGGGGGACCGCCAGGCCGACCATCCAGCCGCATAAACCGACGCAGCCGTGGCATCGTGGAAGAGTGTTGCTTCCGAAGCTGCGACCTGGCCCTGCTGGAGACTTACTGTGCCACCCCCGCCAAGTCCGAGAGGGATGTGTCTGCCTCTACGACCGTGCTTCCGGTAAGATGGCCCCCCAGCTCCGGCCCAGCCCCTGCGAGAGGAACCCTCCCCTCTCTGCCCCTGCAGCCCCGCAAGGCTGTCACCCCAGAGCCAGGGGACCAGGGCACAGCCAGCTGCTTAGCTGAGAGGGCAGCCAGGGAGTTCTTTACACCTGCCCTCTCCCCACTGGGGCACTGGCCAGCAGCGCGGGTGGGCCTGGCCTATCACACCTGCCATCGCACCCTGGGCACCTGGGGCAGCTTAGGCGTTGCCCCCCGTGTCCCCCGGACCCTGGGCAGCCCCTGACTGGCTCTTCCTCTCCCAGGACGACGTCACCGCATACCCCGTGGGCAAGTTCTTCCAATATGACATCTGGAAGCAGTCCACCCAGCGCCTGCGCAGGGGCCTGCCCGCCTTCCTGCGAGCACGCCGGGGTCGCACGCTCGCCAAGGAGCTGGAGGCGCTCAGAGAGGCCAAGAGTCACCGTCCGCTGATCGCCCTGCCCACCCAGGACCCTGCCACCCACGGGGGCGCCTCTTCCAAGGCATCCAGCGATTAGAAGTGAGCCAAAGTGTCGTAATTCTGCCAAGTGGCACCATCTACCTCGCGCCGACCTCCTGACCGGGACCGCCCCACTAGGTCTCTCTCTGAAATCCCTGTACCGTCCTGTCTGCGGGCTCCCCTGCCCCGGCCTCTGTGCCCCAACCTCCCCACGTCAGGCGAATCCCCCTCGGCCCCCTCCATCTGGCTGAGGGGATCAGAACAACATCTCTAAAAATGTACAAAACCAATTGGCTTTAAATATCCCCCCAAATTATCACCCCCCAAATTACCCCCAAATTACACAACCAAAATTGCAATCATGAACCCCTCAATCAGCCCCCTTGAAACGAATTGGCTTTTTAGCAACACCAGAAAAGCAAACTAGCTTTCCAAAAACTTCTTAAAAAAAAAAAAATCAATTGGCTGAAAAAAATACTAAAAATAAATTGGCTTAAAAACAATTGGCAAAATAAAAGAATTCGGCCCCCCCCCCCTTCCTTCTCGTTCCTTTTGGATCTGGACTTAAATTGGCTTTGATCTAATCATCTAAGAGAAAGGAAGGGGCCAAATTTGCAGGTAGGCTTGTCCCTGCTGGCCAGCCATCTCCCCCCGACCGTCGCCAGGCCCTCCTCGGGCACTGGCAGTGTGACACCAAAGACCCAAACCTGCTCCTCCTCCAAGTTTCCATCACTGGGACCACAGAGCAGTGAGGGGACGCTGTGAGACCAGAGGAGGGGAGCACGGAGCAGAAACCCCGGATCGCGCAGATAAAGTTGAATTGGCAAAACACCCCCACACTCCAAATCTGACATCACAATCCTACCTTGGAAAGCACATGCAACCCTGTGCACACACACACACACACACACATCCATGCACGCACACACACACACGCATCCATGCACGCACACACCCACATGCATGCATGCACACACACACACACAGCCTCACATGCATCCATGCACACACACACACACACACACATCCATCCATGCACACACACACACACACACACACACACACACACTCACACTCTCTAGGGACACCCGTGCCCAGCCTTGTGCAGCTGAGACCGAATTCCATCCCAAATTATTCTCTGAGCTGCCCCGCGATGCGGTTTTCCTGTTCCGTGCTCCCCTCTGGTCCCCTGGGATGCACCATTGTGGGAAGGTGTGTCTCGGGCTCAGGCAGGTGGTTCCATCTTTCCGAGAAGAGGGTGATCCCCACCTCTTCTCGGCACCTGTTCTGACCCCACAGCCCACAGAATGTAAGTCCTGGGTGCCCCTAGACCCCAGAGGCATCCACGCACCGACCATCGTGCAGAGTGAGGAACGGTTTGGCCAGGCGGGAGATGGCTGCAGCCAAGCGAGACGAGCCCAACCACGTAGCCTGACCCCCTGGGTGTGCTTCTGCAAGATCTGGGGAGCCCTCTCCCCCGAGCACACCTAGGGATCATCTTTGCCAGCCTCCTGGGGAAGCCTCTCAGAAATGAGGGCCCCCCCGGAGGCTGGCAAAGGTGACGGGGAGTGTGGGAAGTTTGGAGGATGGCGGGGTGGGTGGGGGGCAGTGGGGGCTGGGTGGGGGGACATTCCGAGGCAGGAAGTGGTCCAGCAAGATTTCGGAGAGAAACGTTCGGGGGGAAGGAACAGCGAGACACTTGCAGAATTACAGACGGAAATCAGAGCCCAAATTGACGCCAATTGATCTATCTCCCCTCTTTAATTACTCCTGGGGCATCTTTCCTTTTTTTTTTTTTATCCCTCCTTAGCTTTTTACGCGCTCTTTTATCAATTTGCTCCCTACCCCACGTAACAGGGGGGCAGTGACCAAGGACGAGGAACACACAGAGTCACCACCGTCACCCGCGGCCCCGCCGCCATCCTGCCCTCCGCCATTTATCGCCCTGTTTTTAATTTTTTTTTTATCTGTCCCTGTCGCTTGGGTTGAGTGGAGAGTGGAGCCTCTGTGGGGGTGTTGGCCACTGTGCCCCCCAGAGAAGTCAGGGGAATGGAGACGGCCGCTGCCTGGCCTGGCCCCCGGGGGACAGTGGCTGGTCCCCGGGGGGTCCTGAGGGGCGGAGGAGGGGGCGGGGAGGCGTCTCTCCAGGTGTCAAGAAGGTGCTCGGTGGCCACCAAGGTGGGGCCCCTGGCCGGCCTGGCCGGCCAGGGGGGAAGGGGCTACAGATGTGTGAGCGAAGGGCTCCAACGGGCGGGAGCAGGTGGCCGCCTTCTGCGCACTTGGGGAGGCTCCCCCCGTACCCCTCGGGAACAGCTTGCCCGCCTCCTCAGCGCCCTGTCTTGCCCCCAGGAAGCTCAGAGCTCCGCAGGGCTTCCTGGCGTCCAGGCGGGGTGAGGTCGGGTGGTAGGAGAGGCCGGGAGAACCGGGCCCTGCAGAGCAGAAGAGCTGCGTAGTTTTCTGACCGCTGGGTCGCTTGGGCCCCGAAGCCCTCGGGTCTGGTGACGCGACGCAGCCACCACTCTCGGCACCTCGGGCTGTGGCAGGGACCCGGGCGGCTGGGGGCTTACCTCACCCCCGCCTCTGCCCCCAGCGCAGTCCCCCTGCACGGCAGCCCGACTAGTGAGCTAGAGGCCCGACACCTCGGGTCCCCGGTGACGGGGCTGACACGACCCAGGGGGCGGTTGTGCCAGTCCACCCCAGACACAGCGGGCAGCTCTCCGTGGGTCAGCTCCATCCGACCCGGGGCCCCTTCCGACCTCCGCGCCCAGCTCGTGGCCCTCCATCCTGTCTCTTCCCCGAGTCCCCCCAGCTGTCTTCAGCGGGACCCCCTCTCGGGTCTCTGAGTCATCACGCGAGGACCCCCACGCGCAGAACCAAGAGTCATCGTGTCCGCGCCCCGTCCACCGCGCGGCTGTGTTCTCCTCCTCTTGCCCGTAACGTGCTGTTTCTGGCAGAATCCACAGCCTGGGTTTTGTCTTTAACCTTTATCGCTCGCAATCCCAATAAAGCATTTAAAATTAGTTTTTGAGTCCTCTGCTCTTTCGCTGGGGTACCTGGTTGGGGGAGGGAGGGGAGTCTGAGTCCTGGGGAGGGGGTGGTGTAGGTGGGAAGAGGGGGCAGGGAGACCCTGGGGGGCACCTCCTCTGGGCCCTCACGGCGACGGGGTGTGGGGAGAACCGCCGGACGGCTTGCTGCCCTCAGCAGTGGGGAGGGGGCTCCGGGGCCATCTCAAGGCCCAGCTCCTTAGAGTTCAGAGGTGGGCAGGGTCCTGGGGGCTTTTGCAGGAGCCCACTGACGAGGAGCAAAGAGCCTTCACTGTCGGCCAACCCCAGGGAACTCTCCCAACCTTGGGGGACAGGGCCTGGGGGGTCGGCCAGGCTCTGAAAGCTTCTGGACACTGTTCCGTTGCCAGAGATGGAGACTCAGGGCTACTCACACCTGGGGACTCTCGTCACCTGCGTGCCCACCTGCACGAGCAGACAGGAGCCCCTGCCCGCAAGACTGAGAAGCCCTCCCCCGCTTAGCCCTGCACCACCGCCCAGACCCCTGTGACTTCTAAGTACCCACGCTCCTTGGAAGACAGTGAGGCTGGCCTAGAAATGCTTGAGGGCTGGCCACCCTCCCCGCTTATGTACCCCAGGGCCCTTGGTCAGCAGGTCTGCCGGTGGGCAGAGGGCAGTGGCTGTGCCTGGTTCCGAGCAGCCTCCAGTGGGCAACCGGGGCTCTCCGCCCCATCTGGGTTGGGGAGGCCTTGCACGTGAACCCACTCGCTCCTTCTCTGATACTTACCGCTTGGCCTGGTGCTGAGCTCTGGCCTCGGGGGGTCTCGAGGGGTGTCCCCAGGGGTGGCTACGCTGCCCATGCCCACTGAGAGCTCAGTGTTGGGGCGGGGGGAGCTGCCTGGAGGAGGTGGGATCAAGAATGATGGGAGACATTGTGCTGGGTGGGGGAGCATTGTGAGCTGGGGTTGGGGTGTGGACCCAGCTCGGGACCCTCTCCCCAGCGCTGCCTGCCCCTGAGACGAGCTCAGAGTTTGTCTCCCACCAGCCCTGTGCATGCAGCCCAGCGTGGTGCCCCTCCCGGGACCCTTGGGTTGCTGAGTCCAGGGGCTCCCTTCCCCCCAGCTCCGGGCAGCCCAGCCTGCTCACCCACTGCAGCCGAGTCACCCCCACTTCTGCCCACACCCCGCTTCCCCCAAGACCCCGTGGCCTCCTTCCGGTGGGCAGCCCTGGGCGCAGCCAGCCCTGCTCCGGCGGCCCTCCTGAGTAGCGCCAGCCTCAGCCCACTGCCCTCGCCGCCCCCACCCCGCTTGGCTGGGTCCAGCCAGGTCCCAGGTGCCCTGGTATGCCCAGTCTCCCCTTTCTGCCCCTCTGCCTTCTCTGCAAATTCTCAGGGCACCCTTAGGGCTCCATTCATCCATTCATGCCCAAGCGCAGCGCCCCAGGCTCAGTGTCATGGAAGGAGAAGCTGGGGTGATTTTCAGGAGGAGAGAGTGACTCAGTAGGTGTAGGCCTGGAGGAGGCGAGGGTGGGGTCCCGCGGGGGGAGGGTGAAGAACTGGGGCTTCTTGGGCTGGGAGTGGGGCTGCCGCAGGGGGAGGGGGCCCACGTGGGGAGTGAGAGCAGAGACCACCATCGTTCACTCAAGGAATTTTTAGGGACTTCCGTCGGGGTGGGCTGGTGGGTTTAATGGTGTCCTTCCCAGAAAGACATGTCCATTTCTAAGCACCAGTGTGTCCTGGTTTGGGCAAAGGGTCCTCGATGTGATGAAGTGAAGGGTCTGGAGAGGAGACCATCCTGGATTTAGGGAGGGCCTAGACCCAGGGACAGGATGGGGGAAGGATGCAGAGGAGGGGCCATGTGAGGATGGGACAGAGACTGGGGGATCGCGGCCACAAGCCAGGAGCCCCAGAAGCTGGACGAGGCAGGAAGCAGGAAGGACCCTCGCCTGGAGCCTCTGTAAGGAGCCTGACCCTGGACACCTTGATTTTAGCCGAGTGAAACTGACTGCAGGCCTCTGGCCTCTGGGACTGGGCGAGAATGTATTTCTGTAGTTTTAGGCCATCCAGTTAGTGTCACTGAGGAAACAAGTTACATGCGGGCACGCTTCCAGAGACCAAGGGCTCTGCAGGGACAGAGTGGGGGGCCTCACATCTCCCGCCAGTGCGTCCCTGCGCGTCTCCACTCCTGCCCACCACTCGCAGGCCAGGTGGTCTTCTGAAACATAGACCACGTCCTGCCCCTGGTCTTGGCTTCCCTGCAGACACGCGGACTCCTCGTGACGGCTTGGCCCGGGGCTGGCTGAGCACCCATGGTGTCCCTGCCTGAGGGCCTGGGCACCCGCTGCCTCTGCCCAGATTGGGACCGCTGTCCCTGCGGGCGTCCGGCTCCCCGAGCACCCTCTCAGGAGCCCGCCCTGTGCGCCTGTTCCCTGACCACCTGCTGAGTGAAGAAGACACAGGGAGGGCCCTGGGCTTGAGCGTGAGCCCCGGGCGGGACTGCATTTGCTAAGATGGAGGCCCTGGGAGAGCTTCCTGGCTGCTCACCCCACTGTGTCTCCACTGGCATCTTCTCCTGAGCTGCAAAGTGGCACCTGCCGGGGCCTATGAGGCCACCTCAGTACACGGTAAACCTCCGGCCCAGCGTGCTCACGGCTGCCACCCTCACCTGCTCCAGGGTCCTCTGCCCATCCCCCGAGGCCCTCGGCTACACCAGCCACTGGACACAGCTGCTTGCAGCCTTGGTCTCTGCTCCAGCCACTCTCCATGTGCACCTAGAGGCCCCTGGCCTGCTCTCCCCATAGCACCCTCCATGGCTCCCATGGGCCACTGGGCAAAGTGGGGTGTAAGCCTCAGGCCAGGCCTTCCCGGGGTCTTAAGCACCCAGCGCACTCTGGCTCCTTGGAGGTCACATCTTGGTCCCCACGCCGCCCTGCCCTGCTCCCAGGGCTCCTCCTCTACCTGCCCCCGCTCTGCCCCTCACCCCTCCAGCTTCACACAGCCTGGCCGCTCTGCCTCCTGGGCCCTCTAACACCCTGCACCCTTTCCAGTGTTCTGTGCTGGCTCACCACTCCCCCTACCCTTGGGTCTCTGGAGCCCGGAGCCGCCCCTCCGTGTAGACAGGGGCCTGGCGTTCAGCCCCCTCCCTCTGTCCCCAGGCCTGCCACTCCACAGGTGCGTTGTCCCGCTCACCATCAGGTCCTCCTGAGCTCTCCAGAGCTCTCGGGGGAGCCCCCGGGGCAGAGCCAGCGAGGAAGAAGGCCCTGGAGGCTGGGGGCAGGGACTCCATCACACCAACCCCTGGGGAACCCCTCGCCTCCCAGCCCGTCTGCTCCCCTCCTTCAGGGGAAGAGCCCTGCCTTCCCACATGACCTTATCCCTAGTAACCCGCGCCCACCTGCCTGGCGGGTCCTGGCTCCTGGGGTCCTCGCATCTCCCGTGGCTGGGGCCTGGTGCCCAGTGGGCACTCCTGTGCAGGTGTGGCCACCCCAGGAGGCCTGGCCCTACCTGCCCAGCCCCCTCTGGCCTCATTAGGGCAGCTCCAGCCTCTCCCTCCCCAGCCCAGACAGCCCCGGCCTCCGCGGCCAGAAACCGCAGAGAAAATGCCTGTTTGTGCCAGTTATGCCGAAAGCAAAACAGTTTGTGGTTTGTGACCCAAATTTTTTGCCTTTTTTTTTTT